>NC_051076.1:45680119-45990536 GCF_004664715.2 Peromyscus leucopus
AAAAAAAAGGAAAGTAGAATGAAATACATAATATCATTTAAACGTTCCTATGAAGCTCTTCCTGCTGACTTCTGGAACATTCTCATTGACATGAGAAGATGGTCCTTAGTACCAGGTTTGTGGGTTCCTCACGCTATTTTGCATCTGACAGTTTCCTGGGAGAAATGCTACATCAAAGCTTTCACCTTGTCATTAATTTTAAGTCACAGAGATGCTTGGTGTGTGTGTGTGTGTGTGTGTGTGTGTGTGTGTGTGTGTGTGTGTGTGTGCATGTGTGCATGCATCAACAAATTTCTGCTAATCTTTAAGGGAGCTGAATTTCTGAGGCTATTGCTACATAACACAAAGTGACAGGGAGTTAGAGAAAAAATATTATGTAATTGCCCGTTTTCTATAGTTCTTGTAACTTTTCAGATCTCTAAGCATCTTTTCTAGTTTTTTTTTTTGATTGAATTTGATACTGCAGTTTGCATATGTATTTGGGGCATGTAGGTTATAAGAGTTGTGACTGATGGGTATCTTGATTTCAAGGCTTGTTATAATGAAAACCTCAGTGTAGGCTTTTATCAAACCCACCTCCTTGGATTTTTAGGGGACTTTTAAGCTTGGTGGGGTTCAGCTCAGGGTCTTCAGTACAACAAAAGAGAAAACAAGCTAATTGCCCAAATTACACCATGAAATAAAAAGTGCATGCTCCCAATTCAGCAAACATGTCTTCCCTTGGTCCCCACTGATGTTGCCTTAGAGGAGAGGAAAAAGTCAGAATAAAATCATGTGTTGATTTAAGGAAGGAAGGTTGTGACACAAATTGCTGTCCCACATGGATGACTTGTTTCCCCCTTAGTGCAATATAAGGTTGACACATTACAGCAACTTCTTGAATTCATTTTGGGGAGTTAGTACAAATGACCATGCAAGTCTGCAGGCAGAGCCTTGTGCCCAAGGAGACTGAATTTCATACTGAAATAATGCATGATAGGAAAGTAAAGCCACGTGAGTGAAATAAAATCCTTCCAGGGAAAAAGTAATCTTTTCTCTAAGTTATTAAAGTTTTCAGACTCCAAGGTTTTTGATGAGCTTATTTAAAAATCTATGGGGGAAAAATTAGCAGCTTAAAATGCTGACAACATAAAAAAAAAAATGCCCAGCAAGAAATACTTCATTCCTCAAGGACTCCCTCCCTCACCTCCCAAATAGTTTGATTTTCCCCTCTATTTATCTCCTTTGTCTTTTGATAAAAAGGAAAAAATCCTTTGAGAGGACAATTTTGAGGTCTTAATCCATACTTCTCTCCAGTTTATCTTTTACATTCAAACAAACACCTTTAAAAGAATCCTTTTTGGTATGAGAGAGCTAAGTGCTGAGCTTAGGTATCAGCAGCTAATTAGCTTCACGTCTGAGGTGGGGGTTGTTGATGAACTTGTTCTCCTGAATATTTATTAAAGGATTTGTAAAGAAAAGGCTGTTTCCTGAGAAGTGTAGCCTATTGAATATTCTTACATCACATCAGCTGAATGAAAGGGTTGTGTATGTTGGCCCATCTAACACCTGCCGGTACTATAGATCGGAATAATAAAACCCAGTGTGTGTATTGTAATGAGAGCATACCATATTGATCTCACACTAAATGTTGCTTTTCATTTAATTGTCTTAATTGACCTCTTTTGAAGTTTCAAAATCCTATACCAGTTCTACCGTTCTTTAATCTCTAAATTCCTTTTGTTGTCTTGGTTCCTATGTGCTATCTGGGACTAGAAGGCATGGTGCTTTTGTTTTAGGGACCCCATAAGAGAAGTGAGTTGGTGCATAATCTGAAATTCTCCTGAGGTGCCAGTATGTGCTCTCTTATGAATCTCTTTACTGCAGAGAGTTTCAGAGTGTCTCCTCCACCACCACCCCTTCCTTTGCCAAGCTGCCTTTGCCATCTTCTTCAATGTCAGCTCCTGTGCACTTCCTCCTGCTGGTGTGCCAGCCAATGTGCCACCTTTACTGGTGTTGCCTTTTGTAGGGAATCTTTCAGTACTGCTGCTTTCCTCCTAGCCCTGACAGCTGCCTTCACTACTGTTGCCAGCACTGTTGTTGGCATTCAGCATCACTACTCGCCTTTCTCACAGGGAGAAGTCTCCCTTCTTCCCCCAACTCCAACAGAAAGACAGAAAGCAAATAAAAGCCCCAAATGAACAATATTGTCCTCAGATGCTATGCAAAGCTGAATTATCATCATTCTTTCTGTTTTGAGAAAATCTCAGGTGTTTCCACACTCCTACTACTGGGTTTCCTATCATTCTGTCTTTCTTGTCAGCTTCAGAAAAAATGGAGATGGGATGAATACGGACTGGGGACTCAGAGGAATGACCTTATAGTTACCTAAATTTGATGAATCCAACTGCACTTGAAGTCAAAGGTGTGAGAGGAAGTAGTCCTACTGCAGACAAAGAATCATGAGGGATAAAAAGAGTAAAAGCAAGAGCCAGGGTATCTGGGACAGGCTGCTTTGCTCAGGTAGAAAAATTGCTTTTGCAAAGGGGTGGGAAATTGAAGCTCATGATGCAGTCTCCAACTGGTGTGAAGTTGATGGAGATATTAACAGCAGTGGAAACCTAATAAGGGGTGTGTAGAACTCAAGTTGAGTCTGAATTCAAATCTCTTTGGGAGTTTAAATGGTACACGAGGGCAAAGACATTCAGGAGGAAGCCGGTAATTCATGGAGCGAGGAGAGATGAAACTGTAGTTTCACTGGAGATGAGGAAGACTATGCATGGGTGAGAGCAGCAATTCAGGGAGGAGAGAACAAGAAAAGCTGCATAGGGAATACAGAAGGAGGACGTGGAAGGCGGTGAAAGGCATGCCGTTGGAAGAGTGAGAATGATGAACGTAACACCGAAGACCTACATGATTCCACAGGAAGGATAAAAAGGAGAATTTCAGAAAGATAGGGCTGTTCTTAAATTTAGAAATCAAGAATGGTGAAACCTAGGATGACTGTCAGACTTGATCATTCACAGTTCACTTGGTGACAGCAGTTTCACTAAAATGGTGGTGATCAACTTCACAGCAACCTGGAAACTGAGCTGATTCCAGAGTGTACCCAGTGTACCATGATACTTTCTCACAGCAGGCCTAGAGGTGGTTCTTCAGGGATGTACACTAGTTATAATTATGAAGGAAGAACGTTCTCATTGATTACATTGTTTTTTCATAGAAAAAAATTAAATGCTGAACCTAAATGACAAGAGATCTCTTTAAATTTTTATATAAACAATTAAAATTTGGTGACATTAATGATACAGATTTACTTCCATTGATAGGGAAATCATTTGTGATAGATGTTGGCCAATGGCCCATGTATAATATAGATATAGAACTTCATTCTTTATATAGATAACTATAAATATAGTAATTATCTCTGGGTATTGAAGTATCAGTTTAGATTTTGTTTTATTTTTATTTTTTGTATTTTATAATTGAATAAAAAAACAGCTACTAGTATACTTTTTCAAAAGGGGAATGAACATAGGAAAAGATTACAAAAAGATATAGTGACCTCAGCATGAGTTTCAGGTTACAGAAAGGTGTTTGGGCTGAAGAGGTAGACATGGATCTAGTCTAGAAGTGGGACTAGGAATGAAATTTATGAATCAGCTTAGAAATAACATAGTGATGCAAAGGTCTGGCAAGGACTGGGTTTTAGGGCAAGTTTAATTCAAAATAGAGATTTAAAGCCTTTTGAGTGTAGAAAGGTGGGATTCTTTAGGAAGTAAAGTTTCAAACGAAGTCATGAGTTCATAGGGAGAAGGAGGTATGTGGGGACTTCAGAGAAAATTTGAGGGAATAATTACAGGAAAGCATTCAAGAAACAGTGTCAGCAGCCCAGCAGTAAGTAGATGGTCTGGATTTGCACCCTAACATTTTTCAACCCCGGTTATGAGCTGATAGGGTTAAAGCCAGTCTTTGGCTTTTGTCTCCACACCCCCATCTCTGTCAGCCTTAGAGTCGAGAAAAGTGATAGAACACTTCTGCACTAATCATGAACAATATTGAACTGCTATTGATCTGAGCAGCGTTGAGGAATAAAATAATTCCTTGCCAAAGCTGGGTGGAAGCATAGGCAGTTACTCAAGTGCAGAAACCAACTGTGTCATCACAAAATGCACGTTCAAGGGCATCCACACATCAGTCCCCATGGCAGGTATTTTATTAGGCTACTAAGTTCTTCAAATCTTTTGCAGCTTTAAAAATCAAACTTGCTTGACTGAGTTTTCTAGCCTTCTAGCTTCCCTACATACTTGCAACATTTTTATTAGCTTGAATTAGGGTCAGCTTGGCCGTGTGAGTCTGGAAGAATTGATAGGAAAAGGTGTTTCTTTTGCATCCCTGAATGGATTCAGTTTAGGTGCTTCGCAGTAGAGATTTTTTAAATTTCCGAGTTCCATGGGAAAAATTAAGTAGATCCAAACATATTGATAGGAAGTTAATCAGCTGCCAGTACACACTTTCATTTCCTGTCGGTTCATAATGCTCAGAGTTGCTTCGGAAGAACTACTGCCATCTAGAAATGCTGAGACTGATTGTTGAAAGCCCATTCTGTATTGTAAATGGAAAGGGGACTGAGGAGGAAGCATAAAGATGAAAGAGAAGATGGAATGACTTTTTTCATTCTGTCAAATGACTGTTTATATTGGGCAATACTGCAGGCTTGTAGGTTCGGCTTGGATGTTCTTCAAATCAGAGGAGCCATTTAATATATAATAGAGAACTGTACTGGCAAGTCATTTATAAAAGTGAAAACGTTTCATATCTGCTTTTTTACAGAACAAGTTTCTCACTTCTGAGACATGGCTGTTTGTTGCTCAGATCTGGGAAATAGGAAGTAGTGAAACTTTATATTCAATAAATCAAAGACATCAGAAATGTCAGTTTAGTCTGTTCTGGTGTATCTAGTTATATGTGATAAATAGATGTATTTATTTGTGACTAAATAATCATTAATTCCTGGTTATATTCTGTCAGTGTGATAATTCAAAAGTCTGGCCACATTAATTTGGAAGCACATCTTATCTTTGGCTGTTACTTGGGGCTGGAAGAACAAAACGTGTTTATATATATGGTTCTCATTTTTTAAAGTGAAGTTCAGTAATACAAATACTACAATTTCTATTTCAATATTGGTCACTTGATGGCCAGACTACACATTAACTTTTTCAATATCAAGAGTGATTTCAAGAGACTAAGGACAAGCAGTGTCTTAGGAGATAGTGGCATTTCAATCATCCTATCCTCTGATACTGCCTGCTTGCTTTGCATTCTTTTCTAAGGATGGTGATGAAGAAGGAATAGGAAGCAGTAAAGTGATAGAACATAGACCAGTGTTAGGAGATTCCAGGTTTGAGAGCACCCAGACTCAAAGACTTCATCTTTGTGATTTCTTTAGCTTCTCTGATGCTCAGTTGTTGTTTGTAAAATAGCTAAGATATCTTCCTATTTAGATTATAATTTCATTTATCCCTTCCATACAAACACAAAACTTTACAGAATGTTACCATTAATACAATTACTTTGTGTAGTTATGAAGTAGTAGCTATTGTTGTCAAACCACGATGATTTCTAGTGTCATTTTAATGTACTAGGTGAATTTGTATTTTCCTTAACACCAAGCCTTCCAGATGGCTTTTCCCCCTGCATTAGAAGATCCCTTTTAGTGGTGAATACAGCATATGTGGTGCATGATGGTTGCCTTTTTTTGTTAACTTGACAAAAGCTGGAGTCACCTGGAAAGAGGAAGCCTCAACTGAGGAATTGCCTCCATCAGACTGGCCTATGGGCAAGTGTGTGATGACATATTCTTGATTAATGACTGAACGTTAATAACAGATCCAGGGCACAGACAAGTGTGGACAGTGCCATCCTGGGCAAGTGTTTATATTTAACTACCAAGTCAACTCTGAAAAATAGCTAACACTTTGGGCTCTTCATAACAAATCAAATTATTAAATCATTTACTTGATTGCCACCACACATAGGAAATGTTTTCCTTTATTGTTTTCAAAAATGCCTTTTATTTTCTAGCATTACAAAGTGACCTAATTAACTGAAAAACTATATAATCAGCTCTTTAAAAACCCATAAACCAAAACATAAGTATGCTAGTCCAAGAAATAAAGCATAAGTTAATAATGCAGAGCAGTGGGAAACATATCTAATAAACATGATTAGTTCCAAATTAGAAATTTCATGTCACTTGTATTAACAAATACTTTTCCAAATTGTAGTTCTTCTTTGCTGATAGAAATCTAGTTAGTTTTATTTCTCTATTGAAGTAAGGGGAAAAATGTCAAAATAATCTAAATTTTCACACCTTAGCTTTCATTAGTGACACTGTGAAAACAGTTTTCTTTCTTGGCAGGGCTGTTGAGGAAATTAATGTGGAGGCATTAGGAAAACATATTTCAGAAGGCTGGCCAGAGGAATTACTGGGAAATGGGAAGTAAAAATTCCAGTATGCAGTGTTTTTCAAAATTAGATTCAAGTAGTATGATTCCATCACTCTTTATTCTACTCTAAAATGCCTTGTTAATCTTTTGGCTTTTGAAAGGAAAAAAAAAAAAAACAGCAAACAAACAACAACATAGAGTTCTAACTTCATTGTTTTTGGATAATGAAAGCCTTTAAGGCAGACAGATATCTAATAGTGCATTGTGGGTAAGACTCTCCTTGAGGGTCTCAGAAGGAAATATGGACTGAGGCAAAGAAACGATTCTTCTTTTTTGATAAATTTCATTCTTTGAGAATTTCATTTTTTTTTTTTGGTTTTTCGAGACAGGGTTTCTCTGTGTAGCTTTGCACCTTTCCTGGAACTCACTTTGTAGACCAGGCTGGCCTCGAACTCACAGAGATTCGCCTGCCTCTGCCTCCTGAGAATTTCATACAATGTATTTTGTTTGTATTAATCCCCCACCAACTCCTCTCATATTCATTCACCCTTGCCTCCTATGACAGGCAATCTTAGTTGTTTACTTGATTACCTATGGAATTAGCCAAAATCCAAGCATCTGGACATGCCTGTGAGGGATTTTTCTTGATTAGATTATTTGAGGTGCAAGATTTACGTGAATTCCAATGTCAGGTATTGATTCAATTAGTCTGAAAATTAGAATTTTGATGGGAATTGAGTTGAATCTGTAAATTTCTTTTCATAAGTTGATTATTTTCATAATATTAATCCTACTAAACTGTGAGCATGGGAGATCTTTCCATCTTTTGGTATCTCTTTCAGTGCCTTAAAGGTTTTAATATAGAAATATTTTACTTCTTTAGTTAGATTTATTCCAGGATATTTTTGAGAGCATTGTTTCCATGGTTTCTTTCTTGGTATGTTTGTTTATAGGCAGGTTACTGATTTTTGTGTGTTAATTTTGGATACTGCTTCTTTGCTGACTATGTTCACCATTTGTAGGTATTTTCTGGAGGATTTCTTTTAATACATAGAACTGTGTCTTCTGCAAATAAGCATTATTTGATTTCTTCTTTTCCTATTTATGTTTTCTTATACACTTCATGATATAGCTAAATCTTTAAGCACTTACTGAATAGGTCTTGTTCTTTGTTTTAACGAAATATTTTGGTTTTTCTCGATTTGGCAAGATATTGTCTATGGGATTACTATATATTGCCTTAATTATGCTGAGATTTGTTCCCATGTCTCTAGATTTTCCAAAAATTTTATCATGAAAAAAAAATGACATTTTATTCATCTAAAGAAATGATCCTTTTGCCCTTTACTCTGCTTATGTGGTTGATTGCATTTATTCATTTGCCTACATTGAACCATTCATGGATCTCTGGTATAAAGCCAACTTGATCATTGTAGACATTTTTTGATGTGTTTGAATTCAGTTTGCAAGTATTTTATTGTGTTTTACATTTTTGTTCATTTAAGAAGTTGGCTGATTTTCTTTGTTGTTGTTGCTGTATACTGGCTTTATAAAAAGAGTTTGGGAGTATTTCTTCCTTTCTATTTTAAAGAATAATTTGGGCAGTATTGGTGTTACTTCTTTGAAGGTTTGGGAAAATTCTATTCTGTTTCCTTCTGGTCTTGGAGTTACTTTATGTTTATATTGAGAAATTTTTGAGTACCACTTCTATCTCAATGATTGAGTGATCTACTTAAATTATTTACTACATCTTAGTTGTCATATATTATCTAAAAGCTCATCCTATTCTAATTCCAGCTTAGTGAAGTATAGATTTTTAAAGTATGCTTTAATGATTCTCTTGAGTTTCCTGATTATCTGCTTTAATGTCTCCCTTTTCACCTTTGATTTTATTAATTTTTGTCTTCTCTCTGGTTGCTTTGTCTAAATGTTGGAAATCTTGTTAATCTTTTCAAAGAACTAACTTGAATTCATTGATTCTTTGTAGTATTTTTTCATGTCTATTTCATTTGTTTCAGTCATGAATTTTTACCTCTTTCTCTAGCTTTACGATTTCAGTGTTGTTTGTTCTTGTTTTCCCATGGCCTCCAGGTATATCATTAAGTTATTAATATAAGATCTTCCTGGTCTTTTATGTAGGCTCTTTGTACTATACGCTTTTCTTTTATTGTGTTGTATGATTTTAATATGTTGTGCTTTCATTGTCATTGAACTCTATAAACTTTGTTTCCTTCTTGATTTCTTCCTTGACTGAATTTATACTCAGTATTTATTGTTTAGCTTACATAAGCTTCTGTCCTTTTTATCTTTGTTTATAACTAGCTTGGTCCTCTGTGATTAGGTAATATGAAGAGTGTTATTTCAATTTTCATGAATTTGTTGAGACTTTTTTTGTGTCCTAATATGTGGACATAATAGGAGGCATTCCATGGGCTTCTAAGAAGGAAGTGTATTCTTCAGTTTGGGAGCAGAATGTTCTTTAGATATCTCTTAGATTCATTGGATTTGTGGTGTGATTTAGCTTCAGAGATTCTCTGCTTAGTTTTTTTCTGGGTGATCTGTTTACAGATGAGAATGAAGTATTGAAGTTATACACCATCACTATGATGGGGTCAATCTGTGATTTTAGATCCATTATTCTTTCATTTATGAAATCATCTACTATGTTGTTTGGTGCATAAATGTAGAGAATTGCAATAACATTTTGGGTTTATTTTTCCTTTAATGAGTATGAAATGTCAGTCCCTATCTCTGCTGCTTGATTTTTATTTGAAATCCATTTTTCCAGATATCAGAATAGTTATGCCTGCTTGTTTCTTTGTACTATTTGCTTTAAATACCCTTTTCATTCTTTCATACTAAGGTAATACCTATGGTTGATGTGAGGTATGTTTTTTTGGTGGTGAAAAAATGAATCCTGTTTTCTAATCCTACCTGTTAGTCTATGTCTTTTATTGGGGGAATTGAGATTATTATATTGGGAATTACTAGTCCATTACTATTGAATGTTTATCCCTGTTACTTTGATGTTTTCTAAACCTCATTTTGGTTTATCATCATCTCTTTCAATTGGTCCAATCTGTTTGAGGGACTTTCCTATGATCTCTCTCTCTCTCTCTCTCTCTCTCTCTCTCTCTCTCTTCTTTCTTTCTATTTTGACTTTTTTGGTTTTGTGAGTTTTAATTCATTTTGGCTTTTTTAGATATATTTTATTAAATTCCTTTTTCATATTCAGAATTGTTTTCATTATTTCACTCAACTTTTTGTGTTTTCTTGGTCCTTGTTCAGCCATTTGTTCATATTTTATTTGAGTTCTTTAAACATATTTTAATTTGTGTTTTAAAATTATTGTCCTGTTAGCTAAATTGTTACCTTACAATGAGGTTTCTGATTTCTTGAGGGAATTTGTTTTCTTCATTATTCATGTTTGTGTTTTTTGCAATGAGACCAAGGCATCTGGATTTATCTTGGTTGTGTTTCTTGGTGTTGCTGTTTGATCTCCCTTTTGCTGAGTCATTGTTTGGACATTTATTTGCTGTTATCACAAGTTATCAGGTTGTGAATTAGCTGAATGGTGCTTCAGTTGTAGGGTATTCAGTTGTAGGGCATCTCTGTATAGATGTGTGAATGGGGTGTCAGACGTAGTCTCAGCTCAGCTAGGTATAGATGCATTTTCTGAGCCTAGGGATAAACCTTTAGGCTTAAAAATTATCTCTGCTGGTCTTCAGAAGTTTGGAGGGAGCTGGGCAGGTTCTGAAGCTGGTCTTTGGGTAGCAGGAGCTGGGGTCTGCTGTGGAATACTAGTTGAAGACGTGTTACATTTGTTTATAAAGTGGAACATTTATTTTAATGATGTAAAGATGTGTTGCATTCTTTTATGTTACATTTGATTAACTCTGTGAAGCTGTGTTACTTTGCCTAAAACACCTGATTGGTCTAATAAACAGCTGATCGGCTAATAGCAAGGCAGGTGAAAGGATAGGCGGGGTTTGCAGAAGAGAGAATAAGAGAGAATAAAAAGAAGGAGAAATCTGGGAAGAGAGATTGAGAAGCAAGAAAGGAGAAGGAGAGGAGGACATCAGGGACCAGCTACTCAGCTACCGAGCAAGCCCCAGAGTAAGAAGTAAAGAAAGATATGTAGTATATAGAAAGATAAAAGTACAGAGGCAAAAAATAGATGACATAATTTAAGAAAAGCTGGTTAGTAACAAGCCAAAATAAGGCCAGGCATTCATAAGTAAGAATAAAACTCAGTATGTATTTATTTGGGAGCTGGGTGGCAGGCCCCCCAAAGAGTAAAAGAGTAAAAAACAACCAAATACAGGAGTCACAGTGGGAGCAGGCACTGCAGGGGTGTGGTACAGGATGTTGAGTTGGAGGCCAAGTGTGGGATCCTTATGTGGGATAAGTGATTCAGGATGCTATGCAGACCCAGGGTGTCTTAGTAGGTGGGCTTGTTGATTGGTTCTTGAGCTCTATATCTGGAGTTCTGGATGAGACTTCAGACAGTGCTGGGAGGTATGGTGGATGGTGTTGCTGACAGGCAAGTGGTCAAGTGGAATGAGTGAGTTCTGGATTGGGCTCCATGTAATTTTTGGTGGGGTGGTGGAATGGGTGACTGGCAGTCACAAAGGCTGGGAAATGGATATGACCAATTTACCTGGCCACGTGCGCTAGCATGGTGTTGTATGAAATGGCTCTCCTGGTCCTTTCCCATAGTTTTGTTAAGTGCATGTTGTTACCTCTAAATTCACAGTTCCTTGGATCTTTGAGAGTCACTTATTCTGTTAGGAACAGTTTTAGTTGTTCACATGCAGTGTTGGTCAGTGACTTTGCAATGGAACATAAAGGATTTTGATGTTTTTTTTTTTTTTTCCCCCTTGTATGCTTTCCAGCTGAGGGAAGTGTATTGCTAGAATGTTGTTTAGGAAGGGAGAAAGACATAACGGGATAAGACATGCCAGAAGAGTCATGAAGTGGAACTAATATTTCTCCAAGGGAACGTTACTGTGCATTTTCCAGAGGTGGTTTAACTTGGGTGGCACAGATGGCTGCCTCATCTTTGGCACACTCCTCCTACCACCAACTGGGGACTCCAGGTGTCAGTGGAAAACTTCCTTTTGGCTCAGGGGATCATGGGCTAGGATGGAGTCTTCTGCATCCAAGAGCTGCTGACACAGGCTTTGTGACTTAGAGCCCAGGAGACAATTCTTTCTACATTTGTTTCTTGTTACCAACTTTGAGTTACAGATTCTATATCTAAAGATATTTGTTTAAGCCTAGAGCTGCTAACTTAGAGTTGCTTGGGTAATGAGAGGATTTGAAAGTTGGAGGAGGAATGAACAATCTTCAAGTTAATTTTTTTTTTCATGTGAAAAGGAAACAAGTTAGATGTTTTCTTTTTTTTTTCTTCCCACAGAATGAGTGAAAACCTTGACAAAGATTAGAATGCAATTTTTAATTTCATTTCTTTTCACACTGTATGCATGAGATACATACATGAAACATGTGGTTGGACCCAATTGTTTCCATGTTATTTAAGTATGGGCCATGAATTATGCTGAAGGGTCATAAGAAAGATAAATTTAGCTATGTGAGTGATGTGTTGTGATCTGAGGAGTTAGGAGACTGAGGCTAGAGGGTTTCAAGTTCAACTCCAGCCTATGTACATAGTGAGCACCGTTTCTCCCCAAATTAAGAAGGGGGCATATAGATATAAGATAATATTTATTAGAAAGGTAGAATTAACCAAAAAGTATAAACAGTTCTTTGGAAGTCATGTTGAGGGATTTGGGAAGGTGGCAGCCATTGCTTAGGAGTGGGTGGAACATTTTTAACGCCTCACATGGTCAAAAAGACTCCTTGAGAAAGCTGAGACTAGAGGAATGTTTTCTTGTTGAGGTGAAAAATAGGGAGCAAAGAGTTCTCACAAAATGGAGCATGTGTGTAGAAAAGAGGGGAGGATATATTTTTGCCTTTAGCCTACTGGTAAATGGTAGGAAAGTATTCACCAAAAACATTGAGGTGCCATCCAAAGGTCTGGATGTTTACTAGACAGTGGGAAATAGTGAAGGAATTTAGCCTGTGGCATGCCTTCACTATTGTGCTAACAGCCCAGAGTGATCTTGGGATGCTGCTATAGGGATCTGAGTCAGAACAAGGAAGTTGTGGTGTAAATGAATAGGCAAGCAGACTATAAAGTTATTTATATGCAAAGTTGGAGTGATTTTGTCATGTAGGGTGTAGAGAAAAAGGAAATGACTCTTAATTTTCTAGTTAGCCATGTAGTGGCTGAAACTCTTATTTCTAATGTTGATATGGGATAAGCTTTAGAACATTGCACTCATTTCTTTATTGGAGAATTATAATGAGTTTGTGGTCTCTAGCTATATTGTACCTTTCATGTCTTCATATTGAATATTCTAGCATCCCTGCTGGCCACCCTTTCTTAGAGATAAAGAAACAGTTTTCGGGAGCCATATGCTACTTGCTGGGGGATTTTGATGCTGTCAGTGTTGGAGTTCAGTTCCAGGGTCAGCTTGTTCCATCAGAGTTCTGTTCTTTCTATTGCAAAAATTAAATAGTCTTTTTTGTTGTTGTTGTTCTTTGATTTAAAAAAAAATTATTTTATAATTTAATTTAATTTTACATATCAGCCACGGATTCCCGTGTCCTCCCTCCTCCAGCCCCCCTCCCCCCCAGCCCACCCCTCATTCCCATCTCCTTCAGGGCGAGGACTCCACTGGGGATTCAGCTCATCCTGGTAGATTCAATCAAGGCAGGTCCAATCCCCTCCTCCGTTCACCCAGGCTGAGCAAAGTGTCCCTTCAACTGAAGAATGGATAAATAAAATGTGGTACATATACACAATGGAGTACTACTCAGCAGAGAAAAACAATGACATCATGAGCTTTGCAGGCAAATGAATGGATCTAGAAAAAAAAAAATCATCCTGAGTGAGGTAACTCAGACTCAGAAAGATAAACATGGTATGTACTCACTCATAGGAGGATACTAGATATAAAACAAAGGATGGCTAGACTGCTACTCACAACTCCAGGGAGGCTACCTAGAAAACAGGACCCTAAGTAAATAGTCTTTTTTTAATTAAGAATTTTTTTTATTCATTTTACATACCAATCAAGGATCCCCTCTTCCTGCCTCCTGCCCCTCCTTCCCCTCTTCTGCCCCAAACCACCCGCCATACCCTCCTACAAGAAGGTAAGGCCTCCCATGGGGAGTCAGCAGAGCCTGGTACATTCAGTAGAGAGTACATCCAAGCCCCTTCCCCTGCCTCAAGGCTGTGGGAGGTGTCCCACCCTAGGTAGTGGGCTCCAAAAAGCCAGGATGTATCCTGATCCTACTGCTAGGAGGCCTCTTAAGCAGGTCAAGATACACAACTGACTTGCTTTGCAGAATGCCTAGTCCAGTCCTATTGAGGTTCCACAGGTATTGGTCAAAATCTCATGAGTTCCCACTATTTTGGTTTGGTTGTCTCTGTAGGTTTCCCCACCATGATCTTGATGCTCCTTGCTCATATCTATCACCATGCACAAAATTCAAGTTCAAGTGGATCAAAGACCTCAATATAAAACAAGTTACAATGAACCTGTTAGAAGAGAGAGTAGGAAGTAGTATTGAACACATTGGCACAGGAGATCACTTCCTAAATATAACACCAGTAGCACAGACACTGAGAGCAACAATCAATAAATGGGACCTCCTGAAACTGAGAAGCTTCTGCAAGGCAAAGGACATAGTAAATAAGACAAAACAACAGTGTACAGGATGGGAAAAGATCTTCACCATCCCCACATTTGACAGAGGGCTGATCTTCAAAATATATAAAGAAATCAAGAAACTAGACATCAAAATAATGAACAATCCAATTTAAAAATGGGCTACAGAGCTAAACAGAGAATCCTCAATGGAAGAATCTCAATTGGATGAAAGACATTTAAGGAATTGCTCAACATCCTTAGTCATCAGGGAAATGCAAATCAAAATGACTCTGAGATACCATCTTACACCTGTCAGTATGACTAAGATCAAATCACTGATAACAGCTTATGTTGGAGAGGATGTGGAGCAAGGGGAACACTGTGGCACTGTTGGTGGGAGTACAAACTTGTACAGCCACTTTGGAAATCAGTTTTGTGGTTTCTCAGAAAATTGGGAATCAAGCTTCCTCAAGACCCAGCTTTACCACTCTTGTACATATACCCAAGGAATGCTCAATCATACCACAAGGATACATGCTAACCTATGTTCATAGCAGCATTATTCATAATAGCCAGAACCTGGAAACAACCTAGATGCCCTCAACCAAAGAATGGATTAAGAGAATATGGTATGTATATACAATGGAGTACTACTCAGAAGTAAAAAACAATGACATTTGCAGGCAAATGAATGGAACTAGAAAATATCATCCTGAGTGAAGTAATCCAGACTCAGGAGAAACATGGTATGTACTCACTCATAAGTGGATACTAGATATAAAGCAAAGGATAATCAGACTGCAACCCACACCTCCAGAGATGCTATCTAACAAGGAGGACCCAAAGAGGGACTCATGGATCAATCTGGGAAGGGGAAAGAGATGAAATCTTCATGAGTAAACTGGGGATAAGGGAGGGCAATGGAAGGTAGGGGAAGGGGGATGAGAACTTAAATTGTCTTTATAACCAGTTATGGATTTTAAGAAGTCATTTTTCTTAGGGTTTTTATTGCTGCGACAAAACACCATGACCAAAGAGCAAGTTGGGGAGGAAAGGGTTTATTGTGAACATAAAGAATGGCCTTCATGGATAACAGAGGGTGAGTTTTACAAGAAATATAGATTATAGGTATAGCTTGAGAGGTAGGGAAAGGGGGTCATGGAGGGTGTCTTAGTGTTCTATCACCATGAAGAGACACCATTACCACAACAACTCTTATAAAAGAAAGCATTTAATTGGGGCTGGCTTACAGTTTCAGAGGTTTAGTCTATTATCATCATGGCAGGGAGCATGATGGCATGCAGTCAAACATGTGCTGGAGAAGTAATTGGAAGTTCTACATCAAGATCTGCAGGCAGCAGGAAGAAAGAGACACTGGGCCTGGTTTGGGCTTTTGAAATCTCAAATTCCACCCCAATGACACACATCCTCCAATAACGTCATACCTCCTTCAACAATGCCGTACTTCCTATTCCTACTCAAGTAGTACCACTGCCTGATGACTAAGCATTCAAATATATGAACCTATGGGAGTCATTCTTATTCAAACCACCACAGAGAGGAAAGAAAAAAAGGAGAGGAGAAAGGGAGAAGAAGGACAGAGCGTCTGCGTGCAGCAGTGCATTTCTTGGAATGGGACACCATCCAGCAGCTGCTGTGAGTTCTTTATAAGAAATTTATGGCAACAGCTAGAAGGAAGCATGGGAAAGATGTAAGATGCTCACAATATTTGGCCTGACCATAAGGCATCCAGGCACTTCTACTTAATCTTCCTCATGTCCTTGCCTGTAACTTCCAGACAAGGCTAGGGAGGAAAGAGAAACCAGACCTCTTCTCTGGTATCCTTGGCCTCTAGTTAAGGATATTTTCAGAATTACTGCTTTTGGAGATGCTGCTCATCCCTGCCAGCTTCTATCGCTTGTTCTCATCCTATATTTGCATACTCTAATATCATGACCACTGAGTAGAATATCAATGCCAATCACTGAAACCTCATGGTAAATGACCCAGTTGAGCTAATCCAAGACTTGACTTCCTCAAGACAGCAACATCTACGGAAAGATTAAAAATTTACTCTGAGGCCAGAGAGCTGACTCATGAGGTAAGAATACTTACTGATCTGGCAGAGGACCCACATTCAACTACATGACAACCCATAACTGTCTGTCATTCTAGTTCCAGGGGGATCTGATGCCCTCTTCTGGTCACTATGAGCACCAGACATAAATGTGGTACACAGACATACATGCAGACAAAATATCCATACACATTAAAAATAAAAATTGTGACTCTGGTACAGCAGGTTGATGAAGGATCTTGAAGAAGGGATATGTAGAGTTGTAGGGAAAGTGATTTTGGAGAGTGAGATTTTTTTTGTCCATGGTGTTGCCTGTATTCTGTTCCCAGCATCATTAAGAATGATGCCTACCTTCCTAATGTGCTGTAGGTATTAATAGGAAAAGGCTTTAGTACTCTGCCACAAAATGTTCTTAGAGTGGTAGAATCTGACAGTTGCATCTTATTAAACTCTTTTAGGATTTTGTTGAATTACTGATAACCACATGGTGAGGTTTCTTCCTTGTACAACCTAAAGTTTGTAAAAAAAAAAAAATAATAATAATAACAGGCTACAGACTTAGAAGTGGGCCCAGGGAGACCTGAAATCAGTCCTAAGCAGTCCAGTTCTGAAATGACTTGAGAATAATTTCCAGAATTCCACAAAAACTGTTTATTATTATTATTATTATTATTATTATTATTATTATTATTATTTTTCCACAAAAGCAATGTAGGAGAGTTGGTGCATCAGGACAGGTTTGATAGTAACATGGGAGAAAACAGACCATACCCAGCCCTAAGCTACACAATCATTCTTAGAGCACACTCTCAAAATACAAAGACAACAATTACCTGCTTTTAACAATTTTACTGTCTCAGTTAAGTTGACTATTACTGTGATGAAACACCATGACCAAAACAACTTGGAGAGGAAAGGGTTTATTCAGCTTACATTTCCACATCACAGTTCATCATCAAAGGAAGTCAGGATAGGAACTTAAGCAGAGCAGGAACCTAGAAGCCAGAGCTGATGCAGAGGTCATGGAGGAGTGCTGCTTAATGGCTTGCTCCTCATGGCTTGCTCAGCTTGCTGCTATCCTATAGGGCCCAGGACCAACAGCCCAGGAATGGCCACACCCACAGTGGGCTGGGCCCTCTCCCATCAGTCATGAATTAAGAACATACCCTACGGTTAGATCTTACAGGGCATTTTCTCAATTGAGTGTGTCTCCTTTCAGATGACTCTAGATTGTGTCATTGATAAAAACTAGCCAGCACATCTACGATTTGCTGTAAGTTCTTTGAAATACACAAAGTCTGAGATGGTAAACTTAAATTTCTGTTGCATTTGTAATATGGAAATATTGCAGTGTCTTTGGGAAAGATTCCCTTTTCCCAGAGATTTAGGGTCTGGGAAATGACTGTCACCAAAGCCTGTCTGAGCCAGTAGCTTCTGGGTTCTTATCTTAGAAATTTGATGAAATTCATAGACCACAGAGCATGAGTTTTAGAAGTTTATTACAGATGGAAGAAGGGGAGGGAGGAAGGAAGGAAGGGTGAGACAGAAGGGTAGGATTCTTGTATAGCAGGAGTGATCCCAGGAAATAGGGTACCATCAAGCTAGAGAGAGGAACTGGGAAGGGATGTCAGATACTCAGTCCTGCTGGTACAACCAGGTTTCTAGCTCCTGGCTCAGTTTCAGTCACACAATCACGCACAGCTTCTAGGCAGAGGTGTTCATTTAGGAAGTGACAAAGAAATAGGAACCAAACTTTACTCTGACTCCAGAAAAGACATTCTTGGAACTGTTGCTTTGGAGTCCCTGTCCAACCTGAACAGACTCTATCTCGTGTTCTCCCCATTTGGATAATTATTCCTTTCTAAATCTTATTATACTATCATTATTCCTTTGTAGATTTTTCTTAGATAATTTCATTCTCTTTCTCATCTTCATATATAATTATATCTATTTGGATACCATTATTTGCCCTTAATCATATATCTATAATGTGACACACATGCATATATATAAGTCACAGTCACTAGTAAGAGTCTCTGGTGACCAACTGTGCAGTTTCTACGTAGGCTGATAAATGATTGAATTAAATAAATATTCATTGGCATTGAAGTGTGAGGTGCAAAACTCATGACTAACTCCTCTAGCTTTGTCCTGCTGGGTTTCACCCTGTCCTCACTGGATATCTCTTCCTCTTTTGTTTCCCTCAACCTCTCCTTTTCTCTTCACTCCCTCACTCCAATTAGAAGAACCAGACTTTAAATCTCCTAGCACATAGGAAATACCAGTTAAGAGCTAGGAATGTCTCTTTCCCCCAACTTAGCACAAATGACAGGGATGTGGGATGAACTTTTGAAAGACAAGAACATTTAAATGTCAGTATGTTTTCCATCTTCTTTCAGTTATCCCTTTTCTCTTTCTTCCCCATCTGTCTCTAACACACAAACAGGCATGCTCATTTAAAGTGTTATTTCACTCTCGGAGGTACTTTTTAGCAATGTTCAAAATTGCTGATGGAACAGGAAATCCTTAGGAACCTACAGTCTGATTAAGCATGCAAATGCTGTGAGCTGTTCTTCTTTTGAAAGTGGAAGCAAGAATATCAAGTGTGAAGTAGCCTAAGATCTTCATATGAATTCCACTTAATTCCTTTTTCTGACAGAAAAAAAAAATATCAGAAGGGAAGGGGGAAATTATGTAAGTAAATATAGTAGCATGCAAAATCTACACCTGGCAGCCACTCCTATCTTATTGTTGATCAACTTAAGTCTTTTTAGTTGTGAAAAAAGCAGCAAAATTGATTTTGAATACATGTACAGGGTGATAATGTTACCAGACTTAGGGCCATGGCCTATGCCCCAACAAGTCAGGATTGGCTATCCATCCTCCATGAGCCAAATTAATAGTAAAAGCCAGAAAAGAGATTTATTCAGTGTGGTTCTGTTGGGGAAATGGACAAAGAAATCCAGTAACCCTATAAGTCTATCTTCAGAATTCTGAGATGAGGGTTGGCTTTAATTACTGGGACAGACCTATGTATATCTCAGTATTCTTGGTGAAGATGTGGTTCAGTCCACCCCGAACTCATCATTGTTTTGGTTCCTCTCTCTAAGCTACTCTGTCATGGTATGTTGCAAATGCCTTTCCAGAAGTTTTTCTTCTGGCATGCCAGCTTAGGCTTGATACTTTATTTTCTCCCCATGTGAGATCCCTAGAAATATTCTAATCTATTGGGGCCCATTGTTTCAATAATCTGATAGCCAATGTGACAGACACAAATGTTTCCTTTGAATTTTTTCATCCCTGTAAGATCAATTTACTTTCTCAATTTTGAATGGTCAAGAAAATATCTCTCATGGCACATAATTACACTAGTTTTTTTTTTTTTGAAGTAAGAAAAAATTAAATACTGTAAAATTGAGGCTTTATTTTCAGTATTCATGGCCTCACACGATGTATGTTGAGGGAGAAAAATGAGAAGCATATTCTGATACAGTGTCATTGCAGAAGAAAATATAATGGAGTATTCTCAAAGCTGCTTTTAATTTATTCTCAGTGCAAGATTTTTCTCCCATTTATCTATCAACACAATTTCCAATTAGAGTTTAGACTTACAAAGAAGTGCTACATTTTCTCAAGTGTTGAGGGAATTTCTCATGCACCTGAATGTAACTGGGATTTGTTACTCATTGATGTTACACAAGAATTGACTTGGCTCACTGGATGGATTTAACCAAAATCTTCAGTACCATGACCATCAGAGATGGTTGTCTTTTCCCTATCGTGAATTTTTTTTTGAATTTTTACTCTTTTGCTGAGCTTGACTTTCTGAGTACAGGAATTACACACACACACACACACACACACACACACACACACACACACACACGGGAGAAAACCGAATTTCCTAATTGACCTGAATGTGCAGGAAGAATCAACCACAGAAAGGGAACATGAATCAAACATTAAGCCATTAAACTGTACCTAATAGGCATTTATTCAGTGGTCCTTAGGAATGCAAGTTGTGCCCCATTTAAAATCTAACTCAAATGATTGCACATTTCATTAGGGAAGATAATTACCAATTTGTTCCTTCCCCCCAGATCATGTACATATGGAAAGCACTGATAGAAGGTAAATGGTACTTCATGGTAAGGAGAGGAATTAAAGATACCTCATTTAAAGAGGTAAGATGAGCAACAGACCCACTCCTTTTATTTTTCTCCCCTGCCCTCTCTCTCATCAAGATTTCCCAAACAGTCTATTTTAATGTATAGTCCAATATAAAATGATGTTTTCTTCCTTTATTGCTTTCCCCAGCATAACCCAACATGGTATCAGTTTCTCAATGTTAAAAACAAATGTATGCTTAAAGGTACTTCAATGACATTTAATTTTCAGTATCTTCTTGTATGTAGACATGCTGCTGTTTCTGGAGATTTTGGGGGCCTGCATTGGTCTGCACATGGTACTGGGGAGGCTGGTGTTCCATTTCTGGGTCCTTAGTCTTGTTTAATAGAAAAATATAAGAATGGACTCAGAAGGAAGCTTGAAGACAGCTTTATTAGGGTTTAATAGAAAAGAACAGATAATATAAAACTTTTTGCAACTACCAGGAGGCAGAAGAGAAAGAAGAGAAACCATGCATTTAGAGTTGACCTGGCTTTTTCAGCAATATAAATCAACACAGGTGGAGGATAAGCAGCAGCATGGCAAAAGGAGTGTGTGTGTGTGTGTGTGTGTGTGTGTGTGTGTGTGTGTGTGTGTGTTTGAGAAAAAGAATAAAGAAGCCAAAAAGCTCAAAGTAGCAAAAAAAGCACATGTAGGCTCTAGCCAGTATCCAAAAGAATGAGAAGAGAAAGGAAAAATTGGGACTGAGAAAGATGGGCAGATGTAAAATGTCATGGTGATACATTAGTGGCTGCACTAGGGGCGTATTTTCTGGGAGTGAAAAAGTACATTATTTCTTTAAAAGGATAACTGTTCTTTCTTATTCTTCCCATTTCTTTACCACCACTTAGAGTGAATCATCTTTCCTGAGGAGTGGTACCTTGGTCAGGTTACTGACTAACCCAAATGTTAACCCTTAAGGGATCTCTATCAAGAGTTACATTTCATTCTCTGGGGTATAAGGAAGTAGTAGCTTTGCTGTAATGGGCCTGTAGCACTATGCATTCAGTTTCTCAATCCCTCTTTGGGGCAAGGATCAGTACTCTTGCTATAGTTCTCCAGCTATTTAAAAAAAAAATAATAGCTTTGATAATACCCTCTCTTGTTTTGTGACTTTGGAGGACCTAAAGATTTCTAGATTCTCTTTCATCTTAAAACTCTTTTACCATTCTGCTGTAAGAACAGTTTATAGTTACAGAATAACAGGGTCACAGGCTCTTCTTGGTGATTTCTTACACAACGATCAATTATGTTGATTCCCAAAATACTTGTTACTTGCAAATATGTTTGTTTCTTGGTAGGAAGTGTCTCTCATTAATCAAACGTAATTAATTTTATTTGACTTTTTGAGAATAAAACAGGGCTATTTCATTGTTATAAAATGTAATAATGCAATGCAAAGATGTGTGTTGTGTGCCCAGCTTTGCCTGACATAGTATTATGTACACACATGGTCAAATGTTGAGGAATGTTGAGTGTGAGCCATCTGTCAAAGTTCTTAAAATATAGTGATATGATAGGTATTAATCAAGTATAATCTTCTACCAATCCAGGAAATATAAGTTATAAATCTCAGTTTCTATTACCCGACACAAAATTTAAACACACACACACACACACACACACACACACACACACATACACCACACATTGTACATAATAAGGAACACCTTTCCATTCTATCCCCAATTGTTAGGCTTCCCCCTGGCTAAGCCAACTGTACATGTTTACTTGGCCGAAGTTCCACTTCTTTCTGTTCTTGTCCCTAAAATCTGTAACACCAATCATCATTTTCTTTACGAGCTTCAATTTTTGTAAGCATTGTGTTTTTCATAAGGCTGGTCAATCCTTTTCAACGTAGGTGATTTATTTCAACACATATTTCATGCCCTGAATGCAAAAGACATGTTCCCTGTGGAGCTGGTGATGGTGACAATTCAGAGCTTCCAGGAGAAGTAGGACAGTGTTTAGGGCACTAGAAGAAACATAGTTGTGTATGTTGAATCACAAACTGAAATTTTAAGTACTCTGAGAGTCTTGGTCTTTGCCCTAACACTTTCCAGGGAAGTTTTGCCTGAGGAAGAAACAGAGATCATGAGAACTACAAAGTGATGTAGCACAGGAGGGACAAAATCAAGGAAGGAGAGAACCTGGGCCAATTTCTTTTACGGCAATGAAAATCAGTGACTGTGGAATCCTGGAGCAAATTTCCTTATAATGGAAACACCGCCTACTAAGGCAAATGAAATTTACTGTTTTTTTTTTTTTTAAAAAAATGACTAGTGCCGGGCGGTGGTGGCGCACGCCTTTAATCCCAGCACTCGGGAGGCAGAGGCAGGCGGATCTTTGTGAGTTCGAGGCCAGCCTGGGCTACCAAGTGAGTTCCAGGAAAGGCGCAAAGCTACACAGAGAAACCCTGTCTCGAAAAACCAAAAAAAAAAAAAAAAAAAAAAAAAAAAATGACTAGTGTGTAAGAGTTAGAGTATGTGACAAAGGTGTATGATTGAACACGAATTCCTTACAGACTTATTAGTAACAGTCTGAACTTTGAAGTTGTTGTCTGAAAAGCAAAAGATTCAGCAGTAACAAGGCAAAGCTCTCTTATTTATGAAACTACAGTTTTGAAAATAGAGGGTATCTTTACATTGTGACTTGTTCAATTTTGGAAATATTTAAAATGTTTCAGTTACAGAAAGTTTTAAAATACCAATTAAAGACATTAAGTCTTATGTCTTGGATAGCAAGCTGTACCTCTTTCCCAGTCTTGGGCTGTCTTTCCCTCCTTCCCTAATATTGTATACACATTTCCTAAGCATAAAATTCTTCTTCTTCTTCCAGTAAAAAGACCTCCAGATGGCATAGGGAAAGAGCATGTAATTTATACTTGATATTTTGTTCTACCTAATTCTATTTTTATTGCTAGACCATAAGGATTGTAAATGTTGATTTTGAATTTTTTATATTCCCTTCAAAGATTACTCTATGAATTAAACAGCTGTGATTTGCTTTAAAGTTTTAAAATCAATTTTGATTCTTTTATGAACATTCTCTAACTGTAATAGATGGCAGATACAATGGATGGACGGGGCTTGATGGCAGCAGTTTCTTTATCGTGCATTTACTCTTGGTTCCTCACTTCAAGGGCAGAGATCAGGATTTTCCCAGGCTTAGCCTTACCTGACCACATTCTAGACCTTGGGTGGCTTTCTGGTAGAGGTTACTTGAGGTTTTATGGAAATGTACTTTTGAAGGAACTTTGGCGATGATTTTAATATGAATGAGAAGAGGCTTTGGAAGAACCTTTAAATGATGATAAAAAGAAAAGTGACTGGGGGCATGTGACTGGGAACCAGTGCCTGACAGCAGTTGAGAGATAGACATAAGGATAGTATGAGGAGGAGAATTTGAATGAAAATACCAAATGAAAAGGCTAAGGCTATGGGGGATTTGTCAGATAACTTCACTTAAGTTACTACCACAGTGATAAGTTTTCCTTCAGAATTCCACCAGTATTGAAGAATTGTAATTAATTATTTAAATGTTGTGGTAATCTTGTTAGTAAAAATACTAACTATGGTTTCAAGAAATACTACTTATGTAGCACTTTGAGATAGGAAAGTAAGTTGCAAATCCTTAATACATGTCTTATCATATTAGTGGACTGATAGAAACCAGGACAGAGATATGCTATGACTTGAATAAAGTCAAAATATAATTTATTTTGAAATTTATAAAAATTAGATTTTTAATTTTAAACGGATCTTGAGCTTTTGTCCTAGAACACTTGAAAAACAAGGAATATGCTCCTTCATGAGATATTTTGGGAAACATGATACTAACCAATCAGCAATGGCAGCAAGCCATATAGTAGAATTAAATTATTTCCCATAGAAAATGTTTGTGAAATTTGTAGATGAATTTCTAAATGGTCTTATTAAATAAAAAAACATGGAGCCAGATATAGGGGTGAAAACCTGAGAGATCAGGGAAATAGGGGAAGCCACAGCTAACCTTACCTCACCAACTCTGCAACTTCTAAATGCAAGCTGCCTCCTATCTACCCACACCTATATGCCTTGCTGTTCTGCCATCTGATTTGCTCTCTGTCCAGCTACATCACTTCCTCTTCCTACCCAGCTGTGTCACTTCCTGTCTGTCTGTACAGACCTCCAGACCTCCATGGTTAATTAGTGTTGGAAATTAAGGTGTGTGCCATAGGCATGGCTCTGTTTCCAGTGTGGCTTTGAACTCACGGAGATCTAAACAGATCCCTGCCTGCCAAGTGATAGGATTAAAGGCATGTGCTGCTATTGCCTGACTTCTTTGTTTACTTATGGCTGTTTTTTTTTCCCCCTCTGATCTCCAGGCAAGCTTTATTTATTAAAGCACAAATAAAATATCACCACAGCAATTGAAATATCTTAACTGATACAATACTTTCAAGAAATCATTCAAAAATACTCCATTAAGATAAGGAGAAGGGCTCATGCCAAGGCTATCTGAACTTAATACCTAGGATGATGTCTGGTGCACACTACATGAGCAATACACCCTATTGAAGAAATCAAAGGCACTACTCTCTTGCCCATTTTTAAGTGTAGATGAACATATAATCTGTATTATAAGTCAAAAGAGGAATAAGTGCCAAATTGCACACTTAAAATTTCTATTACAGAAGAATTTATGACTCTAAACAAAAAGTAAAATGTTTATTATTTTATATGCAGAGATGCACTGAGTATTTTAATGGAAATACCACTCTACCCATTGGGACTTTCTGTATAAATTTGTGTCTCATTTATTTTAGTCTCTTTTTCTTGTTCTCATGATATTTTTGGTTCCTATAACACAACGCCAGAGACTGGGTAGTTTTTTTAAACAGTGGAAAATTTTGGGTATAGAAAGATAGCTTAATCACTGGCATTCTTGATATACAGGCATGAGGACCTGCATTTGATCCTTAGTACTGATGTGGGAAACAAACACACAGACATGGCGGCATACACTTACAACCCAGTGCTTGGGAGAAAGGCACATACAGATTCATGGTGCTCACTGGATAGGCAGCCTTACCAGCTCTGTAAACTCTAGACCAATGAGAGGCCTTGCTGTTTTGGTTTTTTGAGACAGGGTTTCTCTGTGTAATTTTGGTGCCTGTCCTGGATCTCGCTCTACAGACCAGGCTGGCCTCAACCTCACAGAGATCCGCCTGGCTATGCCTCCGAGTACTGGGATTAAAGGCGTGGGCCACCGCTGCCCGGAAAGGTGAATAGCTCCTGGGAAACAAAACTGGAGGCTTACTTTTGGCCTCCATACCTGCATGTGTACAAATGTACCCATACAAAAGCCCACCTTCACACACACACACACACACACACACACACACACACACACACACACGCACGTTTATTTTGTACCTACTTATTTGAAGAGTGGGGTATCCAAGAAGATATCAATATCATCAAGTGAGGGCTTTCTTGAGGCAAGCAGGCATGCTAGGGATGTCTAAGGTCCATTCAGAACACATACACAAGTATACCACTTTGGATTTCCCTTCTTTTCATGAACTTGTAAGGCCAACATGAAGTCTTTATTCTCACAACGTCATCTAATCCTAATTGCTTTCTACAGTCTCCTCTAAATAATTATAAAATATACCATTTGGGAGCTTAAGTTTCCTACATACTAGCCTTTGAAAAACATAGTCACATCTTGCTGGTCTTTGTTCAGGGAAATGGGCAGTGAATGAATGAGTAAAAATAAAACCAGTTTTGTGTATCTTTTTTACAAGCCAGTAATTGGAAGACTTAAATGTGCTTCTTAGAAACTTATTGGATTTCTTTGTTTTATTTTAGATTCTAATATTCTTTGGGGCAGAAGTTTTCATAGAGTTATTTTTATACATTTTTCCACAAGTATGATTCTTTCTTCTATATTTCTAACATCTCAACTTATTCACAATAATTTTTTACTAATTATAAAGGGTGTTATTTTCAGAATACTGACTATGGTGGCTTGAATGAAAATGGCCCCATGTGCTCATATGTTTGAATACTTGGTCCCTGGTTGGTAGATCTATTTGGGAAGGATTAGAAGGTATGGCCTTGTTGGAGGAGGCATGTCACTGGAGGAAGGGGGGGGGTGAAGTTTAAAATACTCATGCCATCCCCAGTGCACTCTCCGCTATCTTCTTGTGGATCTAGATGTGAGCTCTTAGTGAGTCCTGCTGTCATGCCTTTGCCCCACTATCAGAGACTCTCTCTCAAACCATAAGCCCATTTCTTTCTTTCTTTCTTTCTTTCTTTCTTTCTTTCTTTCTTTCTTTCTTTCTTTCTTTCTTTCTTTCTTTCTTTCTTTCTTTCTTCTCTTTCTTCCTTCCTTCCTTCCTTCCTTCCTTCCTTTCTTCCTTCCTTCCTTCCTTCCTTCCTTTCTTCTTTCTCTCTCTCTTTTTTAAGATGCTGGACCCTCTGGGCCATTCTTTTTTCTTTTTTTAATTAAGAATTTTTTTCATCTGTTTTACACACCAATCAAAGATACCTCTCTTCCCTCCTCCCGTGCCCCCCAGCCTCCCACTTCCAACTCCCCCCACAAGAAGGCAAGGCCTCCCATGGGTGGCACATTCAATAGAGACAAATCCAAGCCTTTCCCCCTGCCTCAAGGTTGTATGAGGTTTCCCATCCTAGGTAGTGGGCCAAAAGCCCACTCATGTACCAGGGATGGAGTCTGATCCTACTGCCAGGGATTTTCCCAAGCAGATCAAGCTATACAACTGTCTTGCCATGCAGAGGGCCTAGTCTAGTCCCATGCAGGCTCCATAGCCCATCATCTGCATTTCCCAAATATCCTGATGTATCATAGAATCCCTCTTTCTCTGATCCTGAGCTCTCTGTTTTGCTTATCTCTGCATCTGTCATCAGTCACGAAAAGTCTTTGATACTATTCAGTCTGTCACGGTCATTCACACCCTCTAGCTATAGTATAGTCATCTTATTCTCAATTCCGTATCACTGTTTTCTCTACACCATGATGTCTCTCTAGATATATCTTTCTTTCTCCATTCCATCCCTGTTCCATCTCGACCATCCTACTCCCTTATGTTCTCATCCCCTATCCCCTACCCTCCATTGCCCAGCCCTCATTGAAAG
This sequence comes from Peromyscus leucopus, assembly GCF_004664715.2. Taxonomy (NCBI): domain Eukaryota; kingdom Metazoa; phylum Chordata; class Mammalia; order Rodentia; family Cricetidae; genus Peromyscus; species Peromyscus leucopus. Next base: position 45,707,661 of record NC_051076.1, read on the forward strand.
TTTACTCACGGAAATCTCATCTATTTCCCCTTCCCAGGGTGATCCATGCATCCCTCTTTGTATCTTCCTTGTTAGATAGTTTCTCTGGAGTTGTGGATTGCTGTCTGGTTATCCTTTGCTTTACATCTACTATCCACTTATGAGTGAGTACATACCATGTTTGTCCTTCTGAGTCTGGGTTACCTCACTCAGGGTGGTATTTTCTAGTTCCATCCATTTGCCTGTGAATTTTATTTGCAGATGATATGATAGTATACATAAGTGAACCCAAAAATTCTACCAAGGAATTTCTACAGCTGATAAACACCTTCAGTAATGTGGTAGGATACAAGATTAACTAAAAAAAAATCAGTAGCCCTCCTATATACAAATTATAAATGGGCTGAGAAAGAAATCAGAGAAACATCACCCTTTACAATAGCCACAAATAATATAAAATACCTTGGGGTAGCTCTAACTAAGCAAGTGAAAGACCTGTATGACAAGGACTTTAGGTCTCTGAAGAAAGAAATTGAAGAAGATATCAGAAAATGGAAAGCTCTCCCATGCTCAGGAATAGGTAGGATTAACATAGTAAAAATGGCAATCTTACTAAAAGCAATCTACAGATTCAATGCAATCTCCATCAAAATCCCAACACAATTCTTCACAGACCTTGAAAGAACAATACTCAACTTCATTAGGAAAATCAGAAAACCCAAGATAGCTAAAAGAATCCTGTACAACAAAGTCACCTCTGGAGGAATCACCATCCCTGATATCAAGCTCTACTATAGAGCTATAGTAATAAAAACAGCTTGGTATTGGCGTAAAACTGACAAGTGGACCAATGGAATCAAATTGAAGACCCTGATATTAACCAACACACCTATGAACACCTGATTTTTGATAAAGAAGCCAAAACTGTACAATGGAAAAAAGAAAGCATTTTCAACAAATAGTGTTGGCATAACTGGACATCAATGTGTAGAAGACTGCAAATAGATCCATATTTATCACCATGCACAAAACTCAAGTCCAAATGGATCAAAGACCTCAATATAAAACCAGTTACACTGAACCTGTTAGAAGAGAAAGTAGGAAGTAGTCTTGAATGCATTGGCACAGGAGATCACTTTCTAAATATAACACCAGTAGCACAGACACACTGTGTGTGCACATGGACATCACAAATTAGACTGAGGTATTATTAGAAACATCAAAAAAGGAATTTATGGAGTTTACAGAGTAATGGGATGAGAAAAAATAAGGAGAGTTTCAGAGAGGTGGCACTGGATAGAAATGATTGAAATGGATGGTATGAATGTATGCTATTTTCTTTTTTTAACCTTTCTAGAGCTTTATTGGGACAGAGGAGGAGGAGGAGGGGGAGGAGGAGGAGGAGGAGGAGGAGAGAGAGAGAGAGAGAGAGAGAGAGAGAGAGAGAGAGAGAGAGAGAGAGCGAGACCTCGCTGGTGGTGGTGGTGGTATGGAAGGAGAGAGTGCGGAAAAGAAGCTGCTATTTTCAAAGAAGGAATTAAAATGTTATAGAAAAAAGAAAATCACTTCTATTTCCATAGCTCCTTAGCACTTATATTCATTAAAAAAAAGTAAGATTAAATAAAGCTGGTTCTGGGCTCTCCCTTACTGCAGCAGTGTGTAATTAGTAGTTAGAGAGTTATGAACTAATTGGAAAAATAGATCCATCTATTTCCTCAAGAAATGTATTTTGTATATTTAATATTTAATAGCTTATCTGAATTTATATTTTTATTCTTTTGATAAATTTTGTACTAAAGACAATTGTATTCATAACTTAAAGTAGCTTAATTTTTAGGAAATTCAAATGAACTTTTTAATTAAATTTGGGTGGTGAGCAAAAGACTTTAAAATTTAATATATAACATTATAATAATACTAGGAAGTTTATTGGTTCAGTGAGGAAAATACAAAACAGATTTTTAAAAAAATCTTGTTCACTGTTATTTTAACAGATTTAAGTGGTAGTCATATCATTATTCTATTTAGCTAACATGAATACATTAAAAGGCAATGTAATTTCACAAACCTTAAAAGTGGATATAGGGAACTTGGGGTGCCCTTGAGTTTGATAGAATCTGTTTTCTTCGTGTTGGGTGGGTTTAGCTGGGATGTAACCAAAAGCCACCCCACTACCCCGAGCCAATGGTCTCCAGGCTTCTCTCTCATAAATTCAAAATGTTACTTATACTGGGCACTTTTTCCAGATATGAACCTTTGCATTAACCACTGTGTATTATGAAAAGAAACTTCTCTGTTCAAAGTTAAGAACAACACAAATCGTGGGGTATTAACTGGGGTTTTCTTAGAGAAATATTACTATTAACTGTTTACTTTTTTTTTAAAATTTATTCTTCCTTTCTCTCTGTGTGTGTATGTATGTATGTATGTATGTATGTATGTATGTATGTATGTATGTACATATGTATGTGTAACTTTGTGTGAGTGTGTGCAAGTGTCCATTGAGGCCAGGAGCAGTATAGCCCCTGGAACTGAAATTAAAGTCAGTTGTGATCTGCCTGCTGTGTTGGTACTAGAAACCAAACTCTTGTGGTCCATGAGAGAAAGTATGAGCTCTTAACTGCTGAGCTGTCTTTCCAGAGCCTGCTATTGGATCTTCTCTAGCTTAGTACCAACAATCATTTGGCCATGCATCATTAAAATGCATACTTCATTTGTCATTGGCAATTCTGAGTGGATCCTCCTTCAATTTTATTAGAAACGAAACATTTGAATATACTTATCAGATACCTGAAGTTTAATTAATTTTCTTTACATCCAATAGCAAGATTTGAATATTTGCTGTTTTTTTTTTTTGTAATACAGAACTTTTACACACAAAGGTCTTTGTGTACTTTTCTTTTGTAAAATATAAAAAAGTGTTTATGAAAGAGAAAGCAAGGTAACTGTCACTGATAGATAGCCTTTGACTAAGAAGTGTGCAGGCAAATAATATTAGCAAAGAGTTCAGGTGGCTAAGGCGTTTTGACAGTTTATGTCCTTAAATTGACCGTGTCCACATTCTGCTTGGAAAGTTCTCATGTGCCTCATGGCTATTTTTACTACATTGGGAAAACAATTACATTTAGATATCAAGGGGGAAAAGGACATCTGAATTCAATTACAGACACTGTTTTGTCTTTTATTCATGTCACCTGTCCATTATATTTAATGGTAGGACTTGAAGGATAAGACATATTTCACTTTTTTTTATTAAAGTTCCCTTGTGCCTCTTATGAGAAGCAAAATATTTTCAATGGATCAATAGAATGCATGGCAAATATAATACATACCCGAAGGCATTATAGATATAAATTCAATAAATGTGCTGTGAACACACTGGGATCATTCTGTGGCTCTAAATTAAACAGCTCCGTTTATAAGATGAAGAGTGCTATAAAGTTGCATTTCCTATAGGAAAAGAATCATAAGATTCTATGAGCTCTGATATGAAAGCTGGAGTAAAATGGAATATGCTTTTAACCCTAGAGAGGTCTCCCAGATACTGCAGCATCTTACGGAGAAAAGGAAACATCTGAAGGAGTTAAAGGCATTTCATATTTATGGAGTGAAGAAATGAAATACAATTAACTTCTGCAAGATTCTTAGTAATGGCATAGATTTCTGAAAAGGAGTGGATCCATGTGAATTTTACCCCTGCAATGTACATCTGGCTCTGACAGTTCTTTGTGTTCACCTCTGGGTATGCATGTGTTTACTTTATCTCCTGGCCTAGTTTCTTCATCTGTCAAATGAGATGGATGATTTTTAATCTTGCTGTAACTTGAACTCCCCTTTAGTAGCAATGCTATTGAAGTGTATGTTTCAAATGATAATGAAAGTAAATTGTTCCTATTTCTTATATTTACAACTTTTAATATACAGTTCTAGTACTGTTCACAATAGAAAAACACTCAAATTAACCTAACACTCTCTTCTCTTGGCTTTATTAAAGACTGATGACAGTTAGCTTCCAATTTCTTTATAATATGGTTAGGTTTATAAATGTAATCAGAATCATTATAATTTCTTCTAAAGATAAAGAAAACCAAAGCATAATATCAGATTTTGCTATGATGTAGGAGTAGGGTGACAGAAATTTAATTCAGGTGGAGTGATATGGGGTGCAAGTGTTCATTTTTCAGGAGTCCCAGCTCTTTTTCTAGACCATACTTGTCCCTCCCCAGTCTGCAAACATCCCAAGTGGCTTCTTTCATTAAGGCTTTGAGGAGCTTCCTCATGCTAAGGGATGTATTTACTGGAGAAGTTCTTGAAATTAAAGAGGGAGCAAAATCAAAAGAATGTTTTGTGAGATGATCCTTCCATCACATTGGGAAGAAGACACATTTTGGCATAGCAGAACCAGAGAGGAAGGCAGCTTTGAATGAGATATGTTACAACATTGGTGATACAGTATCACCATCACAGAGAAATCAACACCTTGACTGATGATGATCATCTTTGTTGGCCATCACTTTGGGTGATGAGAGCCGGTATAGCAAGTAGGGGGTATATAAAAGTCTACTCACTAGTGTTTGGGATGTGAGATGGCAAATCCTGGAGAAACAGAGGACACGTTTGTGTTGATTGCTTTTTCACAGTTTTCAAGTTAGAGAAGCATTGTTTTTATTAATATATTTCTCAGTTAACATATATATAAATATATAAATGGGATTCACTGTGATGTTTCCATATGGGTATACAATGTGCATTGATGGTGCCTGTCTGCTACGCTCCCAGCCTTACCTCTCTGTACCCTTCCTCATACCTATCAATCAGACAGATTGACTTTACCTCTTCATTTCTACATGTGATAGACAATTTTCTGTTTGCTTTTTTGTGTCTGATTTCCTCTGCCTAACATGGTGTCTTCCAGATCTACTTTGTTGCAGATAGGAGGAATTCATTTTTCCTTCTGGCTGAATAATATTCTACCATGTATAAATGTTTTTGTGTTCGTTTATTATAGTTGGAGCATTAAATGTACTCAACAGCTCATGTATTTGAGCCTGTGGTCTGTTTGAGAATATTATTTTAAGGTGTGCTACTTTTGTTTATGTTGCATTTGTTTAGCTCTGTGAAGCTGTGTTACTGTGCCTGTCTAAAACACCTGATGGTTTAATAAAACAACTGAACAGCCAGTAGCAAGGCAGGAGAAAGGATTAGCAGGCTGACAGGCAGAGAGAATATATAGAAGGAGAAATCTGGGAGGAAGAAAAGAATAGCCAGAGAAGGGGGAGGGCTCCAGGACCAGCCACCTAGCTACACAGCAAGCCACAGAGTAAGAATAAGATTTACAGAAGTAAGAGAACAGGAAAAGCCTGGAGGCAAAAGGTAGTTGAGATAATTTAAGTTAAGGAAAACTGACAAGAAACAAGCCAATAAATAAGATTCTGTGTGTGCTTTATTAGGGAGCTGGGTGGCAGGCCCCCCAAAAGAGCAAAAACAACAACAGTGGTCTCCACTCTACATGTGACTATCCAGCTTTTCCAGCCACATTTCTGAAGATGTTATTTTGCTTTCCATAAGGTTTTGGCACCTTTGTTAAGGTGTGGTTGGCTGTAGATGGCTTTGTGTTGTTTCTTAGTTCTTTATTCCATTCAATTTTTCTTACACCAGTATCAAGATACTTTGGTTATTGAGACTCTATCCTAAGTCTTCAAATCAGAAATGATGATGCTTCTCCATTATCCTTTTTGTCTATGATTCTTTCAGATATTCAGGGAATTTTATACTTGGATGGGAATTTTCCAATTTTAGTTTTTCTAATGCTGTAAAGAATGTTATGGAATTTTGTTGGGGTAATATTGAATATGTACACATCTTAGGATAGTATCAACATTTTAGTAATCTTTCAAGCATGAACATCGGCCTTTTAATCTTTCTGTGTGTTTTGTAGTTCCTTTCATTGGTGTTTTGTAACCTACATGTAATGCTCTTTCACACCCTTATTTAAGTTGAATCTGATGCATTTCTTCAAGGCTATTGTAAATGCTGCTATTTTCTTTTTTCCTTTCGGTTGCTGCAATAGAACATTTCTGGTCAAAGGCAGCTTAGGGAAGGAAAAGGTCTACTTTATTTCATGCTTCCAGGCTACAGTCCGTCTTCAGGGGGAAGTCAGGACTGGACCTGGAGTAAGAGCTGAAGCTATGGAGGAATAGTGTTTACTGGCCCACCCCTCTGCCTATGCTCAGCTATTTTTCTTATAAATCGCAGATCCTCCTACCTAGAGATTGTACTGCAGGCAGGGGTCATTGATGAAGACAGATGCAGCCACAAGCCAATCTGATCTGGCCAGTTCAGTTGAAGTTCTCCTTTCCCAAGTAACTAGGTTGCGCCACACTGACAAAATCTGAATACCCTAGATACTTTCCCCCAATACTTACCTCTTGGGTCAAGTTGACAACAAAACCTAACCAAAGTAGGTTATCTTCTCATTATCAACCAACTCTTTATTGGTTTGTAGAAAGGCTACTGATTTTTGAGTGATTTATTTTGTGTCCCACTCATTTTCTGAATAGCAAATTTCAGTTAACCAATATTTCAATTCTGATCGTAATTTGGAGGAGTCTATAAAAATGACCAATTGGCCAACAGTGATACACTTCCCCGTTGTATGCTCTTAATTCCTTTTAGCTATAATTGTTCTCACCAAAATGTCTAGTACAATGTTGAGTAAGAGTAGTGATAGGACACTCCATTGCCTTTTTCTAATAAGAAAGGAAATGCTTCCCTCTAATCCATTCAGCGTCATGCTGCCTGTGGGCTCCTTATATATAGTTTTTATTATGCTGACTTATGATCCTTCTGTATCTAATTTGCTAGTGTTTCTTTGTCTCTTACTATTTTCATGTCTTAAAGTCTGTCTTTCTTGTTGAAATGTAACTATTCAGGTTTGTTTTGGTTTTAGTTTTCTTGGAAATTTTGCTTCTTCGAGTTTATGTGTTCTGATTTGTGAAATGATTTTCTTTTGTTTGTTTCTGGATTTGAAATGCACCATCCCATTCTCTTCTGGCATTTATCATTTGTGAGTGTAGTCTGCATGTGGTTTAGAGGTTAACACTTAAGTAAGACTTAGTTCATGTCTCTGGAAGCTTTGAAGAGTCTTTGACCAGCGCTTTTGACAACTTTTAGAGAATGCACCATATTAAAGATCTCTTCTAGTCATGTGTGTTTGTTGTCCTGTAAACCTCCTGCATATGGACAGATGCCCATTGCTTTCTTGAGGTAACACTTCTACTAGATTTTTATTAACTACTTTCCTATGCCATCAGCCTTGGTTGCCCTCCCTTGCCCTTGTGTGTTACTGCAATACAGATGTTTACTCAGTGAGGACACAGGATTTTGATTGCTCCCTTCTTTCTTAAGAAGACACTTTAAAAGACAAATATGCATGGTATAACATCATTTCTCCTCCTTGACCCAGTGAGACTTTCAAGTAATTTTTATTTCTGAGACAGGGTCTCTCTGTGAAGTCTTGGCCGACATAGAACTTGCTCTGTAAACCAGGCTGTCCTCAAACTCACACAGATTTACCTGCCTCTGCCTCCTGAGTACTAGGATTAAAGCATACTCCACCAATGCCTGGCTCAAGTGATTTTTAATAGTGTGACTTACTGAACTATTTATTCTCAAGATTTCTACTTGCTTCTTTTTTTTTAAATTCTTTTTGGAATTTGTCTTTCATATTCTGTTTTTCTAATCTTGTTGAATTATTTTTCTGCATTCTTTCAGAGCATTTTAAAGAGATTGAGATGGTTAGAAATTGGTCCTTAAATTTTATTTCTCTTGTTTTCTTATTGTTTGGCATTGTTTTTGGGGGCAGAGTCTTTGCATGTAGCCCTGGCTGGAACTTGTTATGTAGACCATGCTGACCTGCTGACCTGGCTACAAACTCATAAGAGCTCCAATTTTCTCTGCCTTCTGGTGTAGTCTGTCTAGTGCAGAGATTCAAGGCACTATCACCATGGCCAGCCCTAGAATTCTTTTTTTTAATATTCTTTTTTAAAACATTTTTATTTTATAATTTAATTTACTTTTACTTATCAGCCACAGATTCCCTTGTTCTGGGTTACCTCACTCAGAATGATTTTATCTAGATCCATCCATTTGCCTGCAAACCTCATGATGTCATTGTTTTTCTCTGCTGAGTGGTACTCCATTGTATATATGTGCCACATTTTCTTTATCCGTTCTTCAGTTGAGGGGCATCTAGGTTGTTTCCAGGTTTTGGCTATTACAAACAATGCTGATATGAACATAGCTGAGCAAGTGCCCAGCTCACTTGCAAGTGTGCAAGTGTGGTATGATTGAGCATTCCTTGGGTATATGCCCAAGAGTGATATAGCTGGGTCTTGGGGGAGATTGATTCCCAATTTTCTAAGAAAGCACCATATTGATTTCTAAAGTGGTTGTACAAGCTTGCATTCCCACCAGCAGTGGAGGAGAGTTCCCCTAGCTCCACATCCTCTCCAGCATAAGGTGTCTTCAGTGTTTTTGATCTTAACCATTCTGACAGGCGTAAGGTGGTATCTCAGAGTTGTTTTGATTTGCTGTCACTTTGCCTTGTTGACCATATCCTTTGCTCTACAAAAGCTTCTCAATTTCAGGAGGTCCCATTGATTGATTGTTTCTCTCAGTGTCTGTGCTACTGGTGTTATAGTTAGGAAGTGATCTCCTATGCCAATGCGTTCAAGACTCCTTCCTACTTTCTCTTCTAGCAGGTTAAGAGTAGTTGGATTTATGTTGAGGTCTTTGATCCACTTGGACCTAAGTTTTGTTCACGGTGACAGATGTGGATTTATTTGCAGCCTTCTACACGTTGATATCCAGTGTTTATGCCAGCACCATTTGTTGAAGATTCTTTCTTTTTTCCATTGTACACTTTTGGCTTCTTTGTCAAAAATTATATGTTCATAGGTATGCGGATTAATGTCAGGGTCTTCAGTTCTGTTCCATTGGTCCACATGTCGGTTTTTATGCCAGTGCCAAGCTGTTTTTTATTACTCTAACTCTATAGTAGAGCTTGAAGTCAGGGATCTTGATGCCTCTAGAGGTTGTTTTATTGTACAGGATTCTTTTGGCTATCCTGGGTTTTTTGTTTTTCCATATGAAGTTGAGTATTATTCTTTCCAGGTCTGTGAAGAATTGTGTTGGTATTTTGATGAGGATTGCATTGAATCTGTAGATTGCTTTTGGTAAAATTGCCATTTTTACTATGTTAGTCCTGCCTATCCATGAGCATGGGGGATCTTTCCATTTTCTGACATCTTCTTCAATTTCTTTTTTCAGGGACTTAAAGTTCTTGTCATATAGGTTTTTTCACTTGTTTGGTTAGTGTTACCCCAAGGTATTTTATATCATTTGTGGTTATTGTAAAGAGTGATGTATCTCTGATTTCCTTCTCAACCTGTTTGTCCATTGTATATAGGAGGGCTACTGATTTTTTTGAGTTGATCTTGTATCCTGCTATGTTGCTGAAGGTGTTTATAAGATGTATCAGTTCCTTGGTTGAATCTTTGGGGTCACTCAAGTATACTATCATGTGGTGGTATTCTGTTTGTACTGAAATGTGATTTTGATTGTATGTTAATAAATTAATTTGCCTGGGGGTCAGAGCTATTAGAGCCATAGCAAGAGCATGGCGGTGGTGGTGCACGCCTTTAATCCCAGCACTTTTAGACAGAGCTAGGTAAGTCTCTGTGTGTTCAGGGATACAGCCAGCATTGGAGACGCATGCCTTTAAGACCTGGAGAGCTGTACTTACAGGCAATGACGAGGCAGTCACATGTTTGGGTTTGCAGCCAATGAGAAGGCAGAACAGAAAGACTATGTAAAAACATACACACAGGAAGTAGGTCTCTTTCGGAGAAGTAGGAGCACCGCAGGAGGAAGGGTAAGGTTTTAGCTCCGAGCTCTGACCTCTTGGCTTTCTCTTTTACATTGCTTCTGTGTTTCTTATTTAATAATACAGTTGGTCACATCTACACTATCATGTCATCTGCAAATAGGGAAAGCTTAACTTCTTCCTTTCCAATTTGTATTCCCTTAATCTCGTTATGTTGTCTTATTGCTCTGGCTAGAACTTCAAGTACTATATTGAATAAGTATGGGGAGAGCAAGCAGCCTTGCCTCATTCCTGATTTTAGTGGAATCGCTTTGAGTTTCTCTTCATTTAATTTGATGTTAGCTGTTGGCTTGCTGTAAATTGCCTTTATTATGTTTAGGTATGTTCCCTGTATTCCTGATCGCTCCAAGACCTTTACCATGAAGGGGTGTTGGATTTTGTCAAAAGCCTTTTCTGCATCTAGTGAGATGATCATGTGGTTTTTTTTCTTTGAGTTTGTTTATATGGTGTATTACATTGATGGACTTTTGTATGTTGAACCACCCTTGCATCCCTGGGATGAAGCCTACTTGATCATGGTGGATAATTGTTTTGATGTGTTCTTGGAGTCTGTTTGCCAGTATTTTATTGAGTATTTTTGCATCAATGTTCATGAGGGAGATCATTCTGTAGTTCTCTTTCTTTGTTGTATCCTTATTTGGTTTAGGAATCAGGGTAATTGTAGCCTCATAGAAGGAGTTTGGTAATGTTCCTTCTGTTTCTATTATGTGGAACAATTTAAAGAGTATTGGTATTAACTCTTCTTTGAAGATCTGGTAGAATTCTGCGCTGAAACCATCTGGTCCTGGGCTTTTTTTTGGTTGGGAGACTTTTAATGACCGTTTCTATTTCCTTAGGGGTTATTGGACTATTTAAATAGCTTATCTAGTCTTGATTTAATTTAGGTATGTGGTACCTATCCAGAAAAATATCCATTTCTTTTAGAGTATTCCAGTTTAGTGGAGTAGAGGTTCTTGAAGTATGACCTGATGATTCTCTGGATTTCCTCATTGTCTGTTGTTATGTCCCCCTTTTCATTTCTGATTTTATTAATTTAGATGCTCTCTCTCTCTCTGTCTTTTGGTTAGTTTGGATAAGGGCTTGTCTATCTTGTTGATTTTCTCAAAGAACCAACTCTTTGTCTCATTAATTTTTTGTATTGTTCTGTTTGTTTCTATTTTATTGATTTCACCTCTCACTTGGATAATTCCCTGGCATCTATTCTTTCTGGGAGACTTTGCTTCTTCTTGTTCTAGAGCTTTTATGTGTGCTGTTAAGTCACTAGTATGAGATTTCTCCAACTTCTTTATGTGGGCATTTAGTGCTATGAATTTCCCTCTTAGCACTGCTTTCATAGTGTCCTATAAGTTTGGGTATGTGGTGTCTTCATTCCAGCCCTAGAATTCTTAATCAGATAATTCATCCATTTCTCTTTGGAATCTATTAGGACATATTATTTATTTATAGTTCATGTACATATTCACTTGTGTTTCTATATCTAGTACATCAAATAACTATTGCTATATTGAGTTGGTCTTCTTAGTGAGTGGCTTTCTTTTAAAGATACATCTTGGGGTATCAGTTTTTTGGAATGTTGTTATTTTTATTTAGGTACCCTGTTATATTCCCACTGTAGCTCTTTTGGCTACAGGTAATGAGTCTAAGCTCAGTTTCTCCATGCAAGATTAAAAATAACTATTGCTTCTGCTGTTTATGCTGGAGTGGGGGCACTCTGAGAGTTTACTCTGAGAGGTGTGTTATAGACATGGGGGTGTGCCCCATGTGGTTATTCCCACAGTGAGAGTGGTGGTCCATACTGCTCCTGCTGACATTAGTCCTGTTACTTACAAGGCTTTTTACAAGGCACCATTGGTATTAAGTAATGAGGAAGTAGAAACAAATGGTCCTTGACCAGACAGTGGTGCTGGCTCAGATACTTCTCTGGAAAAGGTAGGCACGGAAATCCCAACACTCCCTCTGGGCACTCAATCTTGTCAGCAATGTATGGTCAGACAAAATAAGGGAGAGGCAGATGGTAGGAGTCATATAGCTATGATGGCAGAGCTGTGGTGGGAAATGTGGGTGGGCTTGCCCTGGAATATGACTTAGTCATCCCCTAGCCATGTGTGCTTGGAGGTAGGCATTTCCTGGGGTTTTCTCACTCATATTCATTTAGTCATAGTGTCTGCCAGGGAGAGAACTGGAGTGGGTTATGTCTTAAAACAGACACATTTCCTCCTGGGTGCTCTTTTGAATGAGTGCACCCAGGGATAAAGCTGTAGACACATGTTTTCTACCCCCAGACTCTTCCAGATGTAGTTCCTGCTTGGAAATGCATAGAGTTCATTGAACTGAGAGCTTGGAAAATTCCTTCTCTAGGGTATTCAGAATGCACTAGGCACTAGTCAGTTTATTTTCAGAACATTCTAGGTTGTGTGCTGTAAGGGTGAGGCAATATTTTGATGCTTGGCAACATTGTGGAGTTGCATAAGACCACAAAAGCATACTCATGTACATAGGACAACAATGGATCCGCAGGTCCTTCCTCTGCTCTGTTAATGCCAGGTTTCTCTATACACACAAGAGCAAGAGGCTGGAACAGTGTGAATAACTGCTTTTAGTACTAACACCATTATGATTTTCCATGAGACTACCTGTGTCCTTGATCTTGGAGGATGGACTCTGCAATCCTTTATTTAATTCTTGAATGTATCATCTTGAAGTTTTGACTGTGCCACATTACCTCTTCTTATACAGTGAAGAGCACTCAGTAAGTTTGAGGGAGACTTACTCTGTAGGGCCAGTTTTGGTATACAGGAGAACTACCTGCTATGAGGCATTGCTGTGTAATGTCTTCAGGACTCCACATATGGGAATATTTAAGGGTTCGTGACTCTCTAGAGTAGCGGGAATTCAGATAGTAGGTCCTCTCCAAGGTGGCTTCTGGCTCCTGGCTTCTACATTCTATGACATCCTTTTTTGAGGCAATGCTCCTGTACAGATTTCAGTTACTTACCTAATAAGCCTACAAGTCTGTGAGGACAGTGAAACACATTGATAGCTAGGAATCCTGGTATCCATGCTGATTAAATTTTGCTGGGACTGTATCCTTTACCCTTATCACATGGAAGGGAGACTAGCCCTTTCCTGGCTGTTGTGTGATGATGACAGATAATGAGACATTTGATTTCTCTATGTTACCCTTCCAGTTTCTGACTCTTACAAGTGTTCTGTTTTTCTACTATTGACTCCCAGTGTTCTCCCACACTTCAGAATGTTGCCATACAGCTGTCATTTTTGGTCCTTTGTGTAGAGAGCAGGTGCATGCTGGGCACCTCTCAGCCTTTTTCCTTCACTTCTTCTTGGTATTTTTCTGACTTAGTGATTATCATCACAGTTATTTAGCCCAGTCTGATTAAGATTGTTAGCCAGGGTACAATTTTGTGCTAAATGCATGAGGGCTGTAAGGAAACAGCCACGATTTACAAGTGCTCTCACTGCAGGTGAACTTTATACACACCAGTCACCCTGTTCCCAGCTAACTGGGACGATCTGCTGCCTTTGGATCCTCCCAGAGCAGATATTTCCTGATGGGAACATTCTATGAAATCCTCCACTTGCCCTCTAATTAAACCCATCTTGCCTTTCCAAATTGTTTTGGTCACTTTGGCTGTGGACCTGATTGATTGCCTACAACCTGCAAAGAATTTCTAATAATGTAGGCTCTTTTCTGAGTTGCTCTTGTGGGACTCAGATGTCAAATTCCTCGTGTGACTTTCCTTACCCTACTTTTCTAGGAAGTGTCACACCTACTAGAGATGTATTCTTACACCCTCTTGTTAAATGCCTTCTTTCCTTAATAATGTCCTGTGTTCTTAAATCCTGATTTTTCTGGGAGACATAAATGTATTTTCTCTAACACCAGTAAAACTGACTGGAAAAGACAAATCTTTCTTATTTGCCTTTAATCTTATTTGCAGTGGTACCTAGCTTTTGGTCTTGAAGAAATTATCAAATTAAGGTTGATGTTCAATATTTAGGGGGAAATTCTGTTTGCTTTTCTTCTATTCACCTTAAGTCTGCTTGAGAAATAATCTAGGTACAGAATTTAAAACTACACACACACACACACACACACACACAGAAGACTTTGAATTTCTTAGTTTTGTTAACATCTTTGCTTCTTCCTCAGTGTTCCTGGTTTCTGGGGTCAGAGTTGAATTTGTTTTCTCATTATTGTAAGAAATAACAAGGGAGGGCAGTGTAAGATGGGCAAGTTGGCAGGGTTCATTGAGAAATGAAGGAAACAGCTTTCTGTATCTAGAAAGGAACTTGAAAATCAGTTGCCAAGTAATGTTTTGGAGTGGAGTTTTATGTACTGGAAAGAAGCCAATTTGGTGCTATACATATGTAAATTATGCCTGGAGCAGGGATGAATCTGGCTGGTTAATTTGAGTGTATGTGGGGAATTCTGATTGGTTGATGATTTGGGCAGAATAACACAGGCTCAGGAAAATCCTCCAGTGGGAAAACAGTTACCAAAAGGTTCTGGATGTGAGTATGGGGTCCTCCAGGTAGAGGTGGGTAGAGAACCAGGAAGTTGAAAGGGCAAAGGCTAGTGGTAAGATTAGTGAGATCTTGATGAATTGGAGCTTTAGTATTTGAGTTTCTGAGTGTACCTATTGTATAAAGTTCATTATAAAATCTCCATGTCCTAGTATCTGACTACCAATTCTTCCAGGGCATGTGGACATTGGTGTTTTCCTTGGGCCTGTAACACTAATTGCCTGTAGAATAGGGCTGCCTTCCTCCTAATTCTGATCCATGCAGATTTAATTTCCTTTGGTTGACTAATGAACTGATACAATGCCTATTGTGCAGTAAAATTAGTTATTCAGCAAAAGTTATTTTTTAAGGATAAACTGACACAATTCATCAAGCTATATGCCAGTCACTTAGCTTCCTTCTGGAAAACTCAAAAGGTGGATATCTTGGCTTTGTTGAGTAGACCCCTGAGGCTTACAGTAGTTAGAATTTGAAACCTGGGCAGCACTGTCTTTCAAGCTCATATTCTTTAGTTCACGTTATACTATGCTGCTTACTTGGTTTTCTATCTATAAGAGACTGCACATTTTAATTTAGCTGTCTTATTGTAGAAGCTAAACTGAGGGTAGGTAAGAACTGAAAACCCTGCTGGTCTCAGTTACAATAGAACAAGTTGGGGAGGAAGTCACCATTCCCATCTCTACAAGAGAGAAAAACCCAGGCTTCCTGAAAATAAAGTCGCCATCTTTCCGTAGATGATTTAGAGCAGTGAGATTGCAAAGCAGAGCATGGCTGTGAAATCCAGAGAGGCAGGTAAATATGAGTGATAACTGAGCTGTGCTGATCTGGAGCAAAGGAAGCTGGGGCAACAAACTGACAAAAATGCTTAAATGGTGATTTTGGCAAGCTGCTAGAGGCTGAGTGTGGATGAGCAAGAGAGTGAGGCAATCCTGGGGACCAAGGTCTTGAGTCTCTATGCTGTGATCAGACTTGGTCTCAGCATCCTCAGTGGGCTCTTGCAATGAAGATCTTTTGAAGCAATTGCAGACCAGGGGAGGGAGGGGGAAGCTTTTCCACTCCAGGCAGTTCTGGTCTTCCAGTGTCTTCAAGGGGCCAGAGAGGGAAAACCAGAGTACCGTAGCTAGAAAAGGCATTATGGGTATGGATGGAGAAAAAAGCCAAAGGCTGTACTGCTCTGCTGTGAAATTGGTGATGCAGAAACAGGGGCTCAGTGGAAGAGTGTGATTTAGCTGATTATAAAATGCTGCACTCAGCCATCATGTTGCTAGGTCTCTAGTCCAAAGAAGGCGGGTGTCTTTTGAAAGAGCTGTAAAATGCAGATAATCCAAGGACCAATACTTAAAGAAGCTCTAAATTTAATGTAGAGAAAAATATATCCTGACACCTGTAGCTATAACAAACTAAAGTTATGGCTCTACTTCTAGCAGATTAACATAAATTCTCACATTCAAGGCCTGTGTATCTCAGTCCTTGTTATATAATGCCACATATCCAGACTTCAACAAAACATGATTATGCCAAAAACCAGGAAAATAACACAGTTTGAGGACAGCAATCAGGCATCAGAATCAGATGCAGAAGACTTGTGGAGAATCATAAGATGAGGACTTGAGAACAGTTGATGCATAGAGGGTAACAGAGCAGAGAAATCAAAAGTCAGGTAACCAAGGGGAATACTGGGAAATTGGAAATGAAGAACTGTTGTGATTGGCTCATTAGTAGTCTTAACTTGGATTAGTGAAAGACTCCATGAGCATAAAATGGGTTAGCAGATTGTCTAAGACAGTATCAAAATATATAAAATGTTTGTTTAATATGGAGACCAAAAGAGAGAGATGGAGAGAGAGAGGGACACACACACACACACACACACACACACACACACACACACACACACACACACACACGGGGTGGGGGGCGGGGAAGAGCTAAAGAAGCAGAAAAGCAGTATTGAGAGATTGAGAGGAATGGTTAGTTAATAATGTCCCCTAACTAATAAAAGACATTGTCTTAGTTTTCCACTGCTGTAAAAAGACTCCATGACCAACGTACAGGACAAAGAGTTTATTGGGGCTTTATTATAGTTCAGAGGTGGGTCTATGCCCATCATGGCAGAGAGCATGATAGCAAATAGCCAGTCATGGCACTGGAGAGATAGCAAAGAGCTTATATCTGACCCACAAACATAAGGCAGAAAGAACTACCAGGGAATTTCATTGGCGTTTGAAACCACAAACTCCAGTGAAGGACCTCCTCCAAGACAACCACATCTCTTCCAACAAGGCCATACCTTTTACTCCTCCTCAAACAGTTCCACCAACTGAGGACCAAGTATTCAACTGTATGAGCCTATGTGGGCCTGTCTTAGTCATTGTTCTATTGCTCTGAAGAGATACTCTGACCAAGGCAACACTATTAAAAGAAAGCATTTAATTGGGGCTTGCTTACAGTTTCAGAGGTTTAGGCCCATGGTGGCACACAGGCAGACATAGTACTGAAAAAATGATGAGAGTTCTACCTTCAGATAGGCAGGCAGCAGAAAAGAGAGCCACTGAGCCTGGATTAGGCTTTTGAAACCTCAAATCCCACCCCAGTGACTCATTTCCATTAACACAGCCACACCTCCTCCAACAAGGACACAACTCTTACTCCTTCCCAAACAGTTCCACTGACTGAGGACCCAAGTATTCAACTATATGAGCTTATGGGGTTTACATAAGTCATCCTTATTCAAACAACCGTACACACTAAACCATGGATTAAGTATTCAACTATATGAGCTTACAGGGTTTACATAAGTCATTCCTACTCAAACAACCGTATACACTAAACCATGAATTAAGTGTTCAACTATATGAGATTATGGAGTTTAGATAAGTCATCCTTATTCAAACAACTGTACACACTAAACCATGGATTAAGAAGCTCAGAAAAGATCTTAAACACCAAGGCATCCTGTGTGAAACTAAAGGAAACCAAAGACAGGAACATCTTGGAAGAAAACCAAGGTGGGAAAACACTTTGCACAGGAGGAACAAGGACTGGGATCGGACAACTCCTGACTATTGCCAACTCTTCAAGTAGAAAGTGCAGAGAAATAGCTGCAAATTTATATAATTTATGTTAAACCTAGACTGCTATAACCAGAAAAATGATGCTTTAAAGTCACAGGAGAAAGGGAGCCTTATTTTTCTTCTTCAGAGAAACAAAAATGGAGGGAGCTCCAGAAACATTCCCAACAAGAAGTGTTTAAAGACACTCTTTAGTCAGATACAAATGATACAGATCATATTCTTGAATCAATGTAAAGAAAGGGAGGGCATACAAGAAATAATAAACTAAGGAAAGTTTTGCCATTTTATTCATTTTCTTTAAAACTGATCTAAGTTATAACTGTTGGAACAGTAATGATAATAGTTGATACAAGAACCCAGCCTTTACCTTAAAGAAATAGAAAATAGTTTTGAGTGACCATAGCCCATTTTGAGTGACCATGGCCCAGAAACACAGATTTGGGATATCTCAAAGTCCAAGTTCTAACTTGAAAGCTCTTTCATGAAGTTTTATAGTTTTAAGTGTGAACAGAACAAAGAAAGTCATAAATTAGTACAAATTTAGAATACATTGGCAGGTACATCAGATAGGTGGTTAAAAGATTGAGGAAGCTTTTCTATAGGCCTCACATGCTATTGATGACATTCTTAGCTTTTGGGTGAGTGGAAGCTAGTGGTCTGCTAAGTTAATAGATTTCAGAAAGGTTTTTATCTATTAGTGTTCTTGCACAGAGGCAGGCAAGAAATAAAATGATTACATTAAATGAGGAGGCAGAATGGAATCTTGTGTTGAAGGCAGAGAATTCATGAGAAGAAAAAGAAGGGAGACAAAGGATGCATATAGAAAGGAGTTACAAATGTGGCAGATGTCCATCTTATTAACTGTGTTAAATGCAAATGGCCTAAACACATCCACAAAACAGCAATGCTTCATTCTCACACTATTTTTACATTTATTTATTATTTTTAATTTATTCTTCACTCATATATTACATTTTGACTTCAGTTTCCTCTCTCTCCTCTCTTCCACGTCTCTCCTCACCACCTCTCCTCTTCCCCAGATCTACTCCTCTTTCATTTCCCTTCAGAAAAGGGCAGGCCTCCCACAGATATCAATCAGATATAACATATCAAGATGCAATAAGACTAGGTACCTTCTTGCCTATTAAGGCTGGATGATGCAACCCAATAAGAGGAAAAGGGTCTCAAAAGCAGGCAAAAGAGTCAGAGGAAGCCCTGCTCCCACTGTTAGGTGTCCCACAAGAGGACCAAGCTACGCAATTGTTACATGTATACAGAGGACCTAGGTCAGACCCATATAAGCTCCCTGATTGTCAGTTTAGTCTCTGTGAGCCCCTGTGAGCCTTGGTTAGTTGATTCTGTAGGCTGTTTCTTGTGGTGTCCTTGACCCCTCTGGTTCCTACAATCTTTCTTCCCCTCTTCAGCAGGGTTCCCTGAGCTCTACCTAATGTTTGGCTATTGGTCTCTGTATCTGCTCCCATCAGTTGCTGGATGGAACCTCTCTGATGATGATTATGATAGGTTCCTGTCTACAAGTATAGCATATCATTGGGAATAATTTTATTTACTTTTTTCCCAGTTGTGTTGGTCCTATCCCAGATCTCTGGGCTAGCCAGCCCCTGGCTCCTGACCCTCTAGGCAGTGTCAGTGGTGGGCTCCCTCTTGTGTCTTGGGTCTCAAGTTGGAGCTGTCATTGGTTGGCCACTCGCACAAGTTCTGTACCACCTTTACCCTCGTACATCTTGCAGGCAGGACAAATGGTAGGTCAAAGGTTTTGTGGCTGGATTGGTGTCCCAATGCCTCCGCTGGAAGCCTTGCCTGGTTATAGAAGAGGGCTGGTTCAGGTTCTGGGTCCCCCATTACTAGGAATCTTCACTAGGGTCACCATCATAAATTCCTGGGAGTTTCCATTGCACTAGGTTTCTACCTCGCCCAAAAATGTCTCCCAATTCCAGTTGTCCCTCCAAGTATTCTCTCCCTCCATCCCCCTACCTGATCCCTGTTTCCATCCACATCCCATTCCCCAATCCACCCTTGAAATACCTTCTATTTCCTCTTCCCAAAGAGATCCACATGTTTCCCCTTGATCTCTCCTTGTTACTTAGCCTTTCTGTATCTGAGAATTGTAGCATGATTATTTTTTACTTTACAGATAATATTCACTTATAAGTGTAGTGCATTTCGTGTTTGTCTTGCTGGGTCTTGGTTACCTAACCCAGGATGATTTTTTTTTTCTAGTCACATCCATTTTCCTTCAAATTTCATGATGTCATTTTTTAACAGCTGAGTAATACTCCATTGTGTAAATATACCATATATATTTTTAATTCATCAGTTGGGGGATGTCTAGGTTGCTTCCAGTTTCTGGTTATTATGAATAAAGCTGCTATTAGCATAGTTGAGCAGGTGTCTTTGTGTTAGGATGGAATGTCCTTTGGGTAATGCCCAAGAGTGCTATAGCTGAGGCTTGAAGTAGATTGATTTCCAATTTTCTGAAAACTGCCATATTGATTTCTAAAGTAGATGTACAAGTTTGCACTCCCACCAGCAATGGAGGAGTGTTCCCCTTGCTCCATATCTTTGCCAGCATAAACTGTTATTGTGTTTTTAATCTTAGACATTCTGACAGGTATAAGATGGAATCTTAGAGACATTTTGGTTTGCATTTTCCCAATGGCTAAGGATGCTGAACATTTCTTTCTTTTTTTAAATTTAAATTTATTTATTTTACATCCCAATCACTGTTTCCCATCCCTCCTCTCCTGCCAGTTCTTCCCTTCCACCTCCCTGCTATCCACCTCCATCCATTTATCTTTCCTTTCTGTTTAGGAAAGGGCACATCTCCCATGAGTATCAAGAAAACATGATGTATCAAGTTGCAGTAAGTCAAAGCATCCCCCCCCTTTGTTTTAAGCCTGGACAACCCAGTATGAGGAATAAGGTCCCAAAAGCCAACGAAAGAGTCAGAGACAGTCCCTGCTCCCACTGTTGTGAGTCCCACAAGAAGACCAAGCTACATAACTGTCACATATATGCAGAGGGCGTAGGTCACATGCAGGCTCCCTGATTGTTGGTTCCGACTCTGTGAGTGCCCATGAAGCTAGGTTAATTGATTCTGTGGGTTTTCTTGTGATGTCCTTGAACTCCCTGTCTCCTGTAATTCTTCCTCCCCCTTTCAGCAGGATTCCTCAAGCTCAGCCTGACATTTGGCTGTGGTTCTCTACATCTGTTTCCATCAGTCGCTAGATGAAGCCTCTCTGATGACTATTGAGCTAGGCACCAAAATATGAGTAAAGTAGAATATTGTTAGGCATCATTACATTGACATTTTTTGTTTCTTCAGTCGTGTTTGGTTCTAATCTTGGTCTCTGAGCTATTCAACCTTTGGATCCTAACACTCGCACCACTACCACTCAAATTTCTAAAAATGTTTCTCAGCCATCTGAGATTCCTCTGTTGAGAATTCTGTTTAGATCTGTGCCCCATTTTCAGTTGGATTATTTGGTTTATTGATATGTAGATTCTTGAGTTCTTTATATATTTTGCATATTAACCTTTTGTCAGATGTGGAGTTGGTAAAAGTCTTTTATCCTTTGGATGGCATTCTTTGCCTTACAGCAGCCTTTCAGTTTCATGAGGTCCCATTTATTAATTGTTGATCTTTGTGCCTGCACTGTTGGTGTTTTATTGAGGAAGTTGTATCCTGTGCCAATGCATTCAAGGCTATTCCCCACTTTCTCTTCTATTAGGTTCAGTGTATCTGATTTTATTCCAAGGTCTTTGATCCACTTGGACTTGAGTTTTGTGCAGGGCAATAAATATGGATCCATTTGCATTCTTCTACATATTGGCATCCAGTTATACCAGCTCCATTTGTTGAAAATGTCTTTCCCCCCAATTTTGCATTTCTGGCTTCTTTATAAAAAAACAGGTGTCCATAGGTGTATGGATCTTTGATTCATTTCCATCCATCAGCAAATCTATATGTCAATATTTCCCTTACTTGGTTTATGTCAATACCATGCAGTTTTTATTACTATAGACCTGTAGTACAGCTTGAAATCAGGGGTGGTGATACCCCTAGAAGTTTTTTTTGTTGTTCAGGATTGTTTCAGCTATCCTGTGCTTTTTATTTTTCCATGTGAAGTTTAGTACTGTTCTTTCAAGGTCTATAAAGAATTGTGTTGGAATTTTGGTGGGGATTGCATTGATTTTGTAGATACCTTTTGGTAGGATGGCCATCTTACTATGTTAATCCAACTGACCCATGAACATGGGCGATAATTCCATCTCCTGATATATTCTTCAATTTCTATCTTTAAAGACTTGCTTTTTTTATCATACAAGTCTTTCACTTAGTTGATTAGAGTTATCACAAGATATTTTATATGATATGTGGCTATTATTATGGATGTTGTTTCCCTGATTTCTTTTTTCAGCCTGTTTGTTGTTTACACATAGAAGGGCTACTGATATTTGTGTGTTAATTTTTTTCCAACCCTTTACTCTGAGGTAATGTCTATCTTGTATGCAACAGAACCATGTATCTTGTTTTCACATCCATTCTGTTAGTCTATGACTTTTTATTGGGGAATGGAGTCCATTGATATTGAGAGATAGCAATGACCAATGATTGTTTAGGATGAATATAAGTCCAGTTGTCAATTTTTGAGGTTTTTTTTTTTTTTTTTTTTTTTGGATGGGTGTTTTGTTCCTTGGTTCCTGTTTCTTCTTTGGTGTTCTGGTCTTTGTGGTCTGTATTTCTTGCTACGGGCACAGCCTCTGGTCCAGCAGGGACTCTCAATCATAGTTGGGGTCTGGACTTCTTGCAGCAAGCATGGCCTTTGGTTCAGCAGGGGGGTCTCTGTTCTTTTGATTGATGTGGCCTGTACCTAAGCAGCTGATATCTGCCTGAGGTGGGGATGAGGTGGGTCAGGAAGGGGTGTCAGAGGGGTGAGTCTTTGGGCTCCAAACAGAGGATGTGCAAGGACTCTGAGGGTAGGTTGGGTTGTTACCTATTCTGACTGTCCTGGACTGCACCCGAGTCCCTCACACTAATATTTAAATATATCAAAATATAAGAAGTAAAATTGATAGGAAGAATAGAGAAATCCACTATTAAAATAGACCAGTTCCTGTCACTAAGTGATAAATCAAGGAGAAAGAAAGTAAAGTGTATATGCCTCAAACAGAAGTATTAACAAAAGTTAGTACTGCAGCAATGTAGGATGTTCTTTTTTTTTTTTTTTCAAGCTCCAGATGGAGTATCTACCTTAAGCAAGAATCCATGGTGGTCACTAAAATGTGTGTTAGGAAATGACAATGAGGCTGTGAGGTGACTTAGGTAAAGGCGCATGCTGCCAAGCCTGATGACTCAACCCCTGGAAAGAGCATAGTGGAGAGAGAGGACTGACTTCTGCAAGTTGACCTCTGGCTTTTCCATGTGCCCCATGGCCTATGCATCCCATTGCCACCCCACCCCACCCCCTGATAAAATAAATATGATGTAAAAAATGTTTTAGGTTTTCATACTAGAAAACCAAACTAGCAGTTAATGACAGAATGATAACTGGAAAATCTTAAGTATTTGGAAATTAGCACACCTATAAGACCACAAATAAAGTGGGAGGTATAAAAGAAACATATTTTGAACCCAATGTAAACAAAATTATCAAAAGTTGTGGAGTGTAGCAAAAGTATTGTTTAAAGGAAATAGTTTCAAATGTGTGTGTGTGTGTGTGTGTGTGTGTGTGTGTGTGTGTGTGTGTATGTTTTAGATCATTCTTTTTATCTCCTTGTGTAAAGAAATATAGGATAACAAAGTAAATTAGGGACCATAACAAATGAAAGAAGATAAAAAACCTTCAATAAGGAATCAACAAAATTGAAAACTAGAAAACTAGATAGATCAATAGGTTGAAGTCTTGATTTTATAGAAATTTCAATAATATTGATAAAATTTTGGCCAGATTAACCAAATAAAGAAAACACAAATAACCAATATCAGAAATTAAGACTGATACTATTGATCTTCTGGAACTTAAAAAGCACAACAACAAAAATGCCTTGAACAAGTCTGCCCTCACAAATCTGATAGACTAGGTTAAATGGACTGAGCCTGTGAAAGACATGATGTGTCAAAACTTACATAAGAAAGACACAGTTTGAAAAGGGCAATATTGATTGAAAGAAAATTGAGTCAAGAAATTGAATCAGTAGTTAAAAACCTTTGAGAAGAGAAAGCACTAGACCCAGATGTTTGGCAAATTGTAGCTCTTGAGAATTAATAGAATTTGCTTTCCACGTAGTAAAGGAATGGTTCTGATTCATATGTCAGCCCAGCTCTGCTGCAGTGCTCAAATGAGATAGATCTTACTGGACAGGAGAAGAAAACTAAACTGGGAAGGCTGACGTCACCAGCAGTGAGTGGTGAGGAAGCCAGAGCACGAAGAGATTCCATGATTAACTTGGTTTCCCGATGACATCTCGAAATAGCAGAAGAAAGTTACAACAAATCAGGAAATCTAAATGAAGTCTGGGCTGAGTTGTGACCCACTGATGACAATAGAAATGGAGTGGGTGGATGTGGAATGTTGATGCCCCCATCTTCAAAACTTCTGTGAAATTTAGGCTATAAAAAGTAAAAACAAAACAGAACAAATCAACAATAAAAAGAAACCTACAAATCTTTCAGATTTATGGAAAGACAGGTTATACACATACTAAACCATGATGATGTTATTTAAATATCCACATTGAGTTAAAATGTTATTACCTTGTTATAACATTGTGTTACATGCATGCACGATTTATTTAATCTCAATGATGAGAGAGAACAGCAATCAGCCATGGTCTTTGAGAAAATTTTTTCCTCAGTGTTGTATTTTAGGCTTTTCTAGTACTCTTGGGTTTTTCTAGAGACCCTTTAATTACATAGAGTTTGATGCTACTATCTGTAATCCACTGTCACTACACAGAAGCCTTACTGATTTGGCAGTGGTGTGGGGAAATGCTAATTAATAGGTAGAAGCCTTTGGTGGGCTTGAGTTTTGCTCTGCTCCCTGCTGACCCCCGTCCCCCGCAACTGAAGTTGATGGAGGAGTTGAGGTGGAAAGGAAAAAAGGGGACTCGGGTTTTCCCCTCTCCTGCGTTAGCTGAGTTCTGGTAAAATAGTCTCCCTTGAGGGCAGGTCCTGTGAAGGAGAAGAAAAAGCTGTTGTATTGTGAAATTGTGGCTTTCCCCCCCTTTTCTGGTAGATGAACGATAGGAATTTTATCTTTATAGTGTGACTGTGAGAAACTATGGACAACACGGGGAACCCTGTCTCATGCGTCCCTGTTGGTTCTGGGTAGTCCTCTGCTCCACACTGGTCTGTGTAAGCACAGTTTTCTGCTCTTCCAGTCTTTTGAAAAATAGTTGACCCTTGCCATGAGTTTTCTGTTGTATCTCAGAATAGCACTGATTTTTCAGGTTTTTTTTCAACCTTTCAGTTTTCCCTTGTGAGGAATAGTGATGGTGATGTCTAACCTTTCTATATATTAGATGAGAAGCCGGAAGTCTCATTTCTTTTATGTAGTCATAGGCTTTCTTTTCCAGCTGCTTAAAACTAAGTTCTCAGGACTAAAACATAACGTGAAAAATGTATGTGAAAATTTGAGCATTTCCAATTCACCCTAGTTTTCAGTCCAATGGGAAGGAATTTTTATGATGGTTGTCATAGCATCTTCTGGTCTTTATGAATGTGAAATGAAAGAATTCACCATGAGGAAGGTCACTCACCTAAGCAAAATACTTGACTCTTTAAGTAGGTTTTAAATATTAAATCAACTGCTATATATAGCAGCCATACCTGAGTAACATCTAAAGTAATTGCTAATTTCTTACCAAGAAAGTAAATTTGCAATTGTTTAATGAATTCAGGAACAAAATATAACAGCAGTTGTCTGATAGTTTGAGCCATGAATTAATAGGAAAGTTTTAATTTGCATCTAACAAGGTAGACATCTTTTGCCCCACAATTTGCATTTGACAGATTAGGCTTGGGAAACAGAATGGCCAGCATCCTATGCAATTTAGGATATTCTTCCTACAAAGGAGGCATGAATGAACCTTGCTAACCCACATGGAACATAGACAAAAGGACTGAGATTTGCTACAATATAAATATCACGTGAGTGTTAAACCAAGGGAGTATTTCATGGTAATTTAAAAATACATGATGAGGATTTTACTTGTCGATTATATAATTGTAGCAAATTACTTTGTCTCTGAGGGAATCATAAGGTTTTGTGCCTTCGACTCTGCGCATCTCCCAGAGTCAATGACGCAGATGTGACTCTGGGCTATCTTTCTTTCAGATGTTACTAATTCAGGGCACAATTATTCCTGTCTTGAAATAGAAATTATCTTTTAATGAATTCCATTTCAATTTTCCTCCTGTGTTTTTTTCTAATGTTCATCTCCTTGAATAACATAATATGAGAGAAGATTAACTTGCATTATTTTACCGCGGCATCTCCAAAAAACGATCTTAATGTAATCTCTCGTATTTTCCTGCCGTTCATTGTTTCACTGTACTATTCTTTTGAAGCCCTCTTGTGCAGGTGTGGTGAAAAGACTCTGTTTACTTGCTTTTCCAGATCATTAATAAAATGTTAAGAACTGCCTGCACACCAGTCCCTGGGCACTGCACCGGATACCTTCCTCATTGTGTGACAAGCTGTCATTTGTCATTCACAGCCCACTGTTTGTTCCTCCTGACAGTTTGCAGTCCTCTCAGGAGTCATCCCATCAAAGTCATTTTGCATGAATTTTTAAATGAAGGTTTTGGGAGGTACTGCATCAAGTACCTTGCTGAAATCTGACACCCGTGATATCTGTTTCATAAATGATCGTCATTAATTTTTAAAAAGTGGTAACTAATCACATCTGTCCAAAATGACTTAACATTGCTCTTGCTTTTTTGAATATTGGTGGGAGGTAACACTTTGGTATTATATTAAGGTTGTTTGTTATAAATGATGCTACAAGATAACAAATATTGTTGATGTGGAAACTCTTGGGTGATTAGCTATAGTAAAGGTAGTAAATGTTGAGAAAAATATTTTCTTTACTGTCTGGTGAGTTTTGAGAAATGTGGGTGTTTGGTTTTTTCAGCTTTGCATGTTTGAGTTTGCTTTGTCCATTTTATAATATACATATACAATAAAATATGATTTGAGAAATTAATGAATTTAAATATTTTATGTTAAACATTACCATACCCAATATATTTATATATCTATTTTAATCATTCTTTTGTAATTTCTTTTATGAAAACATTACTTTAGCCATTCTATTTTTATAGCCATCAGTTAATATTCTATTATCAGACTGCTACACCAAAGGGTTTCTTTGTCACAGGCCAGATTGCACTTTTTATTTGGTAAAACTAATAATCTTAGACTTACTCCTACATTTATTGACAAGATAGGCTCTAACCACGTTACCCATTTAAAAAAAAAAAGGAAACCAGTGCAATTCAAGGAATAACTAATGGGATTTAGTCAATGAAAAAGTCTTGCAGGACAAAGCAAAAATTCCAGGATCAATGCTAAAACAAAACAAGCAAACCAAACTGAAACACACAAACAAGCAAACAAAAACAATACATGTGTATCAGCTATCTCTGTCATTGCTATGACCAAATATATGAACAAATAATGAAACAACAACAACACAGTAAACGTTATAAGGAGGAAGGTTTCATTTAGCTCCCAGTTTGAGGGAACAGAGGCAGCAGAAATTACTGAGTGATGAGTGCTTAGGCATAGTTGCTTTCTTTTTTTGTTTTGTTTTTAGGTAATTAAAAAGCCAGCCTATGGAATGGTGGCATCCACATTGGAGATAAGACTTTGCATTTTAATTAACATAGTGTAAGCAATATCTTACAGACATACCCAGAATTTTATCTCCAAGGTGATTCCAGATTCTAACAAGCCAATAATCAATATAGTGTCATACAATGGGTTTCAATCTGGGCCATATTGTAGACTGGTAAGATTTAAATCTTAAGAAGAGGGAACTGCATTTTGCTTGAAGATTAGCCATAGGGATGGTTCAGGAATTAGGGAAATGGGTGGGGGTCAAGTCCATAGTTTCCCGTGTTTATCTCCTCCACTAGAAATGGTGACTTGGCGAGAGGTGGAAGATGATGGTTAAGAATGGGCGTGAGGATTATGAGAATATTTCTGTTTTAATGTTCGATGAGACTGTTTATCCAATAAGTGTTTTGTTGTGGTTGGTTTGGAATCATATACCCATGTTTGTTACTTTATCTTTGCGGTGACCAGTGTCTGAGAGGAACGCGTTAAAGGAAGAAAGATTTATTTTGGTGTAAGAGTTTGAAGTTTCACTTGGCCCCATGCCTGTGGGCCTGTGGGGAGGCAGAGCACTGTGGTGAAATATGACAGAGGAGAGCTGCTACTTCCCGGCAGCCACAAAACAGAGACAAGTGCAAGGAACTAGCAACAAGATAAAACCTTCCAAGTTTTGCCCTTAATAACCTACTTCCTTGAGCTGGGCCCCACCTCACAAAGTTCCTAGCACCTTCTAAAACAGGTCTGCCAGCAAGGGAACACACCCTCAACACAGGAGCTTGGGAGGTACATTTCAGAGTGAAAGCATAATAATAGCTATCTGAGTGTATTTTCAAGAACAAATGGTTACAGAATTTACTCTAGGCAAGTCAGAAAGAGTCAGACTTCAGGAAGAGAAAGGATTGTCACTAAGGCAGAAAATACAATGGCAGAAAGAGAACATAATATTAAGAAAATTTAGTATAGGTTTGTTAAATAAAAAGGTAGTTTTATTGGTGTGTATGTGTCATTTCAGTAGATACAGGTTTCATCTGAGATTCAATGTGTTACCAACTGTTTGAGTTTCATGACTCGATTAATCTGTAGTTTTTCAGTATGCAACGGTAAAGCTATCTTTATAAGTAAGAACAGGGTCATTGGCAATAATCTGTGAAACTGGAGTGTTATAAAGAGGGTTACACAATTACTGAAATTATTTTCTTTGGCTTTTATCCAAAAATAATTACCATTTTCATGTATATTTTAAGTAAATCTTGTATGATGGAAACTTTTTTTTTTTGCCAAGAAGGTTGCATTTTAATTTGTTTCATTTTCTTTTACTGAAAAAGTTATTTTTCCCATATAGTATATTCTGATTAAATTTCTTCTCCCTCACTCCTCCTAGTTTCTCCTAATCTCCCCTCACATCTGGATCCACACCCTTCTGTCTCGTTAGAAAACTGTTGTGGAATAATCTTTTTGAACACTGTGAAGATTTGTCACTCTGATTGGTTTAATATAAAGCTGAATGGCCAATAGCTAGGCAGGATTTCTAGGCACAGAGGACACTGGGATGAACAAGTGGGAGAGGCCAAGACCAGAACAAGCAGCATGGGCATTATAAAGTAAAGGTAACCAAGCCATGTAAAAGAATGTAGATTAAAAGATATGGGTTAATTTAAGTCAGAGCTAGCTGGAAACAAGCCTAAGTTGTTGGCCAAGCTTTCATAATCACTGATAAGTCTCCATGTCGCTTTTTGACAGCTTAAAGAAAATTCTCTCTACAGAAAACAATCAGGAATCTAAGGAATGATAATAAAATAAAATGGGATAAAACAAAAACAAACAAATCAGATAGAGTACAAGAAATGCATATAGACACAGAGACGCACACATTTGCACACACAAGAATCCCATAAAAACATGGAACAGAAAGCCGCAATCTATATGCAAAGAAACATGTAGAACAAAAACAAAAACAAAACCTCTGACTTTATGAGAAAAATGAACTGCCAAAGATGCCACTGAGTTAATCTTCTGTTGGTCGTTTACTGCTGGGCATGCAGCCTGCTCTTAAGAATGGTTTGTTTTTCCAGTGCGACTCCTTGAAAAAAACAACCAAAAAAACCCCCTAGCTTTTCATTTGAAAGTGGCTATTAACTGAAGATTGCCTCTTAATGAATAGATTTGAATTAGGGACGGGGCATGTGTCCACTTCTCTCTTTAGCTCTCAAATCCTATCTGCTGTAGACCCAAGAAAGCCTTGTGTATACTGTCACCATCTCTGTGAGTTCACACTTGCATTGGTCCTGCTGTAGGTAGAAGGCCTGATTCCTTGGTGTCCTCTATACCCCCTGCCTTTTATACTCTTTCTGCCTCCTCTGCTGCAGGGCTTTCTGAGACCTTAGAGGAGGGATTTGATTGAAACTTCCAATTTAGGATTGAAAATTTTGCACATATATTTGTAAGGGAAATTGGTCTGTAAGTTTCTTTCTTTGTTGTGTCTTTATGTGGCCTCATGAAAAGAATTTGTTAATGTTTCTCCTGTTTCTATTTTGTGGAATAATTTGAAGAGTATTTGGGTTAACTCTTCTTTAAAAAGTGTAGTAGAATTCTGCAGTAAAACCTTCTGGCCCTGAGCTTTTTTCTTTTCTTTTCTTTTTTTCCCAGGTTGGTAGACTTTTAATGACTGCTTCTGTTTCACTAGGGGCTATACATCTGTCTAAATTGCTTATCTGGTACTTATTTAACTTTGGTAGGTGGTATATATTGAGAAAATTTTCTATTTCTTTTAGGTTGTCCAATTTAGTTAAATAGAGATTTTTAAAGTATATCCTTCTGATGCTCTGGGTTTCCTCAGTATTTGTTGCTATATTCCCTGTTTCATCTGTAATTCGTTAATTTGGATCTTTCTACCTTTTAGACAATTTGAATAAGGGATTTTCAATCTTACTAATGTTTCTCAAAGAACCAACTCTTTCTTTCATTTATTTTTATATTGTTTTTCTTTTTGTTTCTATTTTGTTAATTTCAGCTCTGGGTTTATGTCTTATCATCTACTCATTTTGGGTTTCCTTCCTTCCTTCCTTCCTTCCTTCCTTCCTTCCTTCCTTCCTTCCTTCCTTCCTTTCTTGTTCTAGAACTTTCAGCTGTTCTGTTAAGTTACTAATACAAGATTGCTCCAAACTTTTTATGTTGGCACTTAGTTCTATTAATTTACTCCTTACAACTGCATTTATTGTATTTCATACACTTGGGTATGTAGTGTTTTTTTTTTTATCTTCATTCAATTCTAGAACATCTTGAATTTCTTTCTTGAAACATTTTTCATTCAGTAGAAAGTTGTTCAGTTTCCATGAGTTTGTAAGCTTTCTGTTGTTGAGACTTGCTTTGTGCTTGAGTATATTGGTTAGTTTTGGAGAAAGTTCCATGAGATGCTGAAAAGAAGTTATATATTTTTTTATGTCTGAGTGACATGTTTTAAAGATATCTCTTAGGTTCATTTGTTTTATGATGTCATTTAGCTCCAGCATTTCTCTGTTTAGTTTTTGTCTGGATGACCTGTCTATTGGTGAGAGTTGGGTATGAAAGTCTCCTACTATCAGTGTGCAAAAATCAATGTGTAATTTAAGCTGTAGTAGTGTTTCTTTTATAAACTTGGGTGCCATAGTGTTTGGGGCATAGTTGTTAAAAATTAAAAAACCCTCTTGTAGGATTTTTCCTTTGAATTTGTAATATCTTTCCCTATCTCATCTGATTAATTTCATTTGAAGTCTATTTTGTCAAATCTTAAAATGGCTATTCCTGCTTGCTTCTTAGGTCTATTTACTTAGAAAATCTTTTTCCATACTTTACCCTGAGGTGATAAATATCTCTGATGTTAAGGTGTGTTTTTTGGATGAAGCAGAAGGATTGATCCCATTTTGGAATTCATCCTGTTAATCTGTGACTTTTTATTTGGGAATTAAAGACATTATGGAGAGTTATCAATGAGCAATATTTGTTGATTCCCATTTTTTTTTTTTTTGTTGCTGTAATATGGGAAGATTTTTGCCAGAGTCCTGGGGAAGACTCTACAGCTGGCAATGGGGGCAATCTGAAGGAAAAGAATCTAAATACACCAGACTCTTTTGTCTGTCCACTTTATTTCTCTAAGACAGAATTCTATCTACATAGCTTCAGTTTTGTTCTGACTCTCAGTTCCTCTTGTTCCCTTCTTTTTCCATCTTCTCATAGCCCTGGTAATAACTAAGCTCTTATATTCTCAACCTCATCCTCATCCTCTATTCCTCTATCCTCCATTTTTCCTTCCTTTTCTCCTGTTCTGACCCAGTCCCTACTAATCCAAAAACTCTGCCCTATTCTCCTTCTCTGGCCACATGGCTCTGCCTGGATCAGGACTTCTGATCCAGCCTTCCTTCCACCTGGATATGCAAAATAATCTTTTGTTCTGAATCAATTGCTCTGGAATGCCATTTTCCCTGTCTAGGGAAGGAAGATCTGAGCTTCACTTGCACAAGAAACAAAGCTATGCCTCTATAATTCACCTGTCTCCTAGGCTCTGTAGGGGTGTTACCTAGTTTAGATCAGCAGTAGGTCTGAGAAACTTATACTGCTTGCTGTTAAGGCCTTGTAGTATACGAACACACAAGACAGCTAATATATTACAAGCCAAATAACATCAAATATTCCTTGATATTTGACTATCCTCTAGAAGAATTCCTTGACTCTTCTAGGTATGGCTTTATTATATACAGCTGAATCTCTATTTCATATATACTTGTGGCCCCCAAAATAATGTGTGATTTCCCCCTCCCTTCTTTTGATTTACTGGGTTGATATTTATTCTTGTGTTTTCTTACATGTGGTTAACCTTTTTAGGTTAAAGTTTTCCATTTAGTGCCTTGTAGGGGCTAGGTTTTTAGATATTTACTGCTAAAATTTATTTTTATCATGGAATGTCTTTATTTTTCCATGTGTTGGAAAAGTTTTTCTGGGTATAGTAGTCTGGGCTTGTCTCTGTGGCCTTTCATAGTTTGTAGAGTACCTATACAGGTCCTTCTGGCTTTTAGAGTATCCATTGAAATGTCAGGTGTTACTTTGCCTTTATATGCTGTTTTGGTCTTTTTCCCTTGCAGCTTTTAATATTTTTTCTTGTTCTGTGCTTTTAGTCTTTTGATTATTATGTGCTTCTGGATCTTTCTTATCTGGTCCAGTCTATTTGGTGTTCTCTATGCTTGATACACATCTTCTACTCTAGGTTAAGGAAATTTTTTTCTGATTGTGCTGACAATATTTTCTTTGCCTTTAATCTGGGTTTCATCTCCTTCTTCTAATTCTATTATTCATCGGTTTGGTCTTTTCATAGTGTCTCAGATATCCTGGATGTTTTTTGCTTGGATTTTTTTTTTTTTTGATTTAACAGTTTTATTCATTGAAGTGTTCATTTCTTCTACTGTGTCTTCAAAGCTTGAGATTCTCTCTTTGTCTCTTGTATTTTATTAGTGAGGCTTGTCTCTGAGGTTTCAGTTCCTAAATTTTTAATTTCCAGGTTTTCCTCATTTTGTGTTTTGTTTATTGATTGTATTTCCACTTGCAATTCTTTTAAAAAATTATTTTATTTAATTAACATTTTTTAATTTATTTTACATACTGACCACAGTTTCCTCTCCCTCCTTTCCTCTTCTTGCCCACTCCCATCTACTTACTTCCGCATCCACTCCTCCTCCATTCAGAAAGGGGCAGGCCTCCCATGGGCTTGAACAAAGCATGGCTCATCAAGTTGAAGAAGGACCAAGCCCCTCCTCCTGTTTCAAGACTGGGCTAGGTAATCCAGCATGGGGAACAGGTTCCCAAAAGCCAGATAAGTGCCAGGAACAGGTCATGATCTCTCTGCTAGTAACCTGATAAACAGACCAAGCTGCACAAATATCACACACATGCAGAGGGCCTAGGTTGGTCCCCTACAGACTCCCTGTTGGTCCAGAGTCCATATGCTCCCACAAGCTCAGATCAGTTGCCACTTGCAGTTCTTAACTGTTTTCTTCATTTCATTCCATGGATTGTGTTTTCATAGATTTCTTTAATGGATTTATTCATTTATGATTTAAGGACCTCTATCATATCCATTATGGCTATTTTGAAGTACTTGTCTGGTGCTTCAGCATTATTGCATTTCTCAGAGTCTATTGTTGTAGGGTTGCTGGGCTTTACTGGAGCCATACTATCCTAGTGGATATTCGTTGGTTTTTTATGCTGGCATCTGTATATTTGTATTTGTGGTGACTGAAAGTCTAGGCGCTGATATCTCTTCTTGTTGTTGTTGGGTAGATGTTCTATTCCTTGGTTTCTGTTGCCTGTGTGTTGCTTGATAGGGAATGCTTCTGGGACCCTGCCAGGTATGGCCACTGGGGGTTCTAGATAGATTGTGTTGCTTGGCACTTAGGGATGAAGATGGGCTAGAGGGGAAGGACCACATGTGACCCAGAGCAGAGAGGAAAGCATACTGCTGGGAATGGTGGTAGAGAGGGAGGAGAGGCTACCACAAGTGATCTTCCACAGAGCTGGGGATGAGATTAGGGAATTGTTTTTGGAGGCAAGGAAGGAAAATAAAGATCTGAAGATAGCCTACCTGCTTCGCTGCCTATCTGCTTCCCTGGACATATTGGCTTGTAGGTCAATATGAGATTGACGACTGAGGCAAAGGAATGGGGTGATGAAGGAGGCTGGAGGAGGATATCTGCATGATCTCCTGGACATGGGGATAGAGAGGAAGGAAATGTCATAGCAGGTGATCTGCTACAGAGCTTGGGAGGTGTGCCATTTTTAATTAAAATTTAATTTATATCACTTCTCTTTCCAGTCCTCTCTTCAGGCTCTCCTCTCATGTCTCCCCACTTTGCTATTAGCTGGTGATGTCATGTTAGCATCCCTTCACCTTTGTTTTCCCATCCTTAATCAGAGTGTAACTGAGTTTTAGTAAGGGTCCAGCTTACATTACTGGTAATATACCTCCCGTTTTCAGTGCCTATACCATCGACATGGTTTCTCTTTCTGTTTAAACTGAATAACAAAGGAGTACACACTGGATGGCTTATGCTCAGAAACTTACTTTGAGTAGTTGTAGAGTTATAGAGGTCCAAGATCAAGGTGTGAATTTGGTATCTAGTCAAAATCCTTTCCATTGCTCTTACCGATGGGTATCTTTGCTGTTTCTTCACATTGTGAAAGGGTGTTAGGTCTCTAGCATCTCTTGTACAAGTCACCTAATTACATTGTGAAGGTATGGCCTTTATGACTTGTTATCTTTCAAAGATTCCTCCTAAAGGAGTCTCTTTCTGGGATTAGGATTTCAGTGTACAGTTCATTGTCTTTTTAGCAGACATAAACATTCAAACCACAGAACGTGGTATTAAATTTTCTCATGTTGGATGATTTTCCAGGAGAAATGGTTTACAGAAAGGCAAACATACCAAGTTAAATACCAAAACTGACTCCCCTCATGAAAAGTGGCATGGCTTCAGGTATCATACATACATGCACATAGTGACAACCATAGGTAATGACTTCTAGGAAAACTTCTTTTATTTGCTTGTGATTTAAAATCATAAATCATCATGAATTCTCAAGAAGTCTCATAACTTCTGGGATATATTCATGCTGAAATCCACAATCCTTATGGATGGGTTTTCATTTCAATTTACAAATGAGAATTCAAAGGAGTAAAGAACTGTGTTTTCAGCCTAGCCAGTATGCATGAATACGAGAAGCAACATAGCTTTTAACTATATGTGCTTTCTTCCTATTTCCTCACTTAGGTGGTTTGTAACCCTGTTTTCTATCATCCTTAGAGCACAAAAGCAAGGGATATGTCCATGATAAAGATACCATTATGTGAGTTTCAGGACAGAGATGAGTGAATATCAATAAGAGAGGCTGAATAAGTTCTGTGCTGCACTGTAAGATCAGCACAGTGCTTAGACATGCACATGTCTATCCTGGAGGTGGCCTGTCTAAATCATGTCCTGTCTTTGTCACATAATGGCTCTAGCACTTTAAAGAAATTATATAATATTTCTGACTTTGTCTTTTTTTTATCTAGATGTTAAAATAGTGTCCCTCTGATGAAGTCATGTGAAGATTAAATGGACTAACACATATAATGCAATTAAGCAGCTTGGGTTAGCATCAGAGAATGACTGCCTCCATCTCTGTCATTATCAAGAGACTAGAGGACAGAGTCTAGAAATAGACCCAAACACATATGTGGATTCTCTTTGTAATGCAGGTGTATTGTAAAACACTGAGGAAAGTGTCAGTCTAGAAACAGTGTTCAGAAGACTGGCCATCTGGAAAAATTGCAGAAATTCCTTGAAGCTACATAAAAAATGCTCAATGGATGATTTAATTATTTATGAAGGTAAGACATAGTTTCTTCAAAGTTAAATATTTACCTATGATTAAACAACCCAACCCAAATTCTACATATTTACCAAGATGTATAAAAATATATGTCTCTACAAGATTTTCTACATAAATATTCATAGATGCTTTATGACAGCCCAGACAAGAAACCCCACAAAAATCTAGCCACAGGTGAATGGAAAAACTGCTTGTGATGTATTTGTTTAAAAATATGTATGTTTATTTGTGGGTTGTGTTTATATGTGTGTGTGTGTGTGTGTGTGTGTGTGTGTGTGTGTGTGTGTGTGTGTGTATGTTTATGTTCACATGCACACATACCACAGTGCATATGTAGAGACTGGAGGACAATCTGGGATAGTGGATTCTTTCCTTCCACTATGTGGGTCCTGGGGATTGAACTCAATCAGCAAGCACCTATATTTACTGAGGTATCTCACTGACCATGATGATATATCTTTTAATGGAATGCAGGACACTAACAGGATTAAAAGGAATGAACTAAAGAATATTCAATAGCTTGAATCTTAAAAACACTATTCTGGGTGAAATATGCTAGACATATAACATGATGTTGTCATCAATGAGTCAATATAACTGTATGCATATTAAATAACCATAAAGCTGGTTATATTTTATAATTAAAGAGAGTTTGAGCTATTTTTAAAGTGTGTTGCTGATACTTTTAGGTCTCATACACTGAAAGGCTGAATACATGTCCTATTCCTCCATCTGGTCTATGATTGTTTGAAGAAGAGAATGACATTAAGAAACTAAATGTTTCTTGTCAGATACTTGATCATAATGACAACAAAAGCAATTCACATTATGTTTTGGGGTGATTTTTTTATGTCACATATGCTATATAGAACCAAAGATCTATAAAAATAGGGTGTAGGGTTCTTTATTGTATAATTATATAATTTTAAATTTAAATTATAAATTTGTAATTTATAATTATAGAGTCATTTATAATTATGAGATTTCTCTATGTATGGCAGAAAATGTATAAGCTGTGGAAGACAAGGCTGATAAATGCATTTGGAAATAATACAAATATTT
The DNA here is from genome assembly GCF_004664715.2 of Peromyscus leucopus. Classification (NCBI taxonomy): domain Eukaryota; kingdom Metazoa; phylum Chordata; class Mammalia; order Rodentia; family Cricetidae; genus Peromyscus; species Peromyscus leucopus. The sequence continues at coordinate 45,744,524 of NC_051076.1, forward strand.
ACTTGGCAAAAAGTACTCTAAAATTTATTTTTGCAGAGTGGACAAATTCTCTCTTCCTTCTGGAAAGATACTTAACCACAAATTAAAATTCAGTAACTGTGTATTAGAAAAATAATAGTTTCACTAACGTTTGATTTTTTTAAACCAAATCATATGTATGTATCAAGATGGACTTGATTTGCCTATGACAGAAAGTGTAGCATGAATCTTAAAAGTTCTTATTAATAAAATCAAACCCGAGGAGAGTTATGGGGTCATGCTGTAGATAGAGAGACAGAACAAGCACAGCTATCTCACTCGACGGATCTCAGCTGTCTTGTTTCTCAGACTGGAGCTCTGAGTCCTCATCCAGAATGAATTCAGCTGAATGTTTGCTCCAAAGCTGAAAGTTAACAGCAAATGCTTAACAGCAAATGCTTAACACAAAATCTTCTAGTTTCTGTCTCACACTTATATTTTTCTGCTTTCTACCACTCCTGGATTAAGCTGGCTTTCTGGATTAAAGCGTGTTCAATGCTTGCTATTTCATGTGGCTTGAATCACAGAGATCCAGAGGATTTCTATCTCTGGATGCTAGGATTAAAGGTGTGAGTGCCACTATTTTCTAGCCTTTGTATCTAGTGGCTGTCTGTTCTCTGACCCCAGATAAATTTATTAGAGTACACAATATTTTGGGGAACACAATACCACCACAAGAAAGCACATGTTATCTGCCTTCCTGAACTTATTTCATTTAACATGATTTTTATTTCAACCTTTTTTCAATTTTTTTTAGTCTTCTTTTGGTTGAATAGAACTAGATTGTGTGTCTGTACTATAGGTTCATAAGCTGGTTCCATATCTTGGCTATTATGAGTAGTGAAGCAATAAACATGAATGTAGAACTATCTTTGTGTTATGTTGACTTAGAATCCCTCAAGTCTATGCCCAGGAGCACAGTCATGTGGTAGTTCAGTTTTAAATTGTCTGAGAAACTTTATAATGATTTCTATAATTGCTGCAGCAGCTCACATTCTCACTAGCCAAATATATAGATGTAGAAATACATATATATGATATCTGTATATATCTCTCTATACATCATATATATATATATATAATATATATATATATGAATGAGACATGAAAGTAGAAGTTGTAATGTGAGGAGAAAGCAAGAATCTAAATGGTGGTGGGAGGTGAGAGAACAAGAGAAAGTAAAAAGTAGGAGGCAAAATCCAATATGTAGATTTAACTGTATATGCTTGTATGTATGGCAGCAGAAGTTGCAGCATGGTTGTAACAAAAATGGAGAGGAGGGGAGGGAGATAGAGGAGAGTGGTGGGAGCTAAGTACCATGATTTACATGAATGAAAACTAGAATAATAAAGCACTGACTTGAGATTCAAACCATGCAAGCATTCGATTAGCAAGACCTCCTCTGGTGTAGAACTTTGTAGCACATAGAATTTTAGTGCTATGATTCGTCTGCTTATAGCAGCTGAAGAAGAGAGAGAGAGAGAGAGAGAGAGAGAGAGAGAGAGAGAGAGAGAGAGAGAGAGAGAGAGAGAGAGAGATGGTGTCAGTGTGCATGCATGGTGCTGCTCATTAGGTGGACTGTATCAGCTACTGCATGTCTGGGAGCTGGATTTATTTTGGTTTCAGTATTATGTGAATGTTTTCACTCCTTTCAACATACTCTCTCTAGATTTTTTTATTCTGTCTAAGTAACATAAAAAAGAAGTCCTTAGCTTAAAAATGTTCCTGCTTTGACTATTTCTGCAATTCAGAGGTTTTCAATTTTTAAATAAAAAGGCACAGTGTAAGATATTACTCTCATTTGTATTAGAGAGTAAGAAGGAAAAAAGTCACAAATAATTTAAGAATATGTATTAATATTTCAGGCCAACATCGTTCATGGAATGAGAACTACTTCTATATTTCTGATTCTTCATGCTTCTCAACAAATAATATGCATGAAGAATGTACATGAAGATTTCATCTATTTCCATAATTGATTTTTGGATCATTGTTATTACAGTGTATTTTGGTCTATGCCTCTTAAGAATTCCCTTAATAAGAGACACAAGGGCACACATTTCATATTTGTCTGCATTTATTTGAAACAGAAGTTAAAATTGGTAACATGTCAGGTTTAAAAATTACATCTTCCCAATTATATTAAAGAAGGCAATCAACGAAAGCAGATCTGAAGCATCCTTAGTCAGACATAATTAGTTGCATGGGTATAAAATCTATGATGCTCTCTTCAGTATTACCTGAGCTTTACAGCATTTTCAAATCCAGTTTCACCCTCTGCACCTGCTCTCACCCTTAAGGTCTGAACAGGAATGTTACCAGATTTAGCATCAGAATAGAAGACTCTTAGCAGTGGACAGGTCAACTATGGTTTCCTTTGGTAAATTGATTTCCTTAACACAGATTTTTTTTTTTTTTGGAAGTTAGAAAAATTCCCACAAAATTTAAGTAGAAAGTTGGATTTATCCTGAGGATTTACAAATTATTATTATTATTATTATTATTATTATTATTATTATTATTTTGGTTTTCTGAGACAAAGTTTCTCTATATAATAGTCCTGACTTTCCTGAAATTTGCTCTGTAGACCAGGCTGACCTCAACTCACAGAGATCGCCTGCTCTGCCTCCCGAGTGCTGGATTTAAAGGCATGCACCACCACTGCCAGACTACAAATTATTCAAATTATGTGTGTGTGTGTGTATGTGTGTGTGAAAGCAAGAGAGAGAGAGAGAGAGAGAGAGAGAGAGAGAGAGAGAGAGAGAGAGAGAGAGAAGTAACCAGCTAGTGATTGTGGAGAGAGGGAGGAGACTGAATGAGTGAATGAGTATGCACACTATGGGATGAACCAGAGGGCAACTTTGGTGAGTTAGAGCTCTCTTTCTGCTGTTGGCTTCTAGGGTAGAACCGAGGTCATGAGGCTTACTTGGGTAATGTTTTTCCCATTAATCCATCTTGTTGGCCCAGGTTTTACTAATGTGATAAAAGTTCTGAAAGACTATTCATTCGTTTTTGTTTCCTGCTCAGTAATAAAGCTGTGTGTGTCACCTCCTTTTAGGTCTTGTGACTTGGTGATAGCTCCCAAGAGGCTAGATGAATCACTCTCTTCTTGCTTAGTCTTCCTTGCTTTTTAAGGCTGTCCTCATTCTCTGATAATTCGGGTTATGGCAAAATATGCAACTTGATTGAAGAGTTTCTCTAATCTCAGAACTACTAACAAGCAAACCTTTACTCATACTACATAAAATTAGTAAACAGTGATTCCTTACAAAAGCAATGTTAAGAACTACACATTCTGGCATACCAGGGCATAAGATCCAGGAAGTTAAGGCAGAACTGAGGTGGTAGATTCACCATGAACAAAGACTGAAAAGAATCTATGTCTACAGACTCACTGCTGATCAGAATTCTAGTACTGTGGAGAGATTGGAATGTTGCAGACCCAAAAGCCTGGCTCTCTTATCTTGGGTTAATGCTAGCCTTCTAGATCAGCCATTCCTTGCTTACCTCTGGTGTTAAAAAGAACATCTGTGACTAATAGGTAAAAACCTGCTAGAATCTATTATCTTAGCATCTGGGGCCTATAGAAAACTTTTCCTGTGTCACTATACCTGCTTCTCTGATGTATTCACGGATGTATTTTGAACTTGCCTTGATCTGTGACTTTCTTTGTTCTGTAAAACTATAAAAACTTCATGAAACCGCTTCCATGGCAGACCATGGAATCTGGGATAACATAAATCTGTGTTCCCAGGCCATGGCTCCAGCATAAACAATCTCATATTTCTTTTAAGATGAGATCTATGGTTTTTGTATTGACAAAAAAAAAAAAAAGCCATGAAAAGGAGGACTGTAATAGGCAGAGCAAGTTATAAACTTTTATGTTTATAAGATTAGCTGCTTCCCCTGGAATGAAAGGACCACAGAGGGTGGCTGCATAATTTATCACCAAACTGAGGATACTTGTAGTGGTGAAGAAGGATGCTATTAATAAACACTTCAGGATCATAGGTGTAAATCACAATGGACAGGCACAGAAGTCCTGGTTGAACACACAGTGGAGATAAATTAGGTTGATGATAAACTAGACAATTGCCAGTATGTCTGATCAGATTACAGAGGGTCCACTTAACCTTAGGCCAAAGGTCATGAGAATATTTTTAGGACATAATTAGGAAGAGAAAACGGTAATCCCCTGCTTGTTGATGACTTTGTGAGGACTTGAAAGGGGTAAAAATCCCTAGGCATAGAGCCACAGATGTTGGAAGTAGGTGTCTTTGGTGGTGTGGCAAGGCTGGAAAAGAGCAGGTGTGTGTTTGTATGACTGTGCTCTGAGATTGTGTCCTGGAAGGCTAGTTTTGATTTGGAAAAGCTGAGCAAAACTGTTTTCTTCTTGTTCTTGATGCATCTGTTTCCTAGAGATGAAGAGCTCAGTGCATGTCATGTAGTCTCCCCTGAGAAATTGCTCCCAGTTTTCAGAGAGTTTAAAATAGATTCCCAGACATTTAAAAGGATTTTTAAAAAAATTTAAAAATTGGACTAACAATTTTATAATGTAATGAGATGAATTTTAGCTGATACTTTAGAGTTTTAGCAAGATTTCTTATGTAGAATGTCTGGGGGTCAGGTTGTCAGGACATAACCACACCTTGAAGGGAATATATGAAAAGCTTTGCAGGAAACTTCATTATTTCCTAAGTGATAGTTTATTCTATGAATAAATTCTATGAAGCTCTAGCATGAATAGTAGACATTGTTTTTATTGCAGCAAAGGTTTTAAGCAACATGGTCATCTTCAGAGTGGTATAACTGTTGTCATCAGACTTTGTCATCATTATTTTTCCAGGGTGACTTTTCAATGAAGACATCTAATTGAAAATATTAACTGAAGGTGTTATTATATTTGTATGCTTACTAGTGTTCCTTTTTCCCCCAAATTTATCTTTTTAGTGGAGCACAAGGCTATGACTCTTGAAGAATATAGGACTGACCTGAACAGGTAAAACTGAGGTTGGGGTCTGAGGTGGCCCTTAATAGAATGAGTGATGTGGGCCTGAGTATTGCAACAAGCCAGTACAAGATAGAAATAAAAGACTATGGGAGAGGCTAATAGGGATGTGGAACTTCAGTGGGAAAAGGTTGGTACTATGGCTATGTTGCAAGAGCAGAGGTATTGGTAGTGTCAGCAGGTAGGGTTTCAGCTTTGGAGCTTGAATTTAGAGTTTGCTTCCTGGTTCCAGTGCTTAGAGGTTAACAGAAGAGGTAAAAGCAAGTTATGGCTCCAGATATACAGCTAACTTTCAGATCTGGGTGCAGGACAACATGATGAGAAAACATTCACAGAGCAGGACTGTTCTTTTGCCCATGCACAGTGATCAGGGTTGGGACACAGGAAATATCTAGTAGAACAGAGACATGAGTTGCTGTAGATGTAACCAATCGTCTTATTAAAATAAGAAACACAGAGCCAGTGTAAAAGAGAAAGCGAGAGTCAGAGCTCAGAGATAAAATCTTACCTCCTGCAGTGCTCCTAACTTCCCCGAGAGAGAGCTACTTCCTGTTTGTCTGTGTTTAAATAGTCTTTCTGTTCTGCCTTCTCATTGGTTGTAAACCCAACCACATGACTGCCTCATCACTGCCTATAAGTACCGCCTCCAGGTCTTAAAGGCATATGTCTCCAATACTGGCTGTATCCTGAACACACAGAAATCTACCTAGCTCTTCTAACACCACGCTCTTGCTATGGCTCTAATAGCTCTGACCCCAGGGCAACTTTATTAACATAAAATTAAAATTACATTTCAGTACAAATAAAATATCACCATATTTCCCCTTTTCTATTTTAATAAAAAGAAAAAAGGCAAAAGGTTATAACTAACAAAAGAAAAACTATATACAAAAGTACAATAACTATATACAATATATACAAGTAACAAATACCTAAACGATGTCTAGTCCATTTGTATTTGACAAATCAGAGAAATAATTCCCTTATCTATCCTATTTTAGTAAGTCCAAAATGTATCTAATTCACTTTCTATCCTAATTAATCTTCAACTATAACTAACTAATCTTCAACTCCCTCAGAGACCCAAGAAGGAAATAATATTAGCTAACAAAAATAAAAACAGGAAGTGCACAAAAGCAACTTCCAAAAATTTTGTGAGTTGACAGAAACAGCCAGCTGCCTGGACAGTCACCTGAGGTTTCTCCGCAGTGTTGGGGCATCATCTTCAGCCTATAGGCTTATCGTATCTGACAGACTCATTTGTGAAGTAGGTTGTACACAAGGTCAACAGTTCAACCTCACATTGGGTGAGAGCAGTCCATGTACCAGAAACACCTGAATTCCACTAGTGTCATGTCATGATTCAGGATTTTAAATTCTGGAAATTGTTGATGGTTTTTGAATTCAGCTGTCCATTCTTCTTGGCTGTGTATATATGGCTTCATCTCAGCATCCCTTCTTCTCCACATCCCTCTATTAAATGCCAGTCTACTATTGAGAGGCGTGAGCTTTCAGTTGCTGTTCCATTGCACAACAGAAGCCATCAGCCCACTGCCTGTTCAGCTGCCTTGAAGAAAAGGCACTGTACTTTTCCGGATTGTGAAGGCCACTTCAGGATGGTGCCATATTGACCTGGCTCAGAAGATGCTTTTGATAAAGCCATAACACACTTGTTTTGCAGGAATCGGTAGTCCTTTGTTTCGTGTTCTGTCCCATAGCAGAAAATGGCTCTTTTACAACATGATGAGAAAACATTCACAGAGCAGGACTTTAGCTGTGTTCTTTTGCCCATGCACAGTGACCAGGGTTGGGACACAGGAAATATCTAGTAGAACAGAGACATGAGTTGCTGTTGCTTCATCTCAGCTTTGTTAATATCTAGAGCTAAGGCTAGTGTTAAGTTTGTCTTTGTGGACTAGACATTCCAGCAGAATGTGAAAAAGAAATATAATTGGGTGTGGGGGTGTGGGCATCCTAGTATGTTTGGTTTTAGAATAATTACTTGGAACAGCATTTCACTAAATAGGTTTCATGAATGTCCCTATAAGGTGCTCTGTGAAATGAGAAGTCTATACAATCAGACTTTGAAATGTTACTTTCCTTTTCCCCTCTTGAAGAATTATGTTGCCTATAAATATGTTAAACATGCTGAGAATTCCTGTAGTGAGGAATTGATGGCTTCCCCTACCCTATCCAGCCTCCGGGAAATTACAATCCCATGACACCAAACTTTAGTGGAATACATGTTGAGAAGCTGGATCAACAGGCCTTGTTTACATCAAAGTCAAAGGAAGTATCTTTGTAAACTTTTATAAAGACCTAAGTTGGTAAAGGCTAGACAGACTTTATCAATTGCATCTCAAAGACAGAGAGATTTGGTGAGAGTTTCTTAAGAGAAGAAAACAAAACCTAGTTCAGAAGAGCTTTAGAGGTTGTCATTAAGATAAAGGTTGTCAAGAGATACAGGGACTGGAGCACCCCTGCTTTATCCATTTGCTGACAGAATACAGGAAGAGAACACACTAGCTTGATTGCACTACTGTGATTGAAACTAGTAGCTAAGTGGGAATGGAGAGTCGAGTGTCTCAGCAGCTCCATTTTCAGAATCTTGTCCCTATCCTGTGCAAAGACAATCCTCAGATAGACTTAGTTAAATGCTACTTAGGTTGACAGTAATTGAATTTGTGTGGGCTAGGGATGGGGCACAGATGGGCATGGATCATCACTGTTAGTGACATTCATAAGACATGATTAAGCCTGCAAAACTTTCACATATTCAATAGTGTCATTAGCAATAATGTGATATTAAACTTATAGGTAGGTTTTCTTCACCTATTTTAAAACATAACTTAGAAGCATAAAGATAAAAGGGTTGCTGCTTCTCATTTATACTGCCTTTGATATACCACATGAGCCATAAACCATCTTTCTGCTGTTTGAATTGGTTTGTCCTTTCCTTAATGTAAGCCATATTATTTTCAGGATTCATTTTGCACATATGAATGTGTTTATACATATATATACATATGTACATATATATAAACTTATATAAGTTTTTACACATACATACATATAAACATATATAAAGAATGAAAATACACATTCCCCAAATTTTATACTTTATAAGGAAGTACTCCATAAGTACTTATTTTATTTGTGTACATAGCAATTTAATATTTAGATTTGCAACATCTGAAAACCTCTATGTTTACAAAATGACTTGTTACTACTTTTTTTTTCTGGTGTGGGGGTATTTACATTTAGAGTCAGTGAAAATGATTTTTTCTATTTCTGTAATAATATCTCTAAAATTATATGTGCATGTGTGTGTTTGTGTGTGTGTGTATATAAACATTGAATTGTTTACAGTTTCAGAGGGTTAGTCCATGTTCATCATTTTAGGAAGCAGAGAGCATGGGGCCATAGCTGAAAGCTTTACATTTTCATATGTAGACAGCAGGCAGAGAGAGAGAGAGATAGAGACAGAGAGATAGATAGATAGAGAGAAAGAGAGAGACAGACAGAGACAGAGACAGAGACACAGAGATAGAGACAGAGACAGAGACACTGGGCCTTGTGTGGGCTTTTGAAACCTCGAAGTCCATTCCTGGTGACACACCCACAAGGCGTCAGACCGCACCTTTTCTAACAAGGCCACACCTCCTAATTCTTTCTGAATAGTTCAAGTAACTGGTGGGATGATAACAGTAAATACACCAGAATACTCGTTTTATTGGGAATAAAATTGAACAAACACTTGGAAGAAAACAAGCTGAGTACCTAACTTCGCTGGCTGTGGATATTTTTACATATGTATAGGATGCAATTTTGTTTAATTAATGCAGTGAACTCCAAGTCTGTACTCCTTTTTGCATGAATTAAACTGTTTATATAATAGATTAAATTTTAAAATTTAAATTTTATTTAAAAATTTGTGTGGGAGTCCTTTTATAAGTAAAGAGAATCTACTTAACAATGTGGAGCCCATGGAGCTCCCTATCAGTTCCTTCCTTCAAACAGATTGTAGCTCGAGATAGGATGGAGGTGGCAGTGGGTGGGGTAATAAATATGGTAGTATGGAAAAAAATGAATTCATAGGCAGTCAGATTATCAGATGAATATGTATCAGAGGAAGCTGCACTCTTATGAGGAAGGTCATATGTTAACTGTGGCAATCTTTGAAAGTATTCTGGTATGAGTAGGGAAGTATGGAAAGAGTCAGGTATGGTACCACTGGTTTTAAATTCTTTTATTACATTCATTTATTTGTTCAGTATGTATGTGTGTATGTATGTATATTGTATGTATGTATAAGTATGTAAGTAAGTACACAAGTGCCATATTGAGCAAATGGAGATCGGAGGACAACTTGTGGGAGTTAGTTCTCTACTTCTGCCATGTGAATTCTGGGATTGAACTAAGGTCATGATGGCAAGAGCATTATCTGATGCACCAACTTATTGGTCTACCACTAGTTTTAAAGTACAAAAGTTAGAACAAGGGAAGAAGTGATAAGTGATTTGGAAGGAACGGGAAAATTATGGGGGAGAGAGAATGCCACATGGTGCTAACTTCTTGAGTCAGGGTTTTAGAATATGTAATTGTATTGTGTTATGTAAGTCAATTACCACTCTGAAAGTAAGAACACTGGATGTGTTCCTACTGAAATTTTGTATGGTCTTCAAGAAACCTTAAGATAAGACAATAATTTTTTTTTCTTTTGTTGTTAATGATATGTTTTATATGATGGCATCTGTATATATGTAGGCTTCGACAAATCAATCATGAGTGGTTTAAGAATTGGTATGCTTACAAGGCCAAAGAAAACTTATAGTTGGAGGGAAGAGTCCCAGTTATGAAGTTTGTGCCTTTTGGTAGGTAGGCGGCTACAGCTTTGGGCCAATTAAACAAAAATTATAGCACTTGATAGATGTCTCACTGTATAGGAAATGAAACAGATTTGGGTTGAATATAATATAGACAGAATGGAGGCAAAAATACTTCAGTTAGACTACTACAATGGAATATAATGAAATATAATGAAGGGAAGTTTCAGAATTGGAGAACACCAAGATTGTAGTACAAGTCTCAGATGGCCTTCACTGTAAATTTATGACTTCAAAGGCACAGCTTTCAGTAAGTGGCTGTTGGCCCCTAAATCTTTGCACAGCAACACAGAGCATTGACTGGGAATTCAGTAATGGATACAGGTGGAGTTGAGAACTGGAAAGTGGTATTAAAGCCATAAGCATAGTATAGTGAGAGGCAATAGGCAAGCTTTTCTTGTCTTAGTTCGGGACTCCATAGCCGCAGGTTTGGCTTCCATCTGTGGTTATTGATCCAGGAAGTGAGAAAGAATGGGAGAGGGTGGTACACACATGAACTCAGAGGTGATTGTTGGCAGTGAACATCGTGAATGAGGATAATGGTGTCACAGTTAGAAAACATGGATGACAGGATGGCATGTTGAAGGTGTTGCTTTTCAAATTTCAGTTGGACAAATGGAATATAAGACAAACAGCACTTACTTGATAAAATTTTGCTTAGTGTGATGAGGTCCCCTCTTCTGGCTAGAGATAGTAGTCAAAGAATTCTTTTTTAAAATGTAGAGGTTTTAGAGAAAGGGAACTAAAATAGTCTTAATTCGCAGAACATGATTACATCTGTGGAAAGATTAGAACAACTTACAAATTCTTACAATTAATAGAGACATTTGGTTAAGTTTCTGGAAAGATCAGTATACTAAAATTATTTCTATTTTTATAATAACAGAAAACAATTATAAATGAAAAATCATTTATAGTAGTAACATAGTTCAAATACCTAGCAATAAAAAACTAAGTGAATCTAAAACACTGTTAAAAGAAATTAAAGGAGGCCTTACCAAATGGGAAGAGATGTGTTTATAGATGAGAACACTCTGTATTGTACATGCCACTTGCTCATAATTTGATCTATTAGTTTAATGTAATCATACCAAAGTTCTCTGATAAAATGTTTTTGCATGTAAATATGATAGAATTCTATGGTTTTCTGAAAATTGAAAGTATAAAAGTAGCCAATCTGTCTTCTAAAGAAAAATGAATGATCATTTTAAATAGGTATCAAGATATATTTCTTTAGTCTTACAACATGGAGAAATCAAGTTGATAACAACCAGGAAGCTCTCTAGCCTTCATAGCTCAAGGATGTAGACTGCTAGAAGTGTTGGGGGAAAACCACAATAATGACCACTGGTAAAATATGTCTTTGGGTGCAATAGGTCAACTGCTTTGAGATAAGATTCAAGCTCCACTCCATAAACGGAAATAAATGTCTGGTACTATAAATCTGGTCAAAATTTCAAGATAGGGGAGATCACAGGTGCAGAGGTAAACCTGACACTATTACTCTGCATTTGCATATAGTATCAAACTATTCTCTAAATTCATATCTCTGTAAATCAATGAAGCTGGCCAGAGAGGACCAGAGTGAAACTGTGTCTTCAGATATGAAGGAATGCTGTATTCATGAACTCTCAGCATTCCAAACAGACTGAGGATCTACGAGAGACAAAACAGTAAAGGAGAAAGTCAGCATCAAAGTATTGTTTTTAACCATGTTATTAGCAAGATAATTTTAAGAGGAGTTTAAAATTTTATAAATAGCAATAAATTGGAGAGTATTAAAATATAAAGCTTCCATTTATCTAAGTACAGTACCACGATTTTAAGGACAAGCTAAAGAAGACATATTTGGGTCAAACATAACTTATGAAAGATTCTTATATTAATATTTTATTTTTATGTGCATGGGTGATTTTCTTACATGTATTTTTATGTTCTCATATAGTGCATACAAAGACCCAGAAGATATCAGATCCCCTGGGACTGGATTTATAGATGGTTATGAAACACCGTGTGGGTGTTGGGATTTGAACCTTGGTGATTCAGTGATGCCTTGATCTAGTGATGTCTCTTCAGAAAGATCATGAAAGATCCTTCTATAGAATCCTCCTTAGGCAACTGTTCCCTGAGACAGAACCTGCCAGCACCCGACTGGACTAAGAGATGAGTCTTTATCCCCGAACAACCCAGCCTCTAGGCTTTGGGCCCAGGGGCACAACCCTGCACCCCTACACCACCACCCATTGCAGTCCTAGTTTCAGGCCAGTTGGCAGGCAGACCTCCTGCACACGGATCAGACTACCACCATCTCCCATCAGATCCTGTAACCCAAACACCACCTCCCCCAATTCCCACCCACCCTCAGAGACTGCAACTATTCTCTGAGACAGAGCCTGCCAGTACCCGACTGGACTAAGAGGCCAGTTGGCAGGCAGACCTCCTGCAGACAGGTCAGACTGCCACCATCTACCACACACTAAGACTGCAGCTACTCCCTGAGACAGAGCCCACTAGCGCCAGTAGGACTAAGAGCTGCTCCCTGAGACAAAAAGTCCCTCAGCATCAATTAGACCAAGAGCTCCCACTGGATTAAGAGTATCAATCAGACCAAGAAAGGCTCCCTCAGACACAGATACCACTTGCACCAAGTGGAGAAAGAGATGGGTAGACGCCACTGCAAAAATACAGTCAACAACATAAAAACCAATATGGCTCCATCAGAACCTACATCAGTAAGATCTGAACATCCCAACACAGAAGAAACAGAAGATAGCTACAGTAAAAATGACTTTAAGAAAATATTAGAGATCTTAAAAGAGGAAATAAAAAATTCTCTTAAAGAAATCGAGGAAAAGTCAAACAAAAAATGGGAAGAAATCAGTAAGTTCCTTGAAAGCTAAGAGAAAGCAATTAAACAAGTGAGGGAAACAGTTCAAGATTTTAAAACTGAAATGGAGACAATAAAGAAGACACAAACTGAGGTAATGCTGGAAGTGGAAAATCTGAGTAAATGAATAGAAACTACAGATGCATGTATAACCAACAGAATGCAAGAGATGGAAGAGCGATTCCTGGCATTGAAGATATGGTAGAGGAAATAGATTCATCAGTCAAAGAAAACACTAAAGCCAACAAAATTATGACCCAAAATGTCCAGAAAATTTGGGACACCATGAAAAGACCAAACCTAAGAATAATAGTGATAGAAAAGGAGAAGAATCCCAACTCAAAGGTACAGAAAAAATATTCAACAAAATCATAGAAGAAAACTTCCCCAACCTAAAGAAGGAAATGCCTATAAAAATACAAGAAGGTTACAGAACACCAAATAGACTGGATAAAAAAAAAAGTCCCCTTGCCACATAATAATCAAACCACTAAACATACAGAATAAAGAATAAATATTAAGGGCTGCAAAGGAAAAAGGCCAAGTAACATATAAAGGCAGACCCATAAGAATAACACCTGACTTCTCAATGGAGACTCTAAAAGCCAGAAGGTCCTGGTCAGATGTTATACAGATACTAAGAGACCATGGATGCCAACCCAGACTATTATACCTAGCAAAACTCTCAATCAACATAAATGGAGTAAACAAAATATTCCATGATAAATCCAGATTTAAGCAATATCTCTCTACAAATCCAGCCCTACAGAAAGCACTTGAAGGAAAAATCCAATTTAAGGAAGTTAGATACACCCATAAAAACACAGGCAATAGATAGTCCCGTACCATCAAATACCAAAGAAGGGAAACATACAACAATACCACCAAAAAATAACAGGAATTAACAATAACTGGTCATTAATATCCATCAGTATCAATGGTCTCAATTCACTTATAAAAAGACACAGGCTAACAGAATGGATGCAAAAACAAGATCCATCCATTTGCTGCATACAAGAAACACACCTCAACTCCAAAGACAGACACTACCTCAGAATAAAAGGTTGGGAAAAGACTTTCCAATCAAATGGATTTAAGAAGAAAGCTGGTGTAGCTATCCTAATATCTAATAAAATAGACTTGAAACTAAAATCAATCAAAAAAGATCGGGAAGGACACTACATATTCATCACAGGGAAAAATCTGACAAAATGAAGTCTCAATTCTGAATATTTATGTCCCAAATACAAGGGCACCGACATTCCTAAAAGAAACATTACTAAAGTTTAAATCACACATGAAACTCCATAGACTCATAGTGGGAGACTTCAAAACCCTACTCTCACCAATGGACAGGTCTGCCAGACAGAAACTTAACAGAGAAATAAGGGAACTAACAGACATTATGACTCAAATAGACTTAATAGATATCTATAGAATATTGCAACCTAGCACTCCATGGAACCTTCTCCAAAATTGACCAAATGCTTGGTCACAAAGCAAATCTCAACAGATACCAAAAAAAAAAAAAAAAAAAAATTGAAATAATCTCCTGTGTCTTAAACAAGCATGGCTTAAAGTTACATTTCAACAACAACAAAAATTACAGAAAGCCTACAATCTCATGGAAACTGAATAATGCCCAATTGAATCACCAATGGGTCAAGGAAGAAATAAAGAAAGAAATTAAAGATTTCCTAGAATTCAATGAAAATGAATGTACAACATACCCAAACTTAATGGATACCATGAAATCAGTGCTAAGAGGAAAATCCATAGCTCTAAATATCCACATAAAGAAGTTAGAGAAATTTCACACTAGTGACTTAACAGCACAACTGAAAGCTCTAGAACAAGAAGAAGCAAACTCACTCAGGAGAAACAGACTACAGGAAATAATCAAATGGAGGGCTGAAATCAATAAAATAGAAACAAAGAGAACAATACAAAGAATCAATGAAGCAATGAGTTGGTTCTTTGAGAAAATCAACAAGATAGTAAACCCTTATCCAAATTAACCAAAAAGCAGAGAGAGAGAGAGAGAGAGAGAGAGAGAGAGAGAGAGAGAGAGAGAGAGAGAATGAGAATCCAAATTGACAAAATCAGAAATGAAAAGGGGGACATAACAACAGACAATGAGGAAATCCAGAGAATCATCAGGTCATACTTCAAAAATCTGTACTTTATAAAAGTGGAAAATCTGAAATAAATGGATGATTTTCTGATAGGTACCCCATATTAAATTTAAATCAAGACCAGATAAACTATTTAAATAGTCCAATAACCCCTAAGGAAATAGAAACAGTCATTAAAAGTCTCCCAACCAAAAAAAGCCCAGTACCAGATGGTTTCAGCACAGAATTCTACCAGATCTTCAAAGAAGAGTCAATACCAATATTCTTCAAATTGTTCCACACAATAGAAACAGAAGGAACATTACCAAACTCCTTCTATGAGGCTACAATTACCCTGATTCATAAACCAAACAAGGATACAACAAAGAAAGAGAACTACAGACTGATCTCCCTCATGAACATTGATGCAAAAATACTCAATAAAATACTGGCAAACAGACTCCAAGAACACATCAAAACAATTATCCACCATGATCAAGTAGGCTTCATCCCAGGGATGCAAGGGGGGTTCAGCATACGAAAGTCTGTCAATGTAATACACCATAAAAACAAACTGAAAGAAAAGAACCACATGATCATCTCACTAGCTGCAGAAAAGGCATTTGACAAAATCCAACACCCCTTCATGATAAAGGCCTTGGAGCGATCAGGAAAACAGGGAACATACCTAAACATAATAAAGGCTATTTACAATAAGCCAACAGCCAACATCAAATTAAATGAAGAGAAACTCAAAGCGATTCCACTAAAACCAGGAGAGAGGCAAGGCTGCCCGCTCTCCTCATACTTATTTAATATAGTACTTGAAGTTCTAGCCAGAGCAATAAGACAACATAAGGAGATTAAGGGGATACAAATTGGAAAGGAAGAAGTCAAGCTTTCCCTATTTGCAGATGACATGATAGTATACGTGAGTGATCCCAAAGATTCAACCAAGGAACTGATACAGTTTATAAACACCTTCAGCAACATAGCAGGATACAAGATCAACTCAAAAAAAATCAGTAGCCCTCCTATATACAATTGACAAACAGGCTGAGAAGAAAATCAGAGATACATCACCCTTTACAATAGCCAGAAATGATATAAAATACCTTGGGGTAACACTAACCAAGCAAGTGAAGGACCTATATGACAAGAACTTTAAGTCCTTGAAAAAAGAAATTGAAGAAGATGTCAGAAAATGGAAAGATCTCTCATGCTCATGGATAGGCAGGACTAACAATAAAAATGGCAATTTTACCAAAGGTAATCTACAGATTCAATGCAATCCCCATCAAAATACCAACACAATTCTTCACAGACCTGGAAAGAATAATTGTCAACTTCATATGGAAAAACAAAATCCCAGGATAGCCAAAAGAATCCTGTACAATAAAACAACCTCTGGAGGCATCACAATCCCTGACTTCAAGCTCTACTATAGAGCTACAGTAATAAAAACAGCTTGGTACTGGCATAAAAACTGACATGTGGACCAATGGAACAGAACTAAAGATCCTGACATTATTCCATATACCTATGAACATATAATTTTTGATGAAGAAGCCAAAACTGTACAATGGAAAAAGGAAAGCATTCTCAACAAATGGTGCTGGCATAAACACTGGATATCAACGTGTAGAAGGCTGCAAATAGATCCATATCTGTCACCGTGAACAAAACTTAGGTCCAAGTGGATCAAAGACCTCAACATAAATCCAGCTACTCTGAACCTGCTAGAAGAGAAAGTAGGAAGGAGTCTTGAACGCATTGGCATAGGAGATCACTTCCTAAATATAACACTAGTAGCACAGACACTGGGAGAAACAATCAATCAATGGGACCTCCTGAAATTGAAAAGTTTTGGAGAGCAAAGGATATGGTCAACAAGGCAAAGCGACAGCCTACAGAATGGGAAAAAGTCTTCACCAACCCCTCATCTGACAGAGGATTGATATCTAGAATATATAAAGAGCTTAAGAAATTAGACATCAAAATGCTCAACAGTCCAATTAAGAAATGGGCTATAGAACTAAACAGAGAATTCTCAACAGAGGAATCTCAAATGACTGAAAGGCATTTAAGGAATTGCTCAACATCTCTAATTATCAGAGAAATGCAAATCAAAACAACTCTGAGATACCACCTTAAGCCTGTCAGAATGGCTAAGATCAAAAACACTGAAGACACCTTATGCTGGAGAGGATGTGGAACTAGGGGAACTCTCCTTCACTGCTGGTAGGAATGCAAGCTTGTACAACCAGTTTGGAAATCAATATGGCGCTTTCTTAGAAAATTGGGAATCAATCTCCCCTAAGATCCAGCTATACCAGTCCTGGGCATATACCCAAGGAATGCTCAATCATACCACAAGGGCTCTTGCTCAGCTATGTTCATATCAGCATTGTTTGTAATAGACAGAACCTGGAAACAACCTAGATACCCTTCAACTGAAGAATGGATAAAGAAAATGTGGTCCATATACACAATGGAATACTACTCAGCAGAGAAAAACAATGACATCATGAGGTTTGCAGGCAAATGGATGGATCTAGAAAAAAATCATCCTGAGTGAGGTAACCCAGACTCAGAAAGACAATCATGGTATGTACTCACTCATAGGAGGATACTAAATGTAAAACAAAGATGACTAGAGACTGGTATTCACAACCCCAGGGAGGCTACCTGGAAAACAGGACCCCAAGAAAGACACAGGGATCGCCCAATGACAGAGAAATGGATGAGATCTACATGAGCAACATGGACGTGAGTGGGGTAATGAAGGGTAAGGGTCGAGGGAAAGAGAGCTTAGGGGAGCGGGAGATCCCAGCTGGATCAAGAACAGAGAGGGAGAACAAGGAATAGGAGACCATGATAAATGAAGACCACATGACAATAGGAAGAAGCAAAGTGCTAGAGAAATCCACAAAGATACCCCCACAATAGACTGCTGGCAATGGTCGAGAGAAAGCTCTAACTGAAATACTCTGGTGACAGGATGGCCAAACACCCTAATTGTAGTCCTAGAAACCCCATCGAATGACTGAGGGAACTGGATGCAGAGATCCACGGCCAGGCCCCAGGTGGAGCTCCAGGAGTTCAATTTGCGAGTAACAGGAGGGTTTGTATGAGCGTGAATCATTGAGGCCAAGGTTGGATAAAACACAGGGACAAATAGCCAAAGGAATGGAAACACATGATCTATGAACCAATAGCTGAGAAGCCCCCAACTGGATCAGGCCCTCTGGATAAGTGAGACAGTTGATTAGCTTGATCTGTTTGGGAGGCATCTAGGCAGTGGGACTGGGTCCTGTACTCAGTGCATGAGTTGGCTGTTTGAAACCTGGGGCTTATACAGGGACACTTGGCTCAGCCTGGGAGGAGGGGACTGGACCTGCCTGACTGAATCTACTAGGTTGAACACAATCCTCAGGGGAGTCTTTGCCCTGGAGGAGATTGGAATGGGCGGTGGGCTGGGGGGAAAGTGTGTGTGCGTGTGTGGGGCGGCGGGAGCAGGGAGAACAATGGAATCTGTAGCTGATATGTAAAATTAAATTAAATTATAAAATAAAATAAAAAAATGTATCATTAAGGTAAAGAAACCAGGCTACCAGGATCTCATATTGTGTGATTCTTTTTAGTTCAATATAGAAATAAACAAAATGACTTTTTGTTTCTAGACAGGATCAGTGCTGACAGCTCGGGAAAGGCGGACTCACAGAATTCACGAACTGTGGAGAGAGGTAGGTTGTTGTTCTGTTTTTTTCTTGTGAACCTGGGTTCTGGTGACTTCAGTACGTTTTGAAAATCTTTTGCGCTCTTCTCTATGCTGGGTGTAATTTTCTTCCTGTATGTTTTCATCCCAATAGAAACCTACTTTGTGACTCTCAGCAGGAGAGATGTTGTATAAGTAGGAAACTGCATTGGAAAACAATCCTGAATTCCTTCTTTCAGTGGTAGCAGGACATATGAATTCCTGTCATGGTATTCATTACCTTGATAAAGAAATGTTGAGTGTGGTATTGCTTTTTAGCCCCACCAACTATGAGACTATTCAGTAAAACTTATATGCAAACCTCTGAACGCAAAAACAGAGATGTTGGTACTAGATAATGTGACTCAAAATTTACTCTGGGTATATTTTATTTTAAGCCTCTAGTTGGCTAAACACTTTACTAATGGAGTCAAGTAGGATATTAGATAATAGCATAGAGACAGAATCTTAATCTGTAAAATTTTTGTAGACAGAAAATCTGACTTAAAAATTTGTCTCAATTTATTCACCTGAGCAGAGGCATGTTGCTAGACACAGGCAATTTTCTATGAAGTAGTAAGTTTGACATTATTATTGTCTTGTAATACTTTTGGTATCGAAATTACACTTTTGTCTTAGAATTTGTGATATTTCTAGATTTGTCTCCAGAAACCCACTGTGTACAGGTTCCAGCTGTCATCAGCATAGTCATGGAGGTACCTGTGAAAATGGATGTAGGTTGCCACTATGTTCTTTGGGACTCTGAACTCAGATGATAGCAGTTTACTGCTTTCAGTCTATATCATTGTGTCTTTTTGAGACTGTTCAGAGCTAGAGCATTCTGTTCACTAGGTTCCTTCCTTGGAATCACAAAAGGTTTGACAATAAGACATCCATACTGTCTACTCCTTGAGTGAGACTTTACAAGGGACAAGAGTTCTTTAAACTAGGGATGCCTAGAAAGGCATTAGGTTTTACAGGACTCTTAATAATTATCAGACGTTCAACTGTGAATTTCTCTGTGGAAATGCAAGTTGCCTGGGGCATCAATTGCTGATTGGGTTGCAAGCTGTTTGCAGTTGTAGAAGATTAATAATGAAGTTATCAAGCAAACCTGACTATGTCTGCTGCCACTGGACATTGTCCAGAGTTCTGCACCATTCCCTAGTTTCATTGTACAAGGCAGAGGCACCTAACAAACTTTTATTTGCTTAACTCTGGCCTTCTCAGAATCCTTTCAGGGGGGTTATCTTCTAGAAGGATGTTTGGAACTTGCCATCCTCATTTTCTAGCACCACTAATTGGGGATATTTTGCTACTCTCCCATTACACTTTTCACTGAAGAGGGGCAACAACATTTTCATGAGAATCCATGTAGTATTGGAATTTTATGGGGTATTATAATTAGCAATATGGCAGTAATAATCACTAACTCATTGACACTGTGCATAGGAGGCAGTAGATGCTTAAAAATCCTAGGAAATTCTAACAGTTATTGGGAGCTTTCCAATTTTATAGATGAGAGACCAGAAACATGCTCATGTAGTAAGGGCAGCCTGATGCAGTCCAACATTGACTAAACTAGGGTTTAGTCACCCCAGTGTTATGTTTGGCTGTGGTGCCACAGCCCTTGCACTCGCGGATGACCCAAAGTAAATAATATAATAGAGACACATTCTACCTTTCAGGCACTAGTTAGGTGATAGGTATTTTAATGTTTGAGAATGATATTTAGGAAAAAAAGAAGGTCCAGTTCCACAAGTGGGGCATTCTTTGCATAAAATGGCCCAGATCTCTCTTTTATATATGTAAATTTTTATCATAATTTTTTAAGATTATGTAATTATATGATTTTCCCCTTATATCATTTTCTTTCCACCTCCCAACCCTTCCCATGTACCTCTTTTGCACATTCATACCACACATATGCATATATTCCTACATGTGTATGCATATGTTCCTAAATATAGGAATATAACCCACTCAACCAATGTAATGCTATTTGTATGAATGCACTCAGGATGTCCATTTACTATTAGATAACCAGTTGGTACACTCTTCCAGAAAACCACAGCTGAAAAAATACAGAGTTGTGATGTCTAGTCCCAAGTGACATGTCTACAACACAATTCCCTCACCCAAGACTCAGGGATCACTGTGCAAGAGGAGATGGAAAGATTCTAAGAACCAGAGGACCAGGGAGTATGCTGTGAGATTATTAAAGGGACATCTTATATATGTCCTCAGTCACAGGCCTGTGGCAAGCTTTAGGACTGAGATTTTAAAATTCAGTTGCTAGTAAGAATTATGTTTAATCATTTGGCATAACTATGGTATCTGTGGTACACTACAAGAAAAGTGGAGTATTGATTAAAGTAATAATAATTCCTTAACAGTATTCCTGTAAGGAAATGCTCTTTCTAGTTGCAGAAAGTAACTTTGAACAAGTAGCTGACCTTTTCTCAGCTTTGTCTTCACCAGTGGCTTTGCTATGAAGTAAGTCATCTGTCAGCTTTGCTTCCTACTGAGTGTTGTTTGCTATGTCTGCTCCTTTGCTGTATCTTGGACTTCACAGCTTCATTAGGTCACGGTGGTCTGCATTCTCAAATGTGGCTATTATCAGGGTCCTATTGAGATTTAAGCCATGTTTCATCCCTCAGAATTGGTTTGTTATGTGCAGATTCTCTTACAGAGTACTCTGATTCCACCAAGAAGGTTAGTTGCCTGTAGAAATGTCTCCAGCCATGGTTAACATGACTCCTGTGATCCTGGGCAATGCTTTCTTCCTTTTCTCCCTCCCTCTTGCTAAGTGTGATACCCATAGGTACTTATATAGTCTCATAGTAAATTATAATGATCTAACATTTGCTTCCCTGTGGCAACATAGCAACAGACAGGCCTCGCTGGTATTTTTTTTCTCTGTGAGTACAAGAGCAACATTCATACATCCCTGTTACCTCCCTCAAAGCAGAACTTGGATGACCTTCCTGCATTTTCTTTTTTCCACATATGTCAGAGAGGCATTCTGTCTCTACCTCTTCTTCTATGTTGGGTACTTTTGGGTTCAGGGAACCCATTACAGTCCCACTTTCCTTGCTAGGGATTATTTTAAGCACTTGCTTATCACATCAGGAAGAGCCTTTTGGGAAGGTTTTTCATTATTGGGAACTGCTCCTTCTCCTTTTGGTTGTTCCTACATATTGGTGTTTGCACTGTGTCTGCTGAAGGTATATTTGGCTTGTGTTGAGCCTTAGCACCAATCTGGTTCATTCAAAAAGCAGAGTGGTGAGGCAGCTTGAACAGCTTTCTGGTGGCAGATTCAACAACTACTGAACCAGTCTTGCAGTCACTGGGCTCCTGGATTCTGCGTTAAGGCATTCATACTTATTCTTTGAACTCCACCGAGTTGTATTTCTATCACTTTCTGGGAAAGCCTGGCTGAGTGTGTGCCCGCCCTGCATCAGTTAGAAGGAAGATCACAGAGTTTTTTAAAGTTCTATTTTCTTGCCAAGTATATTGGCGAGATTAAATAGTACAGTAAACAAATGTTTATGAACCTATTATTTTCAGCATTTTGCTAAATGCCTCATAATCAGATGCCCCCATTGGTGCTGGCATCCAGTCAGAAAGGAAGGCCATTTTTTCACCTAATCCTGATTCTACAATGTATTTGGAGTCAAGGAGAAAAAAAAAAAAAAAAAAAACATGTGATATTTTTGAGAAGAATGTTGGTAGAAAAGGTCTTTGCAGTTCTGTTTGGCTTGTGATAAGGCATAGGAAAGTACTATTTTTAATTTTTAAATTATTTTAGAAAGCCTTTCTGACCAGGGTAACAGATTATGGTATGATGGTGACTGAAGCGTAAGGTTGGAATGTGTAGATGCTTAACCTTGAAGGTCTTGAAAAATATGCTAATTAGATATGACCTGATAGAATAAGCTAGGAAACCATTGAGTTTTTGCTCCATTTCCTTGCTAAGAATGGTGTCTTACAAGCTGTGTTGAAAGAAGGTAAATGAGGGAGAAGAGAAAGACCAAACGTCCATGCCTTGACTAGGAAGCTCTTACAGTGAAAACTGGAGAGAAGGTCTAAATTAAAATTGCAATTAATTCCTACACATTCAAATATCAAGAAGCAGAAAGTTTGAATTAGACATATATTTTCTATTTTGTGGATGGCGATGATGTTGATGATGATGATGATGATGATTTTATGTGTGTATATGTGCAGGCATATACATGCCACAGTGCTAATTTGGAACTCAGAATCAACTTTTGGGAGTTAGCTCTCCATTTCTGAAGTGGGTTATTGGCAAGTGCTTTGAACACTTGGCTACCTAGCCAACCCTGTTGTGTGCTTTATGAGAAAGACTGATGAAGTTCACAGAAATTCCTGAAGAGCTCTGGGTATTTTGTGACTTGTGGGTCATAGAAATGGCCAATTTATGTCCAATCCTATTTTAATGTTTTTTGTTTTTTGAAAAACAGGCTTATAATATACAAATCTCAACTCAGAATTTGTCTCCATTGTCCATTAAATAACTCATCAAAGTAGAAATAAACCTAGTCTCTGTGTTGTGGGCACATGTGAGCTATTTCAAGTATATTCAGAAGTGGAATGGTCTACATATCTTCCAATTTGAAGAACTTGCAGCTAACTTACAGAACATTTTCATACTTTTATACATGAAGTTTTTTTTTTTTTTTTTTTTTTTTTTTTTTTTTTTTTTTTTTACAGCAGTATATCTATTTAATTTATCTCACTGCAAAACTCTTTTTTCAAAAATATCAGAAAAGAAAACCACGTGTTTTAGGTGACATTTTCTCTAACTTTTAGAAAGTTGAATTGTTCGGGAAAAATACCCAGCAAAAGGCTATCTGTGTGAGATAACAACAGAGCAGTTTAAAAGAACAAGCTGTACCAAATAATAGACTGAAATAAAGAAAGAGATAATGACATGCCACAGACCAGAGGGGACTGCGACTGAGGCTGGGTACCTCGTTATGAGTGCAGGCGCAACGCCTCCAGTGAGTACAAGGTCAACGCCAGAATTGTCACTTAGGACCTCAATTTCAGGAAACAAATCATATGTGGCCTAGGTGTTGTCACAAAAGGTTGTTTCCTCATCTCATTTTTTTTTTAAAAAAAATTGTGTTCTTTGATTGATTGTCAAGAGTGCACCAAACAAGAATAAACCAAGCAAAAAGTTCTTGGACTATCTTTAGATGTAAATCTGAATCTAGCATCTTCAATAGTTTAATAAAGAAATTGAAGACTTGGAAAATTGTCAGAGACTCTTCTCTGTGAAACTCACTGGCTGGTGTAAGCAATTTTAGAAAGAAGACATTAGCTGAGACTGGGCATGCCCTTCCCTTTCTCTCCTTTTGTCTTTTATGGTTAAATGTTAGGTCGTTTGCAAAGATGAGCTCTTCAAATTTCTAAGATTGCTTTGAAGCTAGGAACCCTTGCTATGTAACCCACATATAGCTAGAACGTGTTAACACTTGAAGTTGTAGGTCATCTGTCAGATGATATGTGACTCCTTAAAATGGATTTGTCAATGATAAAACCTTCAAATTTATGTCCCAAATTAGCCAGAATAGGTTGACACTTTTTTAAAACATAGTGCCGAAATAGTTTGTACCTGCACTCCTAATGTTTGTACCTTTAGAGTGACTGGACACAGACTCATCTGCTGTGGATATCACTCTATATAAATAAAACACTGATGGCCAGTGACCAGGCAGGAAGTATAGGCGGGACAAAGAGAGGAGAATTGGGGAAACAGGAAGAAGGAGGAGAGACACTGCAGCCACCGCCAGGAGAAGAGCATGTAAAGACGCCAGTAAGCCACCAGCCACGTGGCAAGGTATAGATTTATAAAAATGGGTTAATTTAAGATAAAAGAACAGTTAGCAGGAAGCCTGCCACGGCCATACAGTTTATAAGTGATATAAGCGTCTAAGTGATTATTTTATAAGTGGATTGTGGGACTTCGGGGCTTGGGGAACCTGGAGAGAAGCCCTCCAGCTACACCCATCAGCGTGTCTTTTCTCGAAGCGTTGACTCTGAGACTCTGCCTACCCCCCATCAGTGGCTCTGTGCTCTGAGAACCTCAGCAACAAAATAGCACAAAAATTCTGTGTGGGTCCACTACAGTCCAGACCTACCAGGAACTCATATTGTTCTTACTGCTCATTCACTAGAACTCAGTCGCATGCCTTCAGTCTAAGTCAAAGGAAAACTGAAGTGTAATCAGGCTATGCCAAGTAGAAAGAAATTGTTTAGAGAACAAATAATTAGTATGCTCCTGGGAACTGTGCAGAGTAATCGCAGAACAACAGTTTACTTATCTTCTATGGTAGGTCATAATTCCTTCTAACATTTATTTCCCCCTTCTCTCTGAAAGATCAGGCATTTTCCTCAGTTCCATATAGATTGGTGTCTCCAAACAGTAGAAGGAATGTACTTCCTTTCTCCCTAGAAATTGAATGTGGCTCATATTTGCTTTGGACAGTGGGATGCAAATTTTACCACCTTCTGGCAGAAGCTTAAAGAGCTATTGAGGTTTTTGTCCTTGCTCCTTTCTCTATGCTATGAGAACAACTTGTTCCAAACAGTCTGGTCCTTCAACCTGTGTCCTTGAATACAACCCACAGAGCAGAGCCAAGGTGGGCTGAGTAGATGGATTCAACTGGAAGCAATAATAGCCAAACAACTTCCATCATGTAATAAGAGCAAGAAGTTGATGCAATTTACATATGGTTTGGAGCTACTTCTTACATCAACAGACTGACTAAAGTCTTCATTTTGCAATAGAAGTAGTTTAACTGAGATTACTGTATCAGAGCTGATGAATGAGAGATACATGGAATCTTTATTTCCTGCAACAGACCAAAAACTGACAATTAGTGTGATTTGAGATATTTACACCCCTCCCTCCACATTGTCAGTACTTAGTAATCTTAGTCCTGTTGTTTTGCTTCTGTTCCTAATGATTATATTTTCTATCAGCAATATCACTAAATTTTTACAAAAGGAACACACTGCTGTTATGCACCAATAGAGAAGAGCAAAAGGGTTGAGAGAAGGGAATGATTAGAGTCAGTTTTCCAAATTTGCATTTACTGAAAATGGTGTATGATTTTGATAAGTTGGTATCTGACACCAAAATTTTGAGCAAATAGAACCCAAAGTAGTTATATTTAAAAATACTGCATTTGTTTGTTTATTTTGTGTGTACATGGATATGTAAGTGCTATGGTACAAAGGAGGAGGTCAGAGGACAACTTGAGTGATTTTTTTTTCCTTTTTTCCAAGTGCATCCTAGGGACTGAATTCAGGTAATGAAGCTTGATGACAAGCACCTTTATCTGATGAGTAATAGAGGATGAAGTGTAGAGCAAATCATGGCTCTGCATAGGACCAGGGAACATGTGTGAGTATTGAGGGCTGCTATATGGAATGACCCATGCACAGTTGACTGGGTCAATAGTTTAAAATGCTATATAGAATATCCAAAGAGTTCCTTATCAAGAGTTTCCCTAGTCAATGTTGTTGACAGACTTCTGAAAGATATTTGAGCTGTTTAAAATGTATGGAGGTATGATAAATACACTGCCTATAATTTATGTAATTGGAATAATTTTTAAAAGATAAACGTGATTTATCAGTATTAATAGGTTTCTAGTAAATTGACATTTTGCTAGTGAAGTATTAATGACCTAAAAGCCTCAGGTAAACTGAGAAGTTCTGTATGAGAAGGTTGATTTAACTGATTTCATATGCTTCTGATAAGAGCATCAGCATACTCCTTTGGGTGGTATCTACCACTTTGAGTTTGCAGGGGAATTGGTCTGCAGGTGGAATCATCTAACAGCTTTCTTTGCATCCTATAAAGTCTCAAAACACCATCTCCCCTCACATACCACATATGCACAATTTCTATTTCCAAGAAGAGACCAGTTTTTCTGATTAAAAGAACTATAAACAGCAGTGAATGCTTCTTAGTGCTGTGCAGAATCTATTGTCTAGGAAACAGTTCTGCCAATAGTGGGCACATCTACTTGTATTAAATAATAAGGTAGTATCTGATAGGCATGGTCAGAGGCCCATCACCTATGTGATTCTATATTGTGTCTAGTTTTCAATTAACACTTTCCATCATAGTAGATTCTCAAGTAAGAAATAGGATTATTTTAATGGTTATAAATAACAGAGAATCCAACTTTAAGTGACTTAAATCATGAGTCAAAGTTGCTGTTTGCATTACTATGGTTATTGGAGTCTGGTCAGGTGTTATTTTGGTTTAATACAGAGGCTTTAGCTCAATGGCTCAGTGATCGTCTCATCTTTCTCTTCTTTAATTACAGGTAGGTATCCCTGTTGCTTACAGTGTAACGCCAGTCAAAATGAGAATATGTTCTCCTTCTTTAGCATTTAGATAAATCAATGCTTGTGCATTCCCACGCTATCTAAAAGAAATTCTTGAACTTTTATTACTTTACCTTGCACCTGTCCATGCCTGTGATATGTAATTAAAAAAATCTCAACCACTGTAGCATAATCTACCTTATTTGGTGCTGAATGAATTGTTTGGATGAGGGGTTACCATCTCAGATTCTGTTTAGTTTTTCACTTTTATAAGCTTTCTCTGTACTGATAATTCCATGTTTCCATGATTAAAATATATGGATCTGATTGGATGATGTCTAGCATTTCTTCCCCCAATTTCAGAGCTGTGCATATTGCCACTGATCCACATTCCTAGCGCTAACTTGAATTTTATCATCATCTGAGATTTAGGGGACATTTAGGATGATTTAGGATGCTTGGCAACTGGGTGAGTTGCTTTCTCCTTCTAATTCATGCTATATTGTCCCACAGACCTATGAAAGCCAAGGTCCTCTCTGTTTAATTTGCAACATTGCCTGCACCAAGCAGTTAACCTTTTAAGAAACCATAGTGGAAAACTTCCAGGACATCTGCCACTCTAATTTATACTTTAGAGGATAAGGCTGCCTAGAAAGGCCATGGAAGTGACCAAATTTATTCTCATTTGTTCAATTTTAATGTTTCTTTCAGGAAAGTAGGCTTGCTGCTAAGGAGTTTGAGGATTCATCCTCTTTCTTGGAGTTTTAAGTGCTGCCCTTAAAAACAGCAACTTGAAAAGAGCACTTGAAAAGAATCTATATCCCCCAAACCTTTTTTTTCCCCTAGAAAAATAAGTCAAAGGACTGCAGAGATGCTGT
The DNA here is from genome assembly GCF_004664715.2 of Peromyscus leucopus. Classification (NCBI taxonomy): domain Eukaryota; kingdom Metazoa; phylum Chordata; class Mammalia; order Rodentia; family Cricetidae; genus Peromyscus; species Peromyscus leucopus. Next base: position 45,772,445 of record NC_051076.1, read on the forward strand.
GCTGAAGAATTGGTCTTCCCTGCATATTAGCAACTATAAAAGAGAAAGATGGGAAGCTGTCCACTGGTTTTTGAAATTTTCCTAATCCATCCTATGCTTTTTAAGGTTATAGCCATCTTGTTTCTAAAAGCAAGTGATTATTTCGAAACCTCCTTTGTACTTGTGAACCTTGCTTTCCAAGCCCATGAAACTGGAATAAGTTAGTCCCTGTAGAGAGTAGAATTAATACCTTCAGGCCAATTATCTCTTAATAAATGTAATCAAGAACCAATTTAACAAAGATTAAACTTAGCTGCCTTCCTACATATACCAGTGGAGCCTGAAGAGTTAATTCTTTAGTAAAGAGAGAGGGAAGAAAATAAATTTATTTGTTGATGATGTCTGCTACAAATCCCTTGACAGGAGTTTTCACAAGAACATTAATGCGTTACTTGCACAACAATACTATAATATATGTGGAATTATTCCTATTTCTATCCAAGGAAATGGAATTTCAGATGAAATTATGAAACTCAATGCCAACATATTAAAAAATAATTGTAAGTATGCATATTGAGCTATGAAGTCGATTTTTCTTCTTAATGTGCTGTGATAATCTGAAGTTTTATCTTGTGAAATTCTGAGTCAATCATTATAATAACATTTATTGAATATTTACACTGAATCAGGCTTTATGCCAAACATTCATCATAACTATTTTATTTGATTTTCATAACAAACAACATTTGTTTTTGAGATGAAGAAATAGAACCTCAATAAGAGGTACAGTCTCTAGCTTTTATTTATCCAATGCTCAAAGAATATTAAAAAGCAAAATGTGAATCTGATCATGCCTTTGTCTTGAGAAAAAAAATATTCATTTCATGGTTTTCCCCTACAACAAAGCCCTGCATAGCTGAAGTGCACATTTCCCCAACCTGCCTCATAGCTCATACTACTGGACCTACTAAATAATCTTGTCTTAACCTGGAGCTCCTTTCATTGAGTTTTTACATTTTCTGCTCTATCACCCCCAACACCATGTTACTTCCTATTCCTTCCTCAATTGCTATAATATTATTATGGAAATATTCCAGATCCAACACAATATGAGGGTTATCTGCTTGCATTTTGTAGCATTCCTACATTGAATAACACTTTATTGTTGTGATATTCTTGAGTAGTATAAGATCTATGAAGACAGCTACTGGTGTTCTCATACCTAGTGCCAAGCACTTCCTGCAACATTTAGTGATAGTATGGTATTCTGTTCATTGAATGAATACATGACTAGACAGAAAGACTAGACTGAAAGTAGTTTTTAATGTGTCTTTATAGATTTTTTCAAAAAGATACAATGAGAGAGAAAACATCAACACAGCAGGATGGTGTATAAAGTATTTACATACTTATTTTCTTTTTCTTAAATTTAGTTGATTTTATTCATTTAAATAACAAAGTTAAGGCCATCTGTGTCTTAGTTGTGAAGAATGGAAGATTCTTTGGAGAAAGTACCTATGATATTATAATTTTGTTTTTCTTCTTTTGTGGCCTAAACTCATGTGTGATAAAGGAAAGATGAGCAGGTGAATAGATTGATATAATAGAGTTGGAAGAAGACCTCGAGTGGAATTTGGTACTCAAATAAGAGTGAACTTTTGGATGTTCATCTCTATACTATTAGGAAAGATAATTGGTGACTTTAGGTTATGAGAACTGTGAAAAAGGAGGAATATATGCAGTTTCTATCAATTACCCTGGAAACTAAAATCTGGTAGAAAATGTGTGCTGTTTGGGTAAAGCGATTAGGGTAGAGATGATTACTTGGGGTGACTGGATAAATGAGGCCTGGAAGGGAGTTTCCTGGTGTGGGCAAAGAGTTCTTTCCCCTACATGTCCCAGAGAGGCTCAGACGTAATGCTGAGAGGTGGTCTGAAGAAATATCACAGGCATGATGTTATGATGTAAGGAAGCAAGTGCACATGGAAGCATGTATTGTGCAAGCTGGAGTCTGAGTGACAGACAGAATTCTAGCTTAGGTGTGTGTTGGCAATTTAGATGAGCATTGTTTGATGGACCATTCTGTGATGGGAAGGAAGCTGTGGAATTTCAGCAATGGCAGGCCCCCTGACAGATAAAAACCCAGAAATATACTACCTCATCAATTATTCCTGGAACAACAAAAGGGAGACATTCTGAAGTGCAGGGACCCTCAAGGTAGGCAACAATACAGCCAGGATCATCTGCAATGGACTGGGAAAACTTTTAGTCTCTTAGGGAAAATGAAGACTAGAGGAAGAAATTAAGCTCATTTATAACAACACACAGTTTGAAACCCTGGATTTGTGGCATGGTGAAATTGTACCTTTGATTGTCATTTTGTATTTTTCTTCTTCACATGTATCTTATGAAGATGAGATGGAATGCATTTTAGCTTGTGTGAAATCAATAGCTAAACTATACTCTGTCCTCTTGTAAATTCCAAGGGAAATACTACTTTACATTTTGTTCACATGCTCAGTAAGTCCTGGGGTTGGAATTACTTTCTCCCATTTTGCCAATAAGACAATAGGAACTGCATAATTCATTGGTTGCACATAATTCAGGCTTCAAAAGTAAATTGCCCACCGAAAGGGAGAAATACCACGTTTTATTATTTTTCTATAAATTTTGGTGTTACTACATTGAAGATAAACTGCCTCAAATTCCAATTTACCAAACCAGAATACTCTAATAAAAGGAAGATCTGTCAGGTGGCTGGATTTAGGCTTTTCATTCCTCTGAATCACTGGTAAATACAGAAATTTCTTCCTACAGTAGTGTTTTCACTTCACATTCTGTTCTAAACTGTAACTGACCTGAGATTCAATTTTCCCATTTGGAGTGTTTTACTTCTTAAATGTTTCTTCAAAACATGAATGACCTTTTGTGAGCAAAGTCTGAAGTTCTGACATTTTATTGAATGTTCTCTAAACGCATCTCTGCCTCAAGGAGTAATACACTGTTGTAGGTTGTTTGGCAAAGTAGTTACATTGTTTTTCATGTCAGCTCATAATACTTGATTACCTACTTTATATAATGAACACATAATCTTAAAGGAAAAGAATTCTGCCCCAGTTTTCTTCCTCCCTTCCTTCCTTATTAGCAATCAATCTCACTTTGCATTTAAGAATGATATAGGATTGTTTCTTGTTCTGCCCTACTTTTTATCAGAGGATGGGACATTAGTCTAAGGTAGTTTTAATGAGTATTGTAGCTTTTGCTCTGTGCTTTTATTTTAGTTTAAATTGGGTAGATTCTCTCATGCAGCTAGCAATGAGGACAATGCATTGCAATGAATCAAAACATAAAATAAAAGTTCAAAAGATAGCAACTGTTCTTTAATACAACAAAGATATAGCTCATTTGGTCCTTTGCTTTGAGGATCTACACCTATCACGCTAACAGGAACCATTTCCATATACTGTTGTACAGATTCATGGCCAAATTGGGAGTATTGGCTCTTAAAGATAGATCTAGATTTGCATTCTATATAAACAACTGCAATGACCAATGGCATAAAATTGGAATTACTCATACTAGTTCATTTTGCCTGGTTTTGGCTCTGATGAATGAAATCCATAACCAAACTTATGAGGATAAACTTACAGGGTTTTTATTTTTAATGCTTTCATTATTATTGATAGAAATCTTGCTGAATTTTTGTTTAAAATGAGTATAGCAAGAAAGCTCTAATATTTACATTTAATATAATGATATATCTGAAAAGAAATATTTTACAGATTATACAAAGCTTAAGAGAGAAACGCCTTATGTGGGACAATATATCAGCTACACATGAAAAATATATTCAAGATTGTTTTTGAAAATCCTTTAAACCTGGTTTATGTCTGTCTAGACAGCTTTCTTATACCCTGTTCCTGTAGTCAGATGCCTGCATGTCTTTTTAGATGTATATTGCTCTCAACTAAATTCCTTCTCTTTCCCTTCCTGATACTTTGCCAAACTCAGCGATGACAGATTCATCTTTTTCACTTGTTCCACTCAGGAATTCTACATCATTGTCTGTCTTTCAAACATCATGATGATTAATCAAATGACCCTGGTGGCTCAACATTCAAAGTGTATTAGAGCTTGACATGTTTACTATCTCTATGCTCTCAGCAGCACCGCTGTTTCTGACTTGGTTATAACAGTAGTTTCCACCCTTGTTTCTGCCCTCATACCTTAGTGTACCTTTCTATTGTTGGTGTCTCTCACTGGGTCTCTCCCAGGAATTTTCTTCCTTCTTTTCTTGCTTCTGTTTCTTTTTTTTTAAATAGTGGGTCTCAGGGAGCCAGAGGAGACTGGCTGATCTGGAACACACTGTGTAGGCTAGGTTGTCCTAGAATACATTTTTTAGAGTAGGCTGGAGTAGAGCTCACAGAAATCCTCCTGCCTCTGCCTCCTCAATCCTGGGATGGGTCACAACACCTATTTCAGTATGTATGTTCTCATCACCACACCCATAGTAGTCCTCTAAAAACAGATAATAACTCACCATTTTCCCTTCAAAAGTCTACAAAGTTTTCTTGACTCAATTCAGAGTAAATGAAGTCTTACTATTGTACCCTACAAGACTTGCTTTGTTCAGCAATCACATTAGCATAATAAGCTGACCTTGCTCTCCCCCATTTGAGTCTTCATGTAGTGATCTCTTTGACATCACGTAAGTGGTTTGTGTTTAGAGGTTTTGTATTAGCAGTTTGTAAATGTCTAAAAAGTTCTTTCAAACAGTGATATATGGAACTTCTTTACAGCCCTCAAGTCTGCTGAAAAACTTTACAATGAATTATACCTTTCTTTTTTTTTTTGTCATTTTGAAGCTCCAGTCTACTCGTTTCTCCCAGTCCTATAACTCTGCTTTACCTGGGCTTTTATTTCCTCATAGTACCCACAACTTTGTAATATACTAGATGATTTACTAACTGTTTTCTGCCTGTGTTTTGATGTGAGACTAAAAGATCCATGAACATGGGTATTTTTTCTTAGTTTAATTAGACACATTTAATATGGTATTAAAACTATATATTCAATATTTCATTAGCATTTCTTAGAATTAAGTCATTGGAACAGTAAAGGCTAAGAACTAAATTATCCTCCCCCTTAGGCTTGGGCTTTTTTTTTTTCTTGAATAGTGAGTTATGAGATCTAGAGTCTCCTTGATGACTCATTCTTTGTAATTCCACATGGAAATCCATGGCTTAATTTTCTAGTTGATCCATTGGGTTTGTATCTAGCTAGATTTCATGTATCCATTGTAATGGTAGGATGGAAGACTGTACATTGACATTCTTTATGTTACAGTGGAAAATACTTGGGATGGGGATCAAAGCAATATGGAGAAGGGTATACTGTCATGAAAAAGATATGAAATTAAATCAGAGTAAATGAAGTCTTACTATTTAAAGAGCATTGACTATATGGACCAAGGTTGTCTTTGCCATCAAATTCTAAGAAATGTGATATGTTGGGAAAGAAACAGGTTCTATTAAAGAAAAAGATGTACAGATGAGGGACAGACTTCAGCTAGGACAAGAAGATCTAGAAATTGTATCCATCTTGCCATGGAATAGCAGCTAATGCCAAAATGGAGAGTGTGCAAAACAAGTATTAAGTTGAAAGAGATATATTTTTTTTTAACTAAAATAAAATGCTGTCAGGTTTAAATTTTACTGTGGCTCAGTTCCTGGTTTATGTTGGCTTACTGATTATAGATTGTACAGAAAGCCGGAAGATTACATTCTTTAGAGGTGGCTGTTCTTGACCCCTGGAGTCCATATACTGCATGACCTTTGACTGACAGACTTTTCTTTCTTATTTGGATTTCCTAAAATATTTCTAGGAGCTTCATGAAGCCTAACCTCTCTCCCATTTATCATCATGCATGTACTTGGGACTCAGGACAGAACAAATTAAATCCCTTTATAATCTCAAAGCTGTGGAAAATGTCATTTCAGTAATAGCTGTAAAAAAAAGCTCTTTTTGTAAAATCTTTAGGTGTGTGTGTGTGTGTGTGTGTGTGTGTGTGTGTGTGTGAGAGAGAGAGAGAGAGAGAGAGAGAGAGAGAGAGAGAGAGAGAGAGAGAGAGGGGGAGGGCGGAGAATATGAGCCAAAGCATGTTTGTGGAGGTGACACATTTAGTGGAGTAGATTCTCTCCTCCTACCATGACATAGGTTCTGGAGATCAGCCTCAGGTCACCAGGCTTGCTTGACAAGTGATTTTACCTGCTGAGCCGTCTTGCCAGCTCAAAGCTGCAATAAAGTTCTAAGGTGTATTTTTGTATTCAGACTTTTGAAAGGAAGGACATATTCAAGAGATTAATAAAGTAAAATTAGGTTCTGATGATAAGAAGTGGGCTGAATGGCCTCCACTGAACATTCATATTAGGGCTTGTGAAAGGTTTTCTTTTCATGTCCTGGTGTTCTTGTGCATTAAAAACCCACTCCTTCATTTTCTTTTCCTCATCTAACACTGTAGGAACGCATTAAACATAGATTTCTATTTTATGGGCATATTTTAGAATGAGAGATTCCATTTTTTTTTTTTGTTTTTCTTGTACTTTTCTTGCTATCAAAAATATCTCAAACTGGTAAACAAGGGGTGACTAATGGAATAAGTTTGTTTGGGAGTCCTTAAAGCATATTGACAAGAAAAAAACTGCATCAGGGACGTAAATGTTCTGGTAAATAGAAATTACTCATCCTAGTGTAGATATTTTGAGTTGTCATGTGATAGTATTGGGAGATTTATAATGAAAGCCCTTCCATTCTTGCCAGATACTAACTAGTTATGATCTACATGAGCTGGGTTTAGTGGCATAGTATGTGAAGCTACTGACTGAATGGCTCTCTTAAAGTAATGCGTATTCTACAAATAAATTCAGAATTGCATAAATGAGTGCTAATTTTTAGAGGATTATTGCCCCAAATGATACATCTCTTTCAGTATTTAGAATTATGGTTCATAGAGCATAGTAGATGAGTTACTGATCTACCTAACAGCAAATATTGTCTGGCTCTCTAATTATGGTCCATCAAATGCATGCCAAATGGTTTCTTTTGTCTTGGAAGTATATCATTTATTAATCATGTGGTCAGGTTCAGTTGGATAAATGACTTAGTCTGTTTTTCAGATCTTATCTAACTCTGTAGACAATCAAGTAAGCGCCATCTTCCTTTGTTTTCATATTTCTTCGTGTTTCCACACCTATGTTCAAACTGTAAACTAGGGATAACATACCTATTAAGTTACTGCTGACTGGAATTTGTTTCTTTTTGAGGCAGGGTCTCACAGTATAGCCCTTGCTATCCTAGAACTCACTCTATATACCAGCCTAGAATCTTCAACTAGCAGATTCTCCTGCCTCTGTTTCCTCAGTACTGGGATTGAAACGATGCACCACTTCAGACCAGTCATTCTTAACCTTGACTATAGCCAAAGTTGGAATCTGTTGCTATGGTGAGGAGGCACATGCGATTAATAGCAATTATTATTCATCTTTGATCTGCTTAAAAATCATAGGAGCCATTTACATATATGTTATATCTTCTGGTTTTCTGTTTTTATAGAATTTCTGTGTGCACGGACATGTGTGTCTCTGTGTCTGTATGATTTTCCTTTGGCTCTTTTTCTTCTGTTTGTTTTGCCCTATTCCAGTCTGTTTCTAGACAAAAAAGGAATGGATTTGGATGGGAGGAAAGGGGAGGTGGCAAGGATATCAGAGGGGTTGGTGGGGGGGACCATAATAAAAATATATTGTATAAAAATCCATTTTCAATAAAAGAAGATAGGGGAAAATTGTAGGAGTCAGTATATCATTTTATCCCACGTCGACAGGCTCTAGGCATATGATGCATGTCATTTCTAATGGGCATGTTTCCCGTATGATTTGACTGCCTTTTCATTATGAGTGCTATTTGAGAAGACTAGCCATACCTCTAGGGAAATCCTAGAAATTTTAGTGCTCTGGAATGTTTTGGGCACTGGATTAGTGTTTACTCGGGTTTTGATCCATTAATTTACTTCCTTAAGGCCTTAGTCGACAAGGGAATTGCCATGTGGGGTCTGACATTCAGATAAAATCACTACATGTGTTTGTTTGAAGGTAATTATTGAAGTAAACACAGTTGACATTATTCCAGTGTGTCAGGTGCAGGATATATGTATGTACAAATGTGTGTGTCTTGGGAACAATATATCTTCAGTGTATTAAAAACCTGGTAAATAAAAATACTTGGTATTTACACACAGGAAGAAAAAAATTTCAAGGTTTTTTTAATTCTTATGAAATCCTTGCAAAGCTTTAATTTGTAGACACAAGTGAATCTCATCTGTTGCCTTTGAAGAAAAACTAAGTTCATTTTCATATTTGGAAAGTCATGAATGAAATATGCCTATTATAAATAGGTATTTGTGCATGCTATATCAGATTCATATTACTGAACAATTTACTAAATATCTCCAAGTATTCTTTTCTCATTCTGAAAGTGGAGATATGACTACTTATATTTATCTTTTAAATAACATGGTAGGAGGCATAAGTAAGGTATTATGCTTAATGCTTAGTACAGGGCCTGGAATATAGATTATGCTAAAAAATGTTGCTATTAATGTGAAATCTAACACAGATGGCAAGACACCATGCCCTTAATGTACACTTTGAGTCTAAAATTCTTTAAGTGGATCATGTGTATTGTAGCCTAGAATTTTCTGTAACCCCTGTTTACAGAGTGTGCTTGCTTAAGCACAAGCTAGTAAGAAAGCTTCACGTTCTATGATTTGACCCATGGTTTTGATATACCTGGAAACTCCACTGAATAGTTTGCTCTGATAAGCTCCACGGAATCGCTTCTCTTCCTTCTCAGTTTCCTGGTTCCTGATGTTGTGTAGCTTTGGTATTTGCCAGCTGTGGATCTTGGTTAGAATCTGTTGATCCTGGTTGTGTTAATTGTCTTTTATTTACTTGGACGTGTCTGATTATTTGCTGATTTTGTAAAAATTTGAGAGAGAATGGTTACTCACTTAGCAAGAGTTTGGCTAAAGAAATCTGATGCTGCAGCATGACACTATTGTCGGGTTCTCTTGGTCACTCCTGTGGACACTCTGCTCTGCTGCTTGAGGTAGGAAATTTTGCTGACATTCTAGAATAACAATGACAGTGTTTTGACCTTTAAAATTTTGCATTTCCTAGAATTATTTCAGAAATAAAAAAATTTGAAGCTAACAACAAAGATGCCACAATATGCCCTTGGGCACAGTTTGAGTAAAACAATCCTACATGGAGACTAGATTAATAAGAAATAATTAAAAAATCATAACCAGTTAATGTTCCATTAGTCTATAGAGTTAATCACTAATTTGTCATTTGACACCAAGAGTTAAGGTAATATTGGCAGATTTAACAGAATTATAAGCAGATGTATCATTTGCAAATTGGTATTTATATTAGAACCACATTTAGAATTTTTGTTGATTATGGTTCCCCTTGCTTTCTGCTCACAGAAATACAAGGAGTGTATTAAATATAGAAATTAATTATGAGTCACAGAGTTTCTTCATATAGCAGAGAATTCCACTGATCATAGGGAGAATACAGCAAGTTCAGGTATTCTTTCCATGATGGACCAGCAAGTCTACTAAAGAGAAAGTACAGTTGTTTTTAGCTAAAACAAAACAAAACAAAACAACAACAAAAAACTTTATTACTAATTGTTTGTAGATGTCTAATTAAAAATGTGAATGTAGTTAGCAATTATTATGGTTTAGTAAAGTGGCAGTTGGAAAAGAAATGTGGATAACAGAAGAAATAGGAAAATTGGATAACCAGGTGGTTATCCGATACCAAATGGTCAGCCCTGAAAAATATACACACAAGTCACAGTATATGGACTGAACAGGTTGTACTTATGAATTTAGGAATATATATATATATATATGTATGTAATATGAATGAATATATATATATACATGTATGTAAATCTTGTATTTAAAAAGTAATGAATTTGAAAGGCAGGATACAGGGAAAGGCTTGAAGGGAAGAAAAAGAAGGGGGGAGGGAATGCTGTGATTATATTATGATTTCAAGTGGATGTGGGTAGAAGGAGAACTGTATGGGTCTTACCAGCCAGTATTCTAGTTTAGCTTGCAGCATCCATATTTGCCAATTAGATCCTGTGAAAATCCTCAATGGAGTCTCTAGTATTACTTTTCATTTAATCAGACCACCAATATATTTTCATCATTCCACAAGTTCCAACACAGGAGAACATTTGTGCATTTATGAATTGCAGGTGTAGTCTTATAAGTTTACCAAATAATTCAATCTATTATTTTTGCTACAATTGCTACTAGCTTATTATGTTTAAGTTATTACCAGCTCCCTCAGAGATTATGAACCAAGTGATACTATGGAGAGAGGATGTTGTGTAGATCTCTTGAATCGCTGAGTATCTTGAGAGTTGAACACTGACTGCCTTTGCTCAGCGCTGCCAGTGGCCTATAGGGATCAAACAGTCTTGGGAGTTGGAGATGATCTCCAGAACTGAAGGAAGGCATGCACACTCCCCAGTGAAACACACATTGTGCTTTCCTCTATAATAGAGGATAGACATCCTTATTGCACATTGTAGAGCTTTCCTGCAGTACAGTTCCCTATGTGTGTGGGTGTCACTTGGTCTTTTTGTGTCTTTTCTGGAATCAGAGCTTGTAGGGCTAGTTCAAATGCTGACATTCCGACTACTGTTATTGTTCTTATTAACTGTCACTGTCTTTGGCCTGGGGGGTCTATTATTCTGCTAGTACCAACAAACCTATACCAGACCAACTTGTTAGTCTGAATACAGTAAAATACTGTACCTTTCATAGCTTGAGTGGAGACACAATGCCAGATCTCTCTGCTTAGCTCAGTTCATATTATTATTTGACTATTGTTCTAATACTTTAGCTTGAGGTTTGTTGCTATGCAATAGCCTCCTTGGAAATTAGTTTGCTCATCTACAAAACGAAGAAGATACTTAGTTCATGAGCTGTTTAGAACATTAAATAATATGTATCAGACTGTGTAAGGCAGTCTACTGTTTTAGTAATTTCAATGATTAATGCTCTAGCTTACATTAAGTTTTCTGTTGGAATGTGTAAGTACTCATTGACATGTTAAAATAATTGTAACAATCTGTCATCGGGACACCAACACATTCTTGTGAAACTAGAAAATAGAGGCAGAATTTGTTTTGTTTGAGATGGAAAATGAAGACAAAAGTTACAAGTTTTTTTTTTTTTTATTAACTTTTTCTCAGAGTTTCACAAATTTGAAGACACAGGCATGTTAGGAAGTACACAGAATCCATAAGTGAAAATTCATGGATGTTTATATCTATGCAACATTTTAAAAATACTCGTTTTGTGAATAGATTATAAAAATTGGAAGTTGATATTGTTAGATGTTCCTGTACAGAGCTAGTATTGATATATTAAAAGGTCAGTAAATAGGAAAAGTAGAAAGGTAAGTACTGTAATATTATTTAGTAAATTGGCTTCAAATTAGACCCAAAATCCCTTAACTAACTTCCCTTACAGACTTTCATAGTACTTGCTCTCAATTCTGTCATCATACATTGCATATTTCTAATGGTGTAGAGGCAGGTGATGGAGGGTAGGACAGAGGGTCCTGATAGTGTGGATGGGTGACTTAGTCCATAGAGTGATTTTTCATAAACAAACCGATGAAACTTTTATTTTATTTTATTTTTTATCAGCAATCCATAGCTATGAGGGTTCTGTTAAGAATGCTAAATAGATAAGATCCTTCCTCATAGCAGATAGCATTCCTGTGTTTGCTCCAAGGTCCAATTATCCTCTTGACAAGAGATTAGATCAGTTGTGTACTTTCCTTCCTCTCCTGTAGGACTTCTTTAGTAAACATAGTGAATCTACCTCAAACCAGATGTGTTGTTAACTCTTTGCTCTCTGAGTACTATGGGAAGAAAAATACCACCCAACTTCAGTGTCATATTTACAATGAATCCTGATGGCTTCATTAAACTGGGGGAATATTTCCTATATAGTATTTTATTGACATAATCTGGTAAGACTAGAGATAACAGTTTGCGTTTACAAATAAAATTAAAGAACACAAGTGAGTAATTTATCCAAGAATGCATAGATACAAGCATTGTAGTCAAGATGTGAATACAGATTTTTCTTAATAAACTGTGAACTTCCCATGTACCACACTGATCTAGAAAAAAAAATACTTCAAATCTAATATGTGCCAGGCACAGATGGGAAAGTTTAACTTTTTGGGTAATGTCTGAGGTGATTTAATTCCCCCCTTACACCTGAGCTTTGGCAACTCTGGAAGAGCCTTCTATTATTTTGAGGGAGCAGTTGCTGTACCTCTAAAATTTATCACAACTCTTGCTGTGTTGACACTGGAATGTTCAGAAAGCGAGTCTAGCATGATAGGACACTTTAAATTTTGTCCACACACCTTATTTTGTGTACCCCTTCACTCACTTGAAGTAAACTAAAATGACAGTTACCAAATAAGCAATGTTAGAATTCTCATGATCAAGGGGATGGAGAAAAGAATGCCTGGTGAGTACTTAGAGAATTCTATCATTCCACTAGTGTGTTTGGACCCAAGTCCATATTCAAGTTGCAGGCAGTAATTGAATGAGAGTCTCAAACCCAAGTGCCTCAACTTGTTGATGTTAAGTGCCTCTTTGTCCTCAAGAATGTCTGCTCTTCTTTTTCCTTCCCTTGCTTCCCAGCACAGACTTTTATAACTTATGTATTATATGTTATGTATTATTGTCTAGCTTGCATGTTTCCAACAACACAGAAGTTATAGTGTACTGTTTACATTCTGTCTTGACCAGTTTTTGAGATAACAGAATGACTTGACTGTCAGAAAGGAAGCAATAGGTTTGATATCTTTGTATCTGTGTTTAGGAAGTGTTAGGTGGAAGGTAAATAGCAGTTTGCAAATTTTGGCAAATCTGTCTCCTGGTTGGGAGAATGCCTGAACACGTAATTTGAGGTTTCTCATGAGTAAATGCTCATTTTAGCTGTGGGTTGGCAGCATTCCTACCTAGTATATGAGCAATTTATTATCTTGGTTTTCTTTTTGTAAGTCACATACATTGAACCATTTATAAAAAATAAAAAAATAACAGAACCATTTGAATTACTTGCTAACAGAGTTTGGGTTAAGGGGAGTGGGGTGGGAGGAGGGTGAACAAGGGAATTCATGGCTGATATGTAAAGTTAAATTTAATAAATAAATTTATAAAATGAAAAAAAAAGATAAAAAATAGCATGTTTATAAAGATTGCACTTATGCATTGAGGTATTTGTGTTTTTCACATATATGTCATTGATAGCAAGAGTTGCCTTCAAGTACTTAGAACACATCCTATTTCTTGTACTAGAGTGTACTCAGTAGAATTAAAAAGTAAATGGTAAGATTTCAGAAATATAATATTCTAAAATGTTAGTTGTCATATTCTGGTTGTTCAAGTTAAGTACCCACAAGTCATGTGTAAGATGATTAATTTTTGATACAGTGCTCAGGGGTGGTAGTGAGATTACTTCTTAGTGTTAAGTCTTATGCAAATCCCTTCACAGAAAAGTAAGAGTTTAGATGGGTAGACCTAAGGTTGAGAATTGCTGAGATAATTACTTCAGGTCTCATCGCTCTGAGTTATGCCTTCTGCTTGCTTTTTCTTTGACTAACACTTTGTTGCATTTATTTGTGTAAGTTGTGTTAGCTTCATGATCTTAATTATGACATGTATCTTCTTCTCTCTCAAGTTGCTATTTTATAAGGTCACATATAGGAATCAGTGAGTTGATGTGTAGGATACAGCTACCTGACACTACCTATGGCTAGTTGCTATTCATTGTTGACATCTCAAAGGTATCTCTTGATAAGGTCTACTCCTTCTGTGCTTCATGTCATGTCCTATCCTATTCCCCACACCTCTGTGGTGTGCATTCTCATAACCTATCACATCATTTGTTTCTTTCACACCATTCTGTGAAATATTCTTGCTAATGTATCTCTTCACTTTATTTCTTCTTCTTTCCACATAGAACATGTTTCATAAAGTAAATAAAACTTGTTTCCTCCTATATTCTCTATGACACTATGTAAAACAGCATGTTATATAAAAGCGTTAACTAAGTGAGGCAAAAAGGGAGCATGAATACAGGTATCCAGTGTAAAAAGGCTGTAGAAGTTGGCTTTTTTCTTTTATAATAAAAAGTGTAGTTTAGATGGTTTCCTTACTAAGAGAAAATATCCTCTAGAATATCTGAGGTTTTTTTTTAAAGTATTGGCTAAGTGTTGTGTTGAAGATAGAATAAGATGGCTGAAAAAATGGGCCAAATTTGCAATTTGTGAAAGGAAATAACATAAGAATGGTCTGTTGTGTCTAGTCTAGGACTTAATTTAGAAATCTGATTACCCATGGGATTGAGTAAGAGCTGATGAGAAGATAAAGCTCCAGTCAAAGAAACTTCATTTCTTCTTTTGTAATGAGACACCTTAAAAATCTACCTGCTGTGAATTAAACCAATTAAAGGACATCTTTCATGGCTACTGCTGCTTTTTTTAAAAGCTCACCTATATGTGAGGAAAACTTACTGTTAGTAAATTTATTCAATCCAAGCCCCATGGGGAAGAGCAGCTTTGACAGGTGAGTTAATCCTCAGCTACTTAAGCACATAAAAATAGAATACCTTCATTCTTGGATCAATATGTGTATATATTTAGAGAAGGATGGAAGGGAATGTCTTTTTGTTTTCTTTTTGTGTGTGTTGATTGAATGCCTTCTCTGAGGAGGCAGCTTTGTTAATAACATCAGCTCTGGAATCTAAGGAACAAATTCAATCCTGGCCAGTCATTAACTATGATTATGACTCTGTAAGCCTTAATTTTCTCTGCCATGAGAAGAAGATGATATGGTAATGTGGTTATTTAGAGGATTGGACAAACATGCATGCACGCGCACACACACACACACACACACACACACACACACACACACACACCCTGTTCAGCATAAGGCATTTACATCTAAATAGTGAATAGAGTACTGCTCTCAACTCAAAAGCTTCTATAGTTTGAATGTATTTGTGTTAACCTTTTTCAATATATATATATATATTATATATTTTTTGAGATAATATAATTATATCATTTATCTTTCCCTTTTCCAGGGAGATTTAGTCCCTAGTGCAATGACTTTGAGACTTGAGAACTTTTATAATTGATTAGGCCATTGTGGCTTTTGAATTAATGAATTAATACTATAAGCATGTTAATTGATTTCTGATCAAAGATGAGTCCTACTCCAACCTTTTGATTCTAGTTGGACAATGCAGCATGGAGGGCCTCACCTAACAGAGGACTCTTGCTTGTCATATTCCAGCCTCCAGAACTATAAGAATAAGCTCTGTTCCTTTCAGGCTGCCCAGTCTTAGGGATTCTGTTGTTGTGGCATACAATTGACTGAGTCACTCAGAAATGGAAATCAGAGATGTGATGGAGTGTGTATGTGGTCTCTCAGAGTGTTTGAAGCTGGGGCTCTTTGAAGTAAATGTTTCTGCTGTTTTCTAAGAGCTCTGGAGGAGTAAGAATGAAGATAGGACTTTGATATGCTGGTGAATATGTCAAGTGGCAGAAGAGGCAGTTCTAGATCACAGAAAAATGAATCTGACTGCTGAGGTAACACTGTGGGGCTACAGCATTTGATGGCAATTACTAAATATTGCTAGTTTTCTGTGCTTCAAAGGGGGAATTTTTGAAGTATATTCTTTTATTAAAATAAAAGACCTACGTTAAATATCTTATCATTGGGTTATATTAATGTGAGCAGAATGAGAAAATCAATTTAAGTACCTTTGTTCTTTGAGGCTCCCATTTTTTTTTTCTTGGAAGGAGCACTTTATTTTTTCTTTCAAAATACCAAATGAGCACTACCAAATTTATATCAAGAATTTGAAGCAACTCATGTATGTTTCTTAGTCTCTAAAACCTGTAGGAAGGAAAGAAGTACATAAAAAAACATATTCCATACATAAATACTCATGAGAGTTTCTTTACTTAAGGTCAAGTCATGTTCTCAAGTAGTTGAGATGAGACATAAAGAACACATGCCTCATTAAAATGGCCTTCCTTTATTTTTATTCTGTGTACAGGAGTGTTTGCCTGCACGCATGTCTGTGCATTGTGTGAGTCTGGTGCCCACAGAGACCAAAAGAGGACATCAGTTCCTCTGGAACTGGAGTTACAGATGGTTGTGTGGTGCCTTGTGAGTGCTGGGACCCAAACTTGAGTCTTTTATAAGAACAGTAGGTATTCTTAAACACCGAGCCATCTCACTGGCTTTCATACCTCATTTTTTTTTAATACTTGCATCGAATGCTGAAAACCTGTAACATTTTTTAATAGCTAGTGCAGCTCTTTATCCTGAAGAGTTTTCTTTGAGAGCATTGCTTAAATCATAGAGCCCCTCATTCCTGCAAGTTACTAGCAATGCATGTCCTGGAAGCGTGAAGAGACAGGCTTACACTAGAACTAATACTTTAAAAGAGGAATAAATAACAAATGGTGCAGAATATGGGGAGGATAAAGAAAGTTTATCTTTGGATTCCCATAAGGTTTTTAGTTTAATTGAAATATTCCTTAATTTGTACTTATGTAGCATAAATTTAAACATTAGTTTAACCTCACAAGGAATTCTCCTCCTCTAGATCCAAACATAAACAAGAAAGGTCCTTTAGGGAACTCAGTTTGGGAATGGAAATGAAACAAAACAAAACAAAAACAAAAAACACCACAGAAAACAGACAAAAAAAGTTGAGAGAGACAAAACAGTACACATGGCTAATTCCCATTGTCACATCCCCTTTGAATGGTCAAAGTAATCTGAATAGGCAGTTATATCCGAGGTCTGATGTGTCATCCATAAATGGATAAATGCTACCTCTTAAAGTTCTTGTCAGCAGGTTCTGGAGAGATGGCTCAGCAGTTTGTTTTATTGCTAGCACCCACATACTGGCTCACAACTGTCTACAACTCCAATCCAAGGTGTTTAGTATCTTCTTCTGGCTTTGTGGGCACCAGGCACACATGGTGCACATACATGCCTGGAGACAAAATACTCATGCACATAAAATAAAAATAAGTCTGTTAGAAAAAGTGATTGCCCATGGCATCTGTAGCTTTGAATTGTGTAGTAAGACTGTGTGGTGGTGTGAGTTTGCAGAGATCTACATACACAGCTCCTCTGTATAGCCTTTTATTGCACTATTCTATGGCATTTTTGTGTTTACTAGGATTATACTTAAATCTTTTTCTGGTCCCACATATTCCAAGCTGTAATCACGGTAGCCATGACTTAGGAAGTTGGTGATCTTTGGCTCTAAGGATTGTTGTTTCAGGTAAGTTGTGAATAGGTTTTTTCGTTTTTTTTTTTTTTTTTTTTTTTTTAAATCACCTCAGATGTAAATCACACATGTGTTTTGAAGTTTACATGGTTGGTTAGGAACTTCATTCATCTAGCAAATTTTACGGATAAATGTCTCTTTCTTCCCAGGTTATCCAAATTCTTAGCTTTATTGAATATGGCTTATTTAACTGAGCTTTTTCAGGTTGCATTCTTTCTGTTCTGCTCCATGGGACTGCGACTGCTGCTCCCGATATAGCCTTAGGTGTTCTCCTGCTAGAAGCAGGCTGTTCTTATTAATACTTCTCCCATATTTGAAACTTATCATTATATTTTCACGTTGATTTAAGAACATGCTTCCAATTTCTTAATGCTATTTTTATCTATTGGATTTTCATTAAAGCTTTGAGTTAATTGGAAGATTAATACATCTTAGTGCTTATTTCTCAAGTTCCTAAAAGTCATTTACATCACTTAATAAAGTTCTGTGTTTTTCAAGTGGCTCTTTTACTCAGATGGGAGTTCAAAGGTGCTTTTCTGCAATAGGTATGATGAAGCAGCTTGTAACTTGCTAGAATTATCAAATGTGTGAACTCGAGAACTCACCCTACTGTTTCATCCTGGCTTGGTTCATTTGTATTGTAACAAAATATGAGAAAGTGAGTAACTTATAAAGAACAGGCATTTCTCACATACCTGAAAGCATGTAGAAGTTGGAGTTCTGAGAGTCTTGCATCCTATGAGGCCCTGGCCTCTGCTTCCCATGTGGAACCTAGTTATTGTGTCCCAACATGGCTGAGATTGGGTATTGAAGAACTG
This sequence comes from Peromyscus leucopus, assembly GCF_004664715.2. Lineage (NCBI taxonomy): Eukaryota > Metazoa > Chordata > Mammalia > Rodentia > Cricetidae > Peromyscus > Peromyscus leucopus. The sequence continues at coordinate 45,790,739 of NC_051076.1, forward strand.
TCCTCACTGCCACAGTCCTTTTATTCAGCTCTAGTTCATATATTAGGTGAAGCCCTGGTAATTTAACCATTTCCCTAAAGGGCCTGATTGTTAGTACCACCACAGGGGGGATTAAGTGTCAAGTTAAATTTGGGAGAAGGCATATTCAAACTATACCTCAGTTGGATAGTAGTCATCTTTATAAGATTAGGTTCTAGAAAGCAGTTTCATATAAGGATCTTATTTGATCCTCTCAATTATTGTGAAGTGGATGCTCCCATAATCTCCATTTTTACAGACAGCTTCAGCCCAAGATGATCTTTTATCCTCACTGATGTGTCTTTAAATCCCGAACATCCTTCAAAGTCAGTTAAAATGTTGTTTCTTCCCCATAGACTTTCTTTATCTCCCGAGCTCACTGAAGGAAGTAATCTCTTCTTTTAGCTGCCTTGATTTCAGTCTTGCACAGGGAATGCATATTTTGCATTTAATGTCTTTCTGAGTCCAGATAACCATAGTGCCCACCACAGTGCCTGTTAAATAGAGGTCATGAGAAAGGCCTATTGTCTGCCTCAAACTTGTGTGAGCTCCAGAAAGAGGGTTTCAACAGCACAGGTGCTATTCCAAATGGCCAACATCCCAGATACACACTCAGACTACGAGGAAGAAGCAGACACTAGATAAAGAAATATACATTTTATCCCTAAGATACTCCTGTTACATCACATCCTTGCTGTGCAAAGACCAGTGTGATTGATTATATGTGGCCCTTGGTGAAAGAATATTAGAAATGTCATGTGTGTGAAAAGTTCTCATTTCAACACCCCCCCCTCCCGTTTCTTCTTTCCTTTTCCTCTCACAAAACTGCTCTCTCTGGGACACCTTCTGCTGGAAGCCTATCTAAGGACAATTAGAAGAAGAAGAAGGAAGGTTCATTCATTCTTTGCCTGTTCTCCCATTGTGCTGTAAGCCTGTATTTAAGACCTCTTCCCTCCTTCAATAAACAGCATTTGGCATAAAAAAAAAAACAAAAAACAAAAAAAAAACAAAAAAAAAAAAACAGAACAAAAACTGCTCTCTCTCTCTCTCTAGTGTGTGTGTGTGTGTGTGTGTGTGTGTGTGTGTGTGTGTGTGTGTGCAGTTGTGTTACTTCCTTTTAGATTTTTACAGGATGGCTTTGTGAAATCTACTGTCTCATATATGCTTTTTTATTTAAGAGGATTAAAAGAGGATTTAGAGTATAATTTATTTTAAAAATGCAACAACATTTTGCATTTTAGGTCATGCAGATGCTTCAATGGCAGACACATTTGCCTCTGCTGGTTTATAACATGTCACTTTATATGGCAGGAGTCCTTGTCTTTTAAATGAAATCTAAAGTGCTATGATGGAGCAGACATAGATGTGACAGAAATACCTTTTCCTCCCCCCTCCTCTTCCTCTTCCTCCTTCTCCTTCTTTTTCTTCTTCATCTTCTTTTTTGCAGGTTATAATAAACAAGACACATAATTTCTTAGTGTTTTTGCTGTTTAGAACATGATTGGCAGTCTGAAGACACCCATAATTAAGAATTAAAATTCAATAGTATCAATATTTCCAACTTTCACAAGATTTACAAAGACAGGAACATCAGAAATTTCATTTTTTAAGAAAATCTAATAGAAAATTCATGGTAGTCTGCTTTTGTACAGATAATAAAATAAAAATAACAAAACCCTGATTGAAGGGGAAAGCTTGTGTAGCTGTTCTGTGTCCCAATTTAGTTTTTATTCTGCTTAACCTTTGATCGACACTGGTTTCTTTCCTCTTTCTCTCCAAACAGAAAGAGGTCAACATAAACCTGCTTGTCAAGGATCTGACAGAACAGATTTACTGTGCAAGTTATATTTTGTTGGAGTGTTCTCTCCTTACATTTTGCCTTAGGTGTTGTTTTTTTTTCTTTTCTGATATTTATGTATATGTACCATTTTCTCTCATGAAAAAATATAAACATAAAACACCTATGCTATTCTAAGAACTTTGAGGCCCTTCTAAGATCTTTGATGTAGGTTTGCTAGCTTTAAAAAATAAAGAATGAATTGATGAGAAGTGCAAGTATAACTAGGAAATTAATATGTGAAGTCAGACATCTGAAGGCTTAATGGATATATATATATATATATATATATATATATATATATATATATATTCAAAGAAAATAGGACAACTGAAAGTACACATTTTTATGGACCTTTTTTTTATTAGATTTTAAATAAAGTCATGTCTATGCATTAAAAGTCATGGAAATTGAAGCATTTTTAAAAAAAATATACAGGTCAAGAGAATAATACCTTTCCTCCTTATTACCTAGGTGACTCAGGTTAATTATTTTTCTGACCTAAATCATCTGGGAAATGACTTTAATTATCCAGTTAACCTTGCATATGTAACAAAGTTTTAGCAAGCCATAGAACTAGAAGAATATGATTTTTAAACATAAAATCACTCAAACCATTTTTTGATATTGCTGTGATTCAAAATATAAAGAATGATGCTTTCTTATTTTAACTTTTGCTAACTGGAGCCCTTGGCCAGAATCAGTTCAGCAGCATATCATGACCAGGAACCCCAGGAAAGCTGATCAAAAAAAAGTCTGGCTCACACTTCTGTCATCCCCTAGTATAGAGTTTTGAGCCCTGTTACATGCTGTACCATTTTTCTTGTGGTTCTATGCACCGTGTAGCTTAAAACATCAGCAGAATTTGCTTTCCTCATAGTTCTAGAAGTTGAAGTATAAATGAATAAGGAGAATCGTTTCAGTGATCCTCTATTCTTATACCTTCCTAGTTTCTGAGGGTTGCTGTTACTACTGGTGTTCCTTGACTTATATTTGCATTCCTCAAATTTTTTTTCTACAATTGTTATGGCATTTTCTCTGTGTGTCTGGGTCCTCACATGCCTTTTTCCTTATTGGGAAAGATTCCATTTGGATTAAAGGTCTACGATCATCCAGGATGGACTCATCTTAATGAATTAATCTACAACAACACAATTTCCAAGTGAGGCCATATTCTTATGTCCTGGAGACTGGTTTTGATGTATCCTTTTGGGAGTACAGAATTTAACTCTTAATAAGTGACTGTGTTTATTTTCAGGCCAGGAGTCTGATCCCCACCACTGAAGAGTCCTATGTTTTCAAACCTAATGACAATTTTCATGTCTTCATAAGAGCCTGCTTTTCTATGGCATGGACACGGCACAGTGAGTCTGAGAGCTGTGTTTCTATGCTTGCCAGCATTCCTATGATGAAGAATTGGTGTTTATCTAAGTGAACAGAAACTACAGCTTCAAATGACTATTCCTAGGTGTACTCTGTGTCAAGGCTGATCTGATGAGATAAATCTATGTCATTCTTTGATTCCTTCATTTTCATGTATTATGATCCCACTGGAGTTTTCCAGATTTGTGACTTTTTTTTTAAAGTAGGATTTCCCAGGATAACATCCATGTCTATCTATACCTTTAATTACTACTATGTAGCACGAATCTTAAAAAGTCATATTAATAAAAACAAACCCAGAGTCAGGTACTGTGGTGAAGGCTGAAAGATCAGAGAAACATAACAAGCCACAGCTGTCTTCACCTCGCCAACTTCTCAGCTGATGTTGTTTCCTCAAACTAGAAGCCTCCAAATGGATCTCAGCTGAACTGCTGCTAGAAGCCTAAAAGCTTAATAACAGCTCTAGTTCCTGGTCCTCATACCTTATATACCTTTCTGCTTCCTGCTATCACTTCCTGGGATTAAAGGCATTTGTCACCATGCTTGGCTGTTTCCAGTGTGGCTTTGAACTTACAGAGAGTTCATGGATGGATCTCTGCCTCCAGAATGCTAGGATTAAAGGTATGTGTGCCACCATTTTCTGGCCTCTATGTCTATCTAGTGGCTATTCTGTTCTCTGACCCCAGATAAGTTTATTAGTGTGCACTATATATTGGGGGACACAATATCACCACACCACTATATGCTAATGGTTGCCTCATTCATATCTCTATTATTTTATGTCTCAACAGCCTGACACTCCATAGCAATGAACCTCAGGTTGTTCTTCTTCTCCTTGTTCTTCTTCCTCCTCTCCACGTTCTCTACCAACACCACTAGCTCCTCCTCCTCTCCAATCTAACATCTATTTCTCTTAGAAGCAGAACCTTAGATCTCCTTCTAGAATCCTGTTTGTGGTAAACTATGCATATTCTATAGCTCATTTATTTTGATCCATTCAACTTTTTCAGTAATTTTCTGACCCTTTCTAAGCATCCAGTTACTGTATCATTTCTGGCCAGCTTTCTTCCCCAGATCATTGCAGTGTCTTTCCTATAGGCCATACTTTTTGATGACACATCCTAGTGGAATGACTATCACACACAGTATTTAGGTTGATACTTTTTTTTTTTTTTTTTTTGGTTTTTTCAAGACAGGGTTTCTCTGTGTAGCTTTGCGCCTTTCCTGGAGCTCACTTGGTAGCCCAGGCTGGCCTCGAACTCACAGAGATCCGCCTGGCTCTGCCTCCCGAGTGCTGGGATTAAAGGCGTGCACCACCACGCCCGGCCTAGGTTGATACTTTTAATGTGCATTTCTGCACACACCTCTTGATATCTTAAAATCTATCATCAACACCTGCTTGAACTGGAGTGAGCTGTATGCTGTTTCCTGGATACAGTATGTTAGTTCATATTCCTAGGCCTCTTCTGCTAAACTTTGGAATAAGCTTCCAACATATTTTCTCCTGCCAGCATATAAATAGGTCCCTTAATATTATTCTGAATGATAACTCCCTAAGGAAATCTACATAATGGGATTGGATTCTAATTGAAAATATTTTGGAAGACTCAGATTATTTGAATTAAACTTACCTTTCACTTTTATCAATCAATATTGGATCATAATTCTCCTTTGACCACTGCACAATTGATTAGGAAGATTAATTGCATTAGTACGGTTCTTCTGTTCTACTTGGAAGTGGATTGAAGCTGGACTAATGACTGTTCAGCCAGCATTTCCACTGATTAATTATTGAAAAGTATGGCCTAAGATTTGCTGCTCAAGAACAGTTTCATTTCAAATGGAAAAGTGCTGTACTGAACAGTAAACAGTGGAGATGATGGAGGCTGTCTGGAAACTGAACTGAAAGTCAGCTAATCAATCACCAATTGGGGCTGTCATAATGACTGCATTACCTGTGTGAACTACAGTGTTGTGAAATGGAGCTTGGTTATATGGACTGTCTGACCTCTGTGTCACCAGTTGTACAACAGTCTGATTCATCACTCTGTGACTGGCCTAAACTATCTGGAAAGTGATCAATTTTCTGTCATGTCTAATCCTGTTCATATTAAAATGCAGGCAATTGCTTTGACTGCATTATGTGTAGGTCTTCATCACGGGTGAACAAGGTCACTGTAATTGGAGATACATTCAGTCATCTCATCGTGTGGATAAGGGGGATTTAGATTTTAACATTGCCTTAAAAATGAATCATTTAATTTAATCAGAGTATCTGTAATTTAAGTGGTTGTACTTCTCTCAAGTGCTCAAATAACCTGCTTGTATCATTCCAGTACACCCACTGCTGTTTTTTTAAATTGTGGTTTCCAGTATACCATGTATTATGCCACCTGAATAAACTTGACTCTTCTCTCTTATTCTTGGCCTATATTCTAGGTAATAAGCACTAATTTCTAACACATCAATGTTGCTGCAACTACATGGTAGGTGAGCCAAAGAGAACTGCGTGGTATGTGATATACTTTTAAGCCAAAGAAGCTCCAAAGTCATTGTTGGCCTATTGCTAGTGAACAGAGTATAAAGCACTTCAAAAAAAAAAATCCTCAAAGTCTCCATTATGTTGTTGTATGGATTTTTTTGCACTGGTGTCTACCCATCTCTTCTTCCAGTTGGTGCAAGACATGTCTGTGTATGAGGGAGCTGCTCTTGGTCCATTCTGCGCTTGCTGTGTCTGTGTCTCAGGAAGCCTCTGAGGTTGCAGGGGGATAGGTGAGTTTGGGAGTGGGGAATGGGTCTTGTAGATTGCAGAGCCTGATGCGGGGGGTATTGGTGGTGAGGACTGCCCTCAGGAGTCTTCCATGCTGTCCTGCACCTTGATATCTTGATAGAAGAAGACATCATGTGGATAGAGAGAAGCCTGGTGCTAGGGAAGTTCCTAGGAATCCACAAGGATGACCCCAGGTTATACTATTAGCAATAGTGGAGAGGGTGCCTGAGCTGGCCTACCCTGGTAATCAGATTGGTGAATACCCTAACAGTCATCATAGAGCCCTCATCTAGTAACTGATGGAAGCAGATGCAGAAATCCACAGCCAAGCATCAGATTGAGCTCTAGGAGTCCAGTCGAAGAGAGGGAAGAGGGATTCTATGAGCAAGGGGCATCAAGATCATGATGGAGAAACCCACAGAGACAATTGAACCAAGCTAGTGGGAACTCATGAAATTTAGACCAACAGCTGTGGGACATGCATGGGACTGGACCAGTCTCTGCATAAGTGAGACAGTTGTGTAGCTTGTTCTGTTTAAGGGGCCCCTGGCCGTAGGATCAAGATCTACATCTGGTACATGAACTGGCTTTTTGGAGCCCATTACCTATAGTGGAACACCTTACACAGCCCTGATACAGGGAGGAGGACCTTGGTCCTGCCTCAACTGAATGTACCAGGCTTTGCTGACTCCCCATGGGAGGCCTTATCTTTTCAGAGGAGGGGCTGAGGCCTGGGTTGGGGGGCAGGAGGAGGGATGAGAGGGGGATCTGTGGTTGTTATGTAAAATGAATAAAAATTTCTTAATAAGGAATAAAAGTGCAAAAAAAGCAATAAAAAATCCTTTAGCATTTTGACTTGCTTAAAGACACTTACCCACAGTTGACAGTGGGAATTCAGGGATTGAACACAGGCTAAGAAAAAGGCTTATATTGTTCCATAGTTTGACAGATCACTGGAATTTATTTCCTCATACAAATTGTGAGTAAAATGTTGAGTTATTGCCATTTAACTTTTATAATTCTGAACTAAGACTTTTTGCAGAGTATATGAATAGTAGCAGTTCCCTTCAGAAGTGCTATGTAGCTAGATCTTATGATGTCTCATCTGCCACATTCTTCAATTTACTATTCCAACCATCAATTGTACTATGAATATACTTCAAAAGAGCTCTTGAAAAAAGATTCTGATAACTGGAGGCAGAGAAAGTCCACAGGAAAGAGCATAATTTTTATTTAAGACCCTATATGCAGAAATCAAAAGCTCAAACACTTTGTGCCCAGTGATGGATACAACCAAAATAAAGTGTACTTGAGTTATAAGAGTTACAGAGACAGTTCTCAGCCAATGTGAACCTACATGAAATTGGTACTTCAGAAATATGGTCTGTGATGACCTAAATAATGTCAGTAATATGTTAGTTCCTGATTCAAATTTAGATATGTTTTGCATATCAATTACACAATTTATGTATTGTGATTGGTGGGTCTCTCTCCCTCTCCTTCTCTCTCATACCTCCCCCTCTTATTTTTGAAATTTTTATACATGTATACAATGTATTGTGATAATATTTTTTCCTCCAACATGCTTTTTATAGTCTTCTTCCTACTTCTATGTCATATATATATGTCAAATATATATATATATTTGTGTGTGTGTGTGTGTGTGTGTGTGTGTGTGTGTGTGTGTGTGTGTGTGTGTGTGTAGGTGTCATGTAGCCAGAATTGCTGTGTGTTCTTGGTTATGAATATCACATCATATCCAGAAGACAGTGCCTTATAGTACTCCTTATCATCCTCTGGCTCTCCAAATCTTCTGGCCACCTCCTTCTGATGTTTCTTGGGCACTGGAGAGTGTGGTACTGATGTCTCACTTAGGACTGAGTACTCAGCAGTCACTTAACCTTCAGTACTTTGACCAATTGTGTCTCTGATTTAACCATTACCCACTGCACATCTTCCCCTTATTTTCTTCCATCCCCTGCCCCATCCTGTTTAAAGCTGTCCATGGCTAGTATTTCTAACCCTCTTTCATATCATACATGTTATGTTGCTTCTTTCACCTATACCCTTCCTTATGGTAATAGCTCTTTTCTTAACTCTTGGTCTTTACAGAAAATCTAAAAGGTCAAACCTAAGATATGCATGTGAGACCAAATATACTGTGTTTGTCTTTCTGAGCCCGGGATACCTTACACAGTGCAATATTTTCTAGTTTAATTTCCTACAGGTTTTATAATTTCATTTTTATTTTACAGATGAGTACAATTTTGTTTTGTATAAGTACCACATTTTCATTATCCATCTATTAGTTGATGGTCATCTAGGCTGTCTCCATGTTCTGGTTATGGTGAGTAGAGCAGCATGGGTGTACAGTTGTCTCTGTCATAAGATCTAGAGGCATTTGGATATCCACCCAGGCATGATGTATTTTGGTCATAGAATAGTTATATTTGTAGCTTTTGAGAGTTTACACTTCTACTGACATTGAGTGAGGGTTCCTGTATTCCCACGTCCTCACCAGCATTTGTCGTGGTTTCTCGATGGATAGATGCTTTGACTGAATGAGATAAAATGCCAGAGTAGTCTTAATTTACATTTCCCTGAGGGATAATGACGTTGGAGCACTTTCGAAAAGTGTTATGTTATTTGTATTTCTTCTTTTGAGAACTGTGCTCAAGCCTAGAGTTCAGTTTTTGATTGTATCATTTATTTTCTTGACTTTTAGTTCCTGAGTTCTTTGTGTATTCCATATAGCATCCCTCTTTTAGATGCATAGCTGTCCAAGATTTTCTCCCATTTCCTCGTCTGTATCTTTGCTAAATGGACAGTTACCTTCCATATACAGAAGACTTTTTTTTTTTTTTTTTATGAGATACTGTATTCCATTTGACCTAATGCCTTAGGGTCCTAATTAATTCCTTAGAGTCATATTTAGAAATCCTTACCTGTGACTGTATCTTGTAGTAAATTCCCTACTTTTTCCTCTAGCAGTTTCAGTTTTGAGGTCTTTGTTGCATTTGAGTTGCTCTCTGAAGGCTGTCTCCTAAAAAACAGTGAAGAGTTTGGTTCCAGTATACCCTGATCAAAGCTATTGATTACTGGTCTTAGATAAAATAAAAACACTTGGTCAAGTTGTATCTCTTTATCTTCTTTATTCCTATGTGTCATGTAGTGGCTCTAACTTAATGATGTGATGATACAATGACTGCTTCCTTTTCACTAAGGGTTTTTCCTCCTGATACAGTTAGTTGAAGTTACTGTGCATTGGGTCCTTTCTTATGACTTCAAAACAACGTAAACTCTTCACTATCAGGCATTCATGTGTACCAGGAAGTTCCATATTTAAATTGAGTGTTTGAAGCAGATAGTATCTTTTAAAATACTTAAAGTGCTATTTGTATCTATATTTTTTCACCTATGTAAATATAGGGTACAATATTGTCATTACCAACTTTCCAGAGAATAGTTACATTTTGTTGAATATTCTCTTTGCATAAATTGGGATGTTTGTTTTCTAATAAGAGACAGAAAGGGAGTGGATCTGGTTAGGAGGGGATGTGGGAAGGAACTAGGAGGGGTAGACAGAGAGGTAATTGTAATGAGCATATATTATATGAAAAATAATCTATTTTCAATAAAAGCAAAACAATACAATCCCCCACCAATTTGAATGAGAAGAACAAAGGGACTTTTTCAGAGTGATATGATTTATTAATTTGTTATTTAGTTAATAAGTCGTCCAAATATTTTTGTTTCTGTTGTAGTCTGAATGAGAATGGTCCTCAAAGGCTCATGTATTTAAATAGTTCTAGCTGTGGAACTATTCGGAAAGGGTTAGAAGGTGTGGCCTTGTTGGAGAGGGTGTGTCACTAGGGGTGAGGTTTGAGGTTTCAAAGACTCTTGTAACTGACACTGTCTATCTCTGTCTCATTTGTGTGGATCAACATGTCATCTCTCAGCTGTTCCTTTGCTCAGCTGGCATGGATTCCAACACTAAGCTAAATCCTAACAATAAGTCAAATCAAACACTTTCTTTTATAAGTTGCCTTGGTCATGGTTTTTTATCACAGCAATAAAAAGGTAACTAAGGCAACTACAATTTTTTATGCACTGAATGTACAAAGGTTACTAAGAAACTCTTTCTTTGGCTTAAAGGGAGATTGTATGCCTGTTTGGAGCATAAAATATATAGGATTTATTAGTGAAAGTTAGGAAGTAATAACACCATGTATTCACCTAATAAAACAATGAAAAAATTCCAATTTCATATGATTTTTAGTGGCTACCAGTGAATGTATTTCTTTTTTTTCTAATTTCATTTTTGAGATCAGTACATAATTTTATTTCTCCCTTCTCTTTCCTCTCTTCAAATCCTCTCATATACCCCTACCTTCCTTCTTTTCTCACTAATTGTTACTGCATGCATATATGTATGCACATATATATTCCTGAATATCACCTGTTCATTCCTTATAATGTTACTTACATGTATGTTTTCAGGTCTGGCTGTTTGACAGTAGACAACAAATTGGTATGCTTTTTCCTGGGGAAGACCACTTCTTGTGATCTCAGTTTTCCTCAGATGCCTATAGTTCTTAGTGTAGTCTTAAGGCCTCATGAACTTTTCCCCATTCACTTGAACCACTGATGTTTGATTCTATAAGACAATGTGTTTGTCTACACACATATGTCTGCGGGTGAGGGAGTATTTTTTTTAAAACTTTATTAACAGAAAAGGTGCTTTCATATCAAAAAGCAGCATGGTTATATTTTTTCAAAATGTAAAATTTAAAGTATGGATGACTATTATATGCTCATGAAAATTTGTTTATAACAACTAACAGGAAATAATTGTTAAATTACCAAAATTAATTTCTAAAATTTAATAATTAACTTTAAACACATAATCTTAAGAGTAAAATGATCAAAATATATCACCTCATACTTACTGTGTCTGATGCTTTCTATGTTCTTGGTTTTATGTACATGTATCCATACATAGGAACAATCATGTATGGACATTCTACTTTTAACTCTTTCCAATTTTTCATTCATTGATATTGGATTCATCACTTAAAATCCATGATGGGATGTATGTGTATTCTTCAAAAGACATTGGTTAGAATGGCTGTGTTTAAATTGACAATAGATGTATATTTGGAAAGAAGACTCCAGTCCACCCTTGATGAAAATGTAAATTTACATAGCCAGTTTAGAAAACAGTATGTTTCTTCAAAAATGTAAAAGCAGAGCTCTAATAGGCTCTCATCATCTCATTCTTGTGAGCATTTTCCAAAGAAATAAAATCAGTGTTGTAGAAAGCTATCTGCACTATCATTAGTGACCATAGCTCAAGAGACGGAATTCCTGTAACTATTATTTGATGTTTTAATTAAAAAGAAACAGTGTGGTACATATAAAACAGAATATTTTTAAGCCTTAATATTGGACTGAATATTTTCATTTATAACAACTTAGGTGAACCTGGAAGATATGCTAAGTGAAATTAGTCAAATGGAGAAAAAGTAATGCCATGCATGTGATTTCAGTGTAGTCTAAAATGTGCTCATAGAAGCAGAGTGGGATAACTGCCAGGAAATGGAGTAGAAATTGGGAGGATATTGGAGAAGAGGTAGAGAATTTTCATTATCTTAGATGACTAGGATTTAAAGACAATGTATAGTATGGTGATTATAATCATTGCAGCATTACTTGAAGTCTGCTTAAGATCTTAAGTGTTCTCTCCACATACACAAATGATGACTACAAGAGGTGAGGCATATTCTAATCATTTGGATATGCTGATCATTTCACAATGAATAGATGAAATATTGTTATATATTTTAAAGCTGTATAATTTAAAAATTGTTAGTCATACCTTAATGAAGATGAGAGTGCTATTATTTGTTAGACAACCACCAACATATCACTGACATATAATCCTCAACCTCTTTTTTTTTTTTGTTTAAAAAGGTAGCAGAAGCTCAGCCTCATTAATATTCAATTTATTTAGTCCAGATTTGTCATTTCTCACCTTGCAGGGCTTGAATGAAGCAGATGGCAAATCTGTGAACTAATTAATCATTATACTCAGAGCTGTATTTTGTATCTACTAGAAACCTAATATAGAAAATAACACTGATCAGACTAAAATTTGCCAAGTCAAGCTACAGTATGCAGAATCTACCTTTATAGAGGCATAGTTTTAGACAAACTAAGTGAACCCAGGATTGAAATGGGCAGAAAGGAGCAGTTTTCTGTCTTACCAGCCTGGTGAAGGTCTGGGCTAACTGAATATTCACCGTATATGAAATGTCGGTGATTATTCTGCTGCTTTTAAAATATTAGACTAAGTTAAGGATGATCCATCAACAAATAAGCATTTGGGAGACCAACATACAACTCTCAGCAGTTCATTGAATGTCTTTTGAAATAATTCAAAGTTCAGAACATGAAAATACTTTGTATATATACTTTTTAGACATCTTTCTGCTAAATGTTGAATATGTTTCTTCTACTGTACTAAATTCTCTACAATTATTAGCTGACATTTAGTTTAGACCATGATATTTTTCTCAATGAGAAAAGCTTAACAAAAGAGTTGATAGCAAATAATATACATATTAAGTATGAATACAAATAAGATTCAGTTTCAAATGAAGACCCAAGATACCCGACCAATAATTAACAGAGGAAAGTGAATGATAAATGTTGAACTAGAACCAGATCAAAGAACCAGGTGAGCCAATGGTACATTTTAGCTTCCAAGGCCAACAGATGTCAGTCCAGAAATAATACCATCTTAATAAATTTGGAAGATAGAAAAATGGCAGATATCTGGAGGAGACAGAAGGATGCAGGAATTCTCTCTTCAGGAGGAGCTTTTGTGGGCTATAATATCTATGTTATCTGTGAATTTAGGGAAGCCTATTTGTGAAGGTACTTGTTTTGGCTTGAAGGAGAATGATGCTCACACACTTATGTATTTGAATAATTGGTCCCTGGTTGGTGGAACTATTTGGGAAGGATTAGGAGGCATGGCCTTGTTGAAGGAGGTGTACCACTGGGTGGGGGTGAACTTTGTGGTTTCAAAACATTCAACTATTTCCAGTTAGCTCTCTCTGCCTCCTACTTGTAAATAAGAATGTAAGCTTACAGCTGCTGCTTCTGCACCATGACTGCCTGCCTACTGCCATGCACTCTGTCATGATGGCCATGGTTCAATCCTGAAACTGTAAGCCCCCCAAATCTCTTTCTCCTATAACTTGCCTTGATCAAAGAGTCTTATGACAGCAATAAAAATCTAACTAAGCAGTATACTTTATTCAGTCTACAAATTAAAATTCTAATCTCATTCAATATATACTACCCAACACATATACTACCCAACTCTTCACTTATACACACCATCACTTATATCTGCCATCTCTCAGTGGTGTTTTTCTAGAGAACTCCTACGTTACTATTTCCTTAACAACATTTTTCTAGATTATTCTAACATTATACCAAAGCTAGTTTTCTTATTAAACTATACCCCATTTTGGATAGTTCCTTGTTTTCTGAAACTCACCTTAAAATCACTCATATAGAGGTATAAAGTCTATAAATATGTTCCTGTAGAAATGTTCTCCTTCTGAACATGACTATGAATCTATCAAGATTGTACTCTCCCCTAAGATAGTAAATCCAATCATAGCTTTGTTCAAAGGTTTTTTTTTTTTTTTTTTCTGATAGTCTTAAAGATCTTCAGATGAACCTTTCCTGGATATTGTACAGCTATAATGATTCAGTAAAGAGTTACTGTATACAAAACATATGCTAATTGTGGATATCAGAAAGAAACATAGTGTAACCTCAATGTTCTAGCAGAGCTTAGATTTTAAGTTGGATTATAAACAAGTTTCAAAAACCAATATTTATTTTTTCCAAGTCCTGACCTCTCCCTATAGAGAAATGAGAGTTGTTTTAGCGAGAAAAGACCTAGGTAAACCCTTGTCTTCACCTTGGTTTTAGTTGATTTGAGAGTCATTAATTCAGAGGCCACACACATGAGAATGATGATGCTTCACACTGGCTTTCGCTAGGGTGACATCTTTGACTATTCAACAAACGTGGGAGAGATATGTGCATGGAAACAGTGACTCTGAGTTGCTCAGAGTCACTCTCCGTAGAGAGGTTAATGTTTGAAAGGTTGATTTTGTTATTGAATTCCTCAGAAGCTGTTTTTCCAGTAACTTTTCCTTGTCCTCTATTGTAAAGTTTTCCTCTTTTTCAAGTTGCCTTTTCCTTTTCTTCTCATCCTCCAAAGTAGAATAGCTTTTCACTACCCTTCCCTGTTTCCCAGTGAAAAAGAATCTTTTTGCATCCTGATAATTAACTAAAACTAACTATTCCTGGGAAGAACTGATGATAAGCCATGAGATGTTTTAATCAGTAATTATGTAAATCAGATTTACAAAATGCAGGATATCTTATGACATATAAAGGTGAACAGTTGATGCATTAGGAGCAGACCACTCTACATTAGTAACTGTACTGGTACCTGGTTATATGATCTGCCTTCTTACAACTCCTTATATGAACCCTTTGTCTGAAACCCCAAGGGAAGATAATCTTTGTTGACAGAAACTTTCCTGGTCTTTAGTTTGATGAATTTCCTTGATCCAATCACTACTCTTCAAGGCCCTTCTCAAGTTAAGTTCCTTGTTACAGTTGTATAACAATGTACTCACACATAACAATACTACTCACTATGTAGTCTAGAATGGACTGCAATAATTTATTAGTTAAGTCTGTCGAGGTGTTATTACTAATGCAATCTTTCACTTATTTAAGTACACATCTTTACCCATTTTTTACCATGTGATTATGAATCTAGCACCTGGGTTTCTAGTTCACAATATGTAGATTGAGTGGACCTGTAATATTAAAGCCATTGCCATTAGGTTTATACAGATACTAAAATGAATCCTGCTTGGTCTCTGATAGGCCATGGGTCATTGGCAATTAATTTTCATGCTTGTAAGGATGATAACACAAAAACTCACATTAAATCAGTACTATGCTTTTGTTGCTAAGGTAATCCAAAAGGAGTCAATCTTGTTAAAATTAAGGATATAGTCTCATGATAGGTTATAAAAAAAGGAAACTGTGACATGCTGCTCAGAGTAACTGTTTCCATATAAATATCTCCCCTACATTTGTTCACAAAAAGGCTCTCAGCACGCAGAATTGATCTCATCACTCATTTATAAAGAATGCTGAGGATTATGGAAAGTAGCAGGTGTGGGGAAGGGAGAAAAAGCAACTGATTGACATGCCCTTGCCTACCCTGTGTATTTATTTAAAAATAACTTAAAGCATATACATAGCTCGATTTGAAGTGAGATGGAAATTAGTGAGAGCAATTTTTTTTCAATGCCCGTTCACACTTGAATTCAGAGCCACAGGTAACTAGCTTAAACGTGTAACTAATTGTGCCTACAGTTAGTTCTACAGAAAGACAGTGGCTAATGACCTAGCTAACTAACTAATTACACAAGGGGACAATTAGATCAATATAGAATTTTTGTTGGGAAGCTTTTTTTTTTTTTTTTTTTTTTGAGTAGTTGGGAAGTCTCTTGAGGCATGTCCAGATCTTTTCAGGCGAGATTTGGCCTTGATTCTGTATTAGTCCTGTACTATAGCTTAGCATCCTTGTGCTAAAAACTGGAGAATTTCATATCTGTGTTACAAAGGAAGTCCTTTTTAAAAACTCACACGTAGATGAACATATCTGGCTTCATTCTCTCATGAAATGAGTGTAACTAATTAGAATAGCGAAAGCGTTAGCTTTTATTACAAGAGTGTGTTAATGCAGTTGCTTTAGTTCGCCATTATTCCTTAATAAGATACAATAAAATCACCATAATGCATGAAAACAACTATCCTCTCTGGGATAAAAATGGATTAATGACATATTTTGTGTTTATAGAAACAAACGCCATTTAGCAGCTATTCCTCTGGGGAGGTTTTTTTTAAACCAGTAACCAGGTATTTATTTTAGACCTGAAAAACATAGTTAATAATGCTGAAGGGTTATTAGTGCAATAGGATACTTATGATCCTTGCACAATGAAGAAAGCAGGTTCATTTAAAAGATTAATAAAGGAAATTTGCATATTTATATGGAACTGATGGCTTCCTGTCTTTCAAAGTTTAGGGTTATTTTTAATTATACATTTCCTTGCTGATTGGGATTCAACAAAGGAGATAAGGCAATTGTCATTTCTGAATTGGAAACCTAAATTATTCTTTAGTAACCATCTTTTGAACAGCAAGACAGGAAAATTCACAGGTAGTAAGAAAGCATTAACAACGTAATTAACTTTGCCTTACAAGTCCTGTGTGAGCAGATCACCATAGGTGAACCTACTGCCCATGCATTCTGCTGCTTTATGCTCATGAGGGATTAGGCTGTACCCTTTACAGTGGACAGGACAGACATTGATCACCCCTTATTTTTGAATAAAAATGGCACTGTCTAGTTGACAGCAAATGTAGGACTATGTAACTGCCCAGCATTAGTGTCCTGTTGCTGCTGCCACACTTATGTGCAGCAATAGCACCGCTGGACCTTATGGAAGTTCTTTTTTGAAGGTTATGAGGGTTATTTGAGGATGTTTTTCCTTTTAAAATACTTTCTTTGAAACTTCTTTTTCATACAATATATTATCATCAAGGCTTTTTTTTGAGTTTTTTTTTTTTTTTTTTTTTTTTTTTTGGTTTTTCAAGACAGGGTTTCTCTGTGTAGCTTTGCGCCTTTCCTGGAACTCACTCTGTAGACCAGGCTGGCCTTGAACTCACAGAGATCCGCCTGGCTCTGCCTCCTGAGTGCTGGGATTAAAGGCGTATGCCATCACCACCTGGCTATTTTTTTCTTTTGCTTCTTTTATTTATTTATTTATTTATTTTGTTTTCATTCTTCCAGAAAATTCTTTTTTAAAAATTTTATAATTAACTTAATTTTACATATCAGCCACGGATTCCCCTGTCCTCTCTCCTCCTGCCCCCCCCCCGCTTCCCCCCCATTCACCCCCATTCCCATCTCCTCCAGGGCAAGGACTCCCCTGGGGATTCAGCTCAGCCTGGTAGATTCAGTCGAGGCAGATCCAGTCTCCTCCTCCCTTCACCCAGGCTGAGCAAAGTGTCCCATAATAGGCCCCAGGCTCCAAAAAGCCAGCTCATGCACTGAGGACAGGTCCCGGTCCCACTGCCTGGGGGCCTTCAGAATGTATTTTGATCATCTGCCCCTCAAGTCTGTAGGTGGAAGTTTTTCTATGTCCTGCCTAGCCACAGCAGTCCCACATCCTGCTTATAAAATAATCATTCAGAGGCTTATGTTAATTATAACTGCTTGGCCATTAGCTCAGGGTTATTACTGACTAGCTCTTACACTTAAATTAACCCATAATTCTTATCTATGTTTAGCTACATGGCCTGGTACCTTTTCTCAGTTCTGCCTTGTCATCTTGCTTCCTCTATGTCTGGCTGGCCACCTGATTCAGTCTAAATCTTCCCAGAATTCTCCTTGTCTGCTTGCCCCACCTATACTTCCTGTCTGGCTACTGGCCAATCAGCATTTTATTTATCAACCAATCAGAGCAACGCATATTCACAGCATACAGAAAGACATTCCACAGCACAAGTGATTCAAGATATACCCCATTTCCTACTCACCTGACTTTAGGCCCTTTTCCTTTTGTTCCCAACCATCAAGTCAATATATTGTTGGGTGTGTGGTCTTCCTCAGGAATGTGGTTAACTTACTAGATGCTACCCTCTTAAAGATATTGATTTTTCCTTTCCCAGCAGTTATCACTTGACAATAGCTCCCCAGCTAGGGGTGGAAATCCATGTCCGACTTCCCTCTCCATGCTAGGATTTGCTCTAACTTGAGCTTTCATAGGTTTTATGTTTGCTGTCACAATTGTTGTGAGTTTGTGTGTACAGTTGCACTGTCATGGAAGTGATCAACCACTTTCTGATTAGATTTAAGTACCACTCTACAAGATGAAACCATTATTCTTGAGTCAAGAACCTCTGGATAGACAGGTCCTAGGTCCTAGGGGAAGAGCCTGCTATTATTGTACAAAAGAGACATAGTAGTAAACAAGCTCCTAATGACATCATTATACCCCATAGGTTAACACATTTCCCACCTCTCAGCAGAGAAGCTTCTACTGGCAGGAGATGGTGATTAACACAGAGACCCACAACTGGCCAAGGCAGAAAAAGAGGCCTTGGAATTCTCAGCCTTCAATGCAACATCTATACCGTGTCTACTGATCCCAAGGTTTAGGGATCATTGCAGAAAATTAGGTTGAAGGATTATAAGAGACACAGGCAATGGTTGACCAGAAAGCTGTTAAGTTTCTTGAGAAACGTCTGTATCATTTACATCAAGGCTGAGTTGTCTTTCTGCTCCCACCAATATTGCCTAAGAGTCTCCACCCTTTTAGCATTCTTTACATTTATTTATTTAATTTTTTTGTCAGAAAATAATTCTGGTATGAGAGGTTATCTCACTGTGGTTTTGACTTATGTTTTCATGATGATTGGTGACGTTGTGCATCTTCATGAATACTTATTGATTACTGTATATCTGGTGAAGCCCATGGCTCTTTAGCTGCTTGAAAACTGTGTTTATTTTTCTGGTGTTGAGTGTCATGGGTTCTTTATGCATTCTGCATAGCAATCACTTGGTAGGTGAATAGTTTATAGATCTTTTTCTTCCATTTTGGTATTTATTGCATTTTAATACTTTTGACTGTTTTCTTTGCTGCATGGGAGCTACTTGATTAACTAGTTTTTATGTTTAATGCTTATAGTTATGGGTCTTATCTGAAGAGTCATTGGCCATTTTTGTCTTAAAAAGTTTCTTCTATGTGTTCCTAAAATAAATTTATAGTTTCAGGTTGCACATTTGGGACTTTGATGTACCAAGAATAGATTTTTGTGGATAGTGGTGGTGGTGGTAGGGTAAGGGATCTTACCTTAATTTCATTCTGCACATATATGTTCATTCAACTTTGCCACCAATACTTACTGAACAGATTTTTTTTTCCACAATGTGTTTTTGATGGCTTTGTTAAAAATTAGTTGACTATTTGAATATGGACTATTTCCTAAGTTTGGTAATATGTTTATTGACTAATTTATCTATTTTATTTCCAGTAGTCAAGAAATAATATATCTTTTTCTTCCAACACAATATTTTCATTGATTATTTGGGAATTTGACATAATGTATGTTGATCATACTAACTTTTTAGTCCTCCCAGGTCTGTGCCCCACCCTTGTGACTCTCCCTGGCAAAAAAAAAACCCCTCCCCAAAATAAAATAACAACAACAAATAAAAACAAAAACAAGTCCAATTTTTGTTGCCCTCATACTTACTGATGCATGGTCATACTCCCAGTGTCGAGTCCCTTAAAGAAATCCAATCCCCACATGCTCCCCCATCAGAAGCCATCAATTGTGGAGAGCTACACTTCAGCAGCCTTATCACAGTTTTTAAGATTTTTCTCCAATGGCTTCCTGCTGAGGCTGTTACTCCTTTTTGTAGGGTGGGGTGGGGTAGGGTAGGAGGGGAGTGTTGTCACAGAAGCCTTCTAAGTCTCTCATTCTCAACTATGTCTTTAGTCTTTAGTCGTTGACACAACTGCAAAAGAAGCTTCCTTACCCTTTACAGTCAGTGGGAGTATGGATCGTGGTCTTCCATTTGGTTTCTTGTGCCAGTACAGACAACAGACATCAACACAACCCTGTGCTGCGGCATGGGCCTCGGACACCATCATGGCCCTTGGTGGCAGCACAGACTACATAGATCAACTTAGCTTCAGAGGCAACACAAGCCATAGACACCATATGGTCTTCAGCAGCATCTCAGCCCATGGACATCAATATGACTTCAGGTAGTAGCACGGATCACTGGTATCCACATGGCCTACCTACATTGTCAGCTTGGACTATGGACCTTAACATGGTCTCTGACAGCAATACAGACCACATATAGCCTTCCACACGGACCATGGACACCCTCATGGCCCTCAATGGCAACATGGCCCACAGATATCAACATATCTTTAGGTGGCAGCACAGATAACAGAAATCCTCATGGCCTTATGAGGTGATATTTGCCACAGACATCAATACAACCCCTTCTTTAGCAGGACAATGGACGCCAATATGGCCCTCTGCAGCAATACAAGGCCACATACATCAACATGAACTTGGGTGGCAACCTGGACCATGGACACTAACATAGACCACAGATGTAGCACAGACCATGGGTGTCCACTTTGTCTCCAGCAGCATGGGCCTTGGATATCATATATCGATAAGGCCTTCAGCAACAGCCCAGGCCACAGACATGTACATAAAGCACCATAAATACTGGGCCATCGTTGAGACTCCTCTCATATATTCTGCTGTTGCCCAGAGTCAGAGTGATCTTACGGTTAGGCAGAGCATCCAAGGATAGGATCCACTCGAGCTCCAGTTCACAAAACATCTCCCCAACCTCAACACAGGCATCCTGAGGCTCACAGGCATGACCGTTGTACTTGCAGCCTGCTGACAGCTCCTCAGCCACACACTTCCCTTCTTCCAGCATGGTGATCAGCAGCAGCAGCTCCAGTGGCTCCATGCTGTAGGCAGGCCTGCAGGCCGAGGACCAGCCCTATTCAGTAATGCCGTGCTCTTCGTTCACTGTGTCTGTGTTCCCATATAGCTTCCATACCCTCTGCTACCATGTCTGTAGTTTGGGCATGCTCCCCAGTGAGCACAGCTCTGCTCCACTTTTCCTTTCGATTTCTTGAATTCACTTTTTCAAAGCACCTTCCCATAGGACCTGCCTTCTTTTTCAGTTGTTCTGGGGATTTCACGGGCTCTGCAGACTCCTTGAAGTTTCCATGGGGGGACTCTCAGGCTCCCCAGAGCTCCGCAGTAGTGTGAAGGGTGCTGGCAACAGCCACCATCTTTGATCACAGCCATACTTTGGGCCTCACTGAGCAGCTTCTGCGTATGCAGCCAGGAATAATACATTCTTCTCTTTGGATTTTTTTCACCATTCTGGGTCTTTTAGGATTCAACATGACCTATAGATTCATTACTATATTTTAGAAGAAAGTCATTGATATTTTGCTGGGAAATTATGGTGAATATATCAACTGTTTTAGAGGTTAAGGTGTTTTAACAGTATTAATACTTGTGGTACATAAACAAGAAATGGTATTTTTATTTTCTGGATGTGTGTGTTATAATGCTTTATCTTGTTTGCCAGTATTTTGATTAAAATTCCTGAGTGGTTTTATAGCTACCATAAATAGCAATATTTTCTGAATTTTTAAAACAAGTCCTTTGTTGGTGTATAGGAACATTATAGTCAGGACCCAGAGATGACTCAGTGGAAAAGGCACCTCTCACAAAACCTGATGACATGAGTTCAGTTCCTGGGACCCACATGATGGGATGAGAGAACTGACTCCAATGGCGTCTCCTTTGACTCCTCTTTGGCATGTACTCAACCACACACATACACAAAATAAATAAATAAACCGATAATTTTAAAATGCTATTGTTATCCATGCATTTTCCCCCAATATTTTTACAAGGTTCCTTTATTCAAACTGGCAAGTGGCCAGCACGTTGTCATTATGTACAGCAGGATCTGGGGACATCTGAAGAAATGACAGACCAATTAGTTCTAATTCCATTGTTGGGGGCCAAGTCTTAGGAAGTATTTAAAGAGATTAAATGGGGAGCAGTGAGAAAAGTACGTATTGATAGACACTGCAGTCTCTGAAATGAAAGTGATATGTCAACAATTTTTTCCCTCTTTAAGGGAGTGAATACTAGGGAAAGCAAATGAACTCTTTAAAATTCTCTAAATTTCCAGAAAATGTCTGTTAAAGTTTTACTTGGTGAATTTACACACATAAAGAAGCTGTTCTTAAAACTGGAGAAATTCTGAGGATAAGGATTAATTCATTAGATTGATTTTAAAATGAGAAGGGATCAAGGAGATATATCTCAAGACCAGAATGGACAAACCTCCACTGTATCCATCAGCAGCATCAACTCTGTATTTCTGTGCATTTATTATGTGGACTTTTCCCACAATGCAGCAATAAAGTAAATCGATGGCTTTCAAAAATACATAGATGAATCTAAATCAGTATTAATCGAAGTACACAGAGAACTAGACAAGCAGAGAAAAAAAATGTATTAAGAATGACCTGTAGGCTTCTAGTAGGTAGAAACACAAGTCAGGGTTGAGTTGATGAGCAAGCCCCCTGATCCCATGAAGGGAAAGGTGGCCTGGGCATTTTCTGAACCCATGAAGGTCTGCAATGGATGCCATCCAGTGTTCCAGTTCAGGTGAAAGTCAGAGAGATGGAAGGCAATCTGGATCAGACACAAATGGTTTACCAGAAGCAAGTATAAACCAAACCAAAAAAAAAAAAAAAAAAAGCAAATGGCACTAGAATACTAAATTATAGGTCCACCAAAGAATTTTTTATTTCTTTTTTTCTATTCTTATTTTTCTTCTATCAAAAATTGATTCTTTTCTCATACAATACAACCTGATTCTAGTTTTTCCTCCTTTGCTCCTCCCACTTTATCCCCATCTTCCCTTCCCTCCAGATCTACTCCCTTTCTGTCTCTTACTGGAAAAGAACAGGTTTCTAAGAGATAACAACCAAACATGGCAAAATAAAATATAATAAGAGGAAGCAAAAACTATTATATAAAAGTTGGACACTGTCACACAGCAGGAGTAAGAGTCCCAAGAGCCGGCACAAGTATCAGAGACCTTCTCATTCTCACAATTGGGAGTCTCATAAAAATATTAAGTTGATAGCTATAATATACATACAGAGGACCTGGTATAGAACCATGTAGACACTGTGCTTGCTGCTTCAGTCTCTGAACTGATATGAGCCTTGCCTAGTTGATTCAGAGGGCCTTGTTCTCTTGGTATCCTTCATCCATCTAGCTCTTACAATCTTTCCACAACCTCTTCTGAGGGTTTCTCTTAGCTCTAAGAGGAGGGATTTGATGGAGACCTCCCATTTAGACTCTACTCCATATACCATCTGATAATGAGTCTCTAAATCTTTTTGAATTTTCTGGTGAAGGAAGCCTCCCTGATGATAATGACTGTATAAGGAATTGATATATACATATAGCAAAATATTGTTAGGAATCATTTTATTGATTTTTTTTTATAGACCAGCAGTGTTTAGTTTTGCCCTAGATCTCTGAGCTATCTGGTCCCTGGTTCTTGGTTACCCAAACAGTGTTTGGTGTGGTTCCTTCTCATGGAGCAGGCCTTAGGTCAAATCAGACATTGGTTGGCTGCTCTCACATGTTCTACGCCACCATTGCCATAGCATATTTTGCAGGCAGGACAGAGTTTATGCCAAAGGTTTTGAGGCTGGGTTGGTGTCCACATTTCTCTTTTGCCAGCTTATGGAGTGCCTTATGGCACCAAAGAGACTAGAACATAGGGATGAACACTCTGTGTAAGCACCAGCTCAACATCTTCATGTTCAATGAGCTGTGTGTGTGTGTGCTTTGCAATGGGGACTTGCTGTCAGTTTGTGGAGAGTTTAGTGGTATTGCTTTGATTTTCTCTCTATTTAATTTGATGTTGGATATAGGCTTGCTATAAATTGCTCTTGTTAGGTTTAGGTATGTCCCTTATATCTCTAGTACCTCCAGGATTTTTATTGTGAAGGGGCGTTGGATTTTGTCAAAGGCAGTTTCTTCATCTAATGAGATGATCATGATTTTTGTTTGTTTGCTTCCTTATATGGTGGGTTACATTTACTCATTTTTGTATATTGAATGATCCCTGCATCTCTGGGATGGAGCCTATTTGATCATGGTGGTAATCTTTTTGATATGTTCTTGGGTTTGGTTTGCAAGTATTTTATTGAGTATTTTTGCTACTGTGTTCATAAGGGAAAATGGCCTGTAATTCTCTTTCCTTGTTGAGTCTTTATGTGGTTTGGGTATCAGGCTAATTGTGGACTCATGGAAAGAATTGGGCAAGTTCCTTCTGCTGCTATTTTGTGGAATAATTTGAGGAGTATTGGTGTTAACTCTTCTTTGAAAGTATGTTTGAAGTCTGTGCCCAAACCATCAGGTCCTGGTATGTCTCTGTCTCTCTCTGTCTCTCTGTCTCTCTTCTGTCTCTCTGTCTCTCTTTGTTTGTTTGTTTGTTTTTTGGTTGGGAAACTTTTAAAGGCTGCTTATATTTCCCTAGGGGTTATAGGTCTATCTAAACTTTTTTATCTGATCTTCATTTAACATTGGTAAATGGTATCTAGCCAGAACATTGTCCATTTCTTTAAGATTTTCCAATTTTGTCAAATATAGGTTCTTTAAGTATGTCCTTATGATTCTTAGGATTTCCTCAGTGTCTGTGGTTATGTCCTCATTTTTGTTTCTGATTTTGTTAATTTCCTTATTCTCTCTCTGCCTTTTAGTTAGTTAGGACAAGGGTTGGTCTACTCTGTTAATTTTCTCAAAATATCAACTCTGTGTTTCAGGATTTTTTTTTTGTATTATTTATTCTCTGTGTTTCTATTTAATTGGTATCAGTTCTGAGTTTGGTTATTTCTTGCTGTCTATGTCTCTTTGGTGTGATTATTTCTTTTTATCTAGAGCTTTCAGGTATGTTGCTAAGTTGCTGGTATGACATGTCTCCAATTTTTCATGTAGGCACTTAGTGTTAGGAGCTTTCCCTTTGGCACCACTTTCCTAGTGTCTCAGCAGTTTGGGTGTGATGATCTGATAGGATGCATAGAGTTATTTCAGTTTTCTTATATCGGTTGAGATTTGTTTTATTCTGAGAAGCCAATTTTTGAAGAAGTTCTATGAAGTGCAGAAAAGAATGTATTTTTTTTTTTTTTTTGTATTTGGGTGAAATATTCTGCAAATATTTGTTAGGTCTGTTTGCTTTATTATGTCTGTTAGCTCCAGTAATTCTCTGTTTAGTTTTTGTCCATTGGTGGATCAGGGTATTGGCATCTCCCACTATCAGTGTGTATGTGAGTGTTTTGTTTACAAACTTGGGTGCCCTTGTGCTTGGGGCATATATATTAAGCACTGAAATGTCATCTTGGTGGATTTTTCCTTTGAGTATGTATGTCCTCTTTCTCTTTGGATTACTTTTAGTTTGAAGTCTATTTCATTGGATATTAAAATGGCTATCCCAGGCTTGCTTCTTAAGTCCATTTGCTTGGAATAATTCAACATTTTACCCTGAGGTAGTGTTGATGTTAAATTGTATTTCTTGGATACAGCAGAAGGATGGATCCTGTGTCCATATCTATTCTGTTAGTCTGAATCTTTTAATTGGGGAATTGTGACCATTGATATTGAAGGCTATCAATGACCAATGATTGTTGATTCCTCTTATTTTGTTGTTGTTGATGGTGATGGTGTGTGTGTTTCCCTTCTTTAGATTTTGCTGATGTGAGATTATTTATTTCCTGTGTTTTCATGTGTGTGGTTAGCCTCCTTGAATTGTATTTTTCCTTCTAGCACTATTTGTAGCTAAATATTGTGTAATTTAACTTTATAATTGGTTATATTATTTTCTCCATCTATGGTGACTAAAACTTTTGCTGGCTTTTGTAGCTGGCTGTTGTTGCCTGTACCCGAATAACTAGTCAGAGGTTTAATATTATTTACAAACTGTTTGGTCTATGGCTTAGGCTTATTGCTAGCTTCTATTACATCTAAAATTAACCCATATATATTAATCTATGTGTTGCCACGTATCTCGTGCCTTTATCTGTATTCTATTACATCTTGCTCTTCTGGGAGGGTCACAGTGTCTCCTCCAACCCTGCCTTTCTTCTACCTGTATTTCCTTTCGATTTCCCACCTGGCTGTCTCCTGTCTTACCATAGGCCAAAACAGCTTCTTTATTAACCAGTGGTAGCAAATTCACAGCCCACAGTAACACCTCACAGCAGGGTGTAGTATTGTGGGCAGGAATATGTGGTCCCTTAGAGTCTGAAGGACATCTATCCAGTCTCTTCTGGCTTTCAGAGTTTCCATTGAGAAATTTGGTGTAATTCTAATAGATCTGCCTTTATATGTTACTTGCTCTTTTTCCCCTTGTAATTTTTGATATTATTTCTTTGTTGTGTATGTTTAGTGTTTTGATCATTATGTGGCAAGTCCACTGCTTTCTGTTCTGATCCATTCCATTTAGTGTTCTGTATGCCTTTTATACCATTATATGCGTCTTCTTTAGGGTAGAAAATTTTTCTTCTATGATTTTCTTGTAATTATTTCCTGGGATTTTGAGCTGGAATCTTCTCCTTCTTCTATTCCTATTATTCTTAGATTTGGTCCTTTCATAGTGTCCAGATTTCCTGGATGTTTTGTGTCAGGGTTTTTTTTTTTTCTTTTTGTAGATTTAACATTTTCCTTGACAAATGTATCCATTTCTTCTATTGTGTCTTCAGAGCCTGAGATTCACCTTCCCATATCTTATGTTCTGTTGGTGATGTTTGCCTTTGTAGTTCCTGTTTGAATTCCTAAATTTTCCATTTCCAGGATCCTTTGGTTTGTGTTTTCTTTATTGCTTCTATTTCTATTTTCAGGTCTTGAACCATTTTATTTGTTATTTGTTTCCTTCAAGCCTTTCTTTGTTTCTTTCTTCCTTTGTTTCTTTTTTTCCTTCTTTCTTAGATTTATTAATTTCCTCCATTTATTTCTTTGTATTTTCCTGGATTTCTTTAAGGAATTTTTTTTTTCCATTTCCTCTTTAAGGACCTCTATCATCTTCATAGAGTTGGTTTTAAGGTCTTTTTCTTGTGCTTCAGTGATTTGGGGATATTCAGGGCCTGCTGTGGTAGGATAGCTGGGCTCTATTGGAGACATATTGCCCTGGCTGTTGTTGATTGTGTTTTCATGCTGGTATCTAGGCATCTGGCTTGGGATAATTAAAGTTCTAGGTGCTGATTTCTGGACTTGTCTTTGTTGAGTGAGTGTTTGTTTCTTGGTTTCTGTTTCCTCTCTGGATTTTGTGGAATTGTAATGGATGTGTATTGCCTGTTTTCTTGGACTGCTCAGAAGGGATGATCACAGAGAATACCTGGTGGTGTTGGAGGCTTTGAGTACTGGGCTGAGCTGGAGGAAGGAAGTTTGGAGAAGATCTTCATGATCCCTTGGATTGGGATCAGAGAGGAAATGGAAGCCACAGCAAACTTCCAGCTATTGAGCTGGAGATGAAACTGAGGTTAGGAGTTGTATCCCAAGAGCAAAAGGAGAGGGGTGGGTCTGTGTTTAGCCTACTTGTTTTTCTGAGAGGAGCATCTCTTGAGTTAGCAGGGGATGCCTGCTAGAGTTGGAGTCCAGGACAAAAAAGCAACAAGTATGTGTGTGTGGCGGGGAGGTCAGAAGGGGAAGCAGATGTGTGAGATACACAGGAGATGGGAGCAGGGGGCAGGGAAGGCTGCTAAGGGTGTTTTGCCTCAGAGCTGGGGATGAGGCTGGGAGTTAGATCTGGGGAAACAGAGAAAAGAAAGTCTGAGGGCAGCCTACCTGGATTTCTGCCAACAAGGCCTTTGCATTAGCAGAGATCTCTGCTCTAATTGAGTCTGGGACAAAGCAACAAGTAAGAAAAAGGTTAGAAGGGAAAAGATCTGTGGGATCCACAAGAGGTGGGTATTGAAGGAAGGCTCCCCTTTGTGTTCTGTTGCAGAGCTTGGGGGTGATATTGGTGGATTGGAACCAGTGGGAAAGATTGCTATTTTTATTCTTTTATTCATGCTTCAATCTTTTTGGATACAGAGCTGGTTAAATTATTATTTTGATTTTGGTTTCTTTTTGATAGGTTATATTTAACTATAAATTCATCCATTTCTTTTGGATTTTCAAAGTTAGTAAAATAAAGGTTTTTATATTTAATAATCTTATGATTTTTCTCAATGTCATTAATATTTGTTGTAAAGTTTCCCCTTTTGTCTCAAATTTCACCTATGTCTTCTTTTTTTCTTTTAGCATTATTTTGCAATAGGTTTGCCATTCTTACTTATCTTTTTAAAGAATCAACTCTATTTCATTGGTTATAAATATATATATATATATATATGTTGTTATATATGTTATATATATATATATATATATATATATATATATTTTCATTTCACTTTCCTGAATTTTTGCTGTGATCTTAATTATTTCCATCTGTGTACTGCTTTTGGCTTTGGTTCTAGTTTTTCTAAGGCTTTAAGTTGTATTGTTACTTTTTTTTCTTTGTGACATTTTAAATGCCAAAATTTAGAACTATGAATTTTATTTTTTCTTGGTTTAAATACAGTTTTGTTAATTTTGTCATGAATTCAGAGAATCAAGGATTGTCTTCATTTTTAACTTAAAAAATTTCAGTATTTTCTTCTGACATTTATTTCTTTCCTTTTTACCAATTTTAAGTTTACTTTTACTTCCCTAGGTCAGTGAGACACATTCTTAGTGATTTCTATTTTTGGTATGTGAACTTATTACTATAACATTAATTAACATTTTTTTAGTTTTTGTGTTGTACTTTTCACATATCATTTCTCTTTCAATATTTTTCACTAAACTCTTATTTAGACCACATTGTTCCCTTTTCTTGATTTTTATACTTTCAATTTTTTTATATTAATGGATTTTTTTTGCTGCTACAACTTGAGAAGATATATGGTTGCAATTTTTCTGAACTGGCTGTGAATTGTTTTGTGGGCTACTGTAATCATCCTGGAGAATGCTGCATGTTCAATTGATGAAAAGAATATATATTATGTTGCTGTTGGATAAAATGTTCTAAAATGTTTATTAGACATATCTACTAATGGTTTTATTTTTTTGGTTTTCGAGACATAGCTTTGCGCCTTTCCTGGAGCTTTGTAGCCAGGCTGCCTCGAACTCACAGCGATATCTTCCCGATTTTAAACATTTCTTATTTAACACTCTAATTTGATCTTTCCATTGAGTGATGTGGGGTGTTGTAGTTGCTAATTATTATTGAATTTAAACTTCTTCCTTCAGATGTGATAATATTTGCTTTCCATAGTTAGGTGGTTCTAGGGGTACGTATGTATTTATAGATATTATATCTTATTACTGAATCTATCTTCTCACCAATCTATATTGACTTCCATATTTTATAGTCTAATTTATCTGATAAGAGTATAGGTACTACTGCTTACCTTAGTTTTTATTGAATGACATATATTTTTCCAACTTTATCACTTTTGTTTATGATTATCTTTATAATAAAGTGAGCTTCATGTGTACTTGAGTCTTGTATATTGATCCATCTAGACTATTTTTTTTTTTTTTTTTTTTTGATTGGTAGATTTAATTCAGGACTTTTTACCATAACGTATGAATTTCCATCTGTCATTTTTTTTTTTTGAGAAAGACTAGATTTATTTAAGTATAAGGGTAGGACAGTGTTAAAAGAACTTTCTGATATAGATACAGATATAGATATTGCTTCTCTGTTCATTATTATTACAGTTTATTCAGTCAATGGGAATAGTCAATTAGGCAATGCATAATTAATATTTAAGACATTGAAATAGAGAAATATATATATTGAACTCATGCCCTCAACTGTACCTGGATAATGAGATGCCACTATTTTCTCAAAGGAAAGGAAAATGTTTCCCCTCTTAAACTTGGAATTTCCAAATTCTATGTGAAATCAAAGCTCTGATGGAGCAAAGATGCTGTTCAGGTGCTAATGTAGGAGAGCAATTGAAGTTTCTTGATGATCCTATATAGTTTTTAGGAGATTTTTTTTTTTTATTATTTTACAACACCATTCAGTTCAACATAATAGCCACAGATTTCCCTGTTCTCCCCTCTCGCCCCCCCTCCCCCCAGCCCACCCCCCATTCCCACCTCCTCCAGATCAAGGTCTCCCCCGAGGACCAGGGTCGACCTGGTAGACTCAGTCCAGGCAGGTCCATTCCCTGCCTCCCAGACCGAGCCAAGTGTCCCTGCATAAGTCCCAGGATTCAAACAGCCAACTCATGCAATGAGCCCAGGACCCGGCACCATGAATGTTCCATCTGTCTATTTCATTTTTTTTTATTTGATTTGTTCTTTCATAGCCTTATTTTTGTTTTTTTTTTCTATATTTTTAGGAACTTGTACTTTTATGTCATTTAATTCTGGAGGAATAACTGTATAGTTTCTTGGTGATTTCATTCTTTGATCAATATCAGAAATGTTTACAGGTGCCTCATTAATCGAGGCTAGGACAATTTATAAAGTAAATTTATGAGCAACCATAGGTAACATCAAGATTGTGGCAATGGTAGCCATAATCCTTTTCTCCATGGCTCTTCAAATGAATGTAGGAGATTTCTGGGGGTTTGGCACCAGCTCCTACTGCTGTGGAGGCACAATATAGTGCATAGCCTGCTCCTAGATGAACCATTGTACTGGTAATCATAGACTTGAGGTTTAAAACCACAAAGGAGGTTGTATCAATCCCTTTATTTCTATAACAACGTAGTGCACAAAAGCAACTTAAGAAAGAATGTATTTTGGTTTCCAGTTGAAGAGGAATTCCAACATAGTAGAAGGAGCATAAAATAACTGGACCCATTCCATTCCCATTCAGGAGAAAAACACTGATAAATACTTATGATAAGCCACATTTCTTGTTTCTATACTTACTTCTTGAGTTCAGGACTCAAGCTAAAGTAAGGGTGCTGTAGGCATTCAGTGTGGATCTTACTACCCCAATTAACCTAATACAGATAATGCATCATAAACATACTCACAGAATAACATAGTCTAGATAATCCTTCCTAGGCTTGTACAAAGATTTGCCTCTGGATGATTGCAGATCCTGTCAAGTAGATAGTCAGTGTTAGTCATCATGAGGGCTTTCTTTATGGTCTAGAATGTGTAACTCTGTTAGTAACTTTCATGGAGTTTTAGAACCAAAATGGTTTGTTCTTGAAGTCATAAGGGGCAAACACAAACCATATTGAGGCTTTTTTTCACCAACAGCTGTGGTTTAAAGTCCATGGGCTGTAGATCTTCAGGTCCTGCAAGGCAGATTAAGGTAAAATATTGACTTGTGGTAATGATATCCATGTTCTTACAGAAGTAAGCTGTAGGGAAGCCTTCTATAGATCCTACAGTTTGAGCACAGAAGGTACTGTAGCTGAGTGTTTGGTGTATGTGGTTCTAGAACCTAAGAAAATGATTTCAATATCTCCAGGATACATAGGCTACAGAAGAAAAATATGTAGCATTTGGTACCATTGTCTTAGAGGGGGCTTTCTACTGATCTTCAGGGACATGTGCGGTCAATACTGTTGCTGGAGGGCTTCTCTCCAGGTTCCACCAAGCCTGCAGCCCCACAATCCACGTATAAAATAATCACTCAGACGTTTATATTACTTATAAACTGTATGGCAGTGGCAGGCTTCCTGCTAACTGTCCTTATATCTTAAATTAATTCATTTCTATAAATCCATACCTTGCCATGTGGCTGGTGGCTTACCGGCATCTTTACATGTTGCTTGTCCTGGCGGTGGCTCCAGTGTCTCTCCCCACTTCTTCCTGTTTCCCCAATTCTCCTCTCTCCTTGTCCCACCTATACTTCCTGTCTGGTCACTGGGCATCAGTGTTTTATTTATATAGAGCAATATCCACAGCACTTCCCCCTTTCTTCTTTTTTTTTTTTTAAAAGGAAGGTTTTAACTTTAACATGGTAAAATTACATATAACAAAACAATTATCGAGCAAGAATTGCAGTTACAATATTAAAGAAGATGTCCTATCTATCTTATATTTGTGAGTTTAAGGTTTTATATCTAACTTATCTTTTATCATAACTGAGGAAATTACAACTATCTTTTCTTCAAGCACATCAAAGACCTCAGAAGGATATAATACTACCTGAGAAATGGGAGAAGGATGTAAGCAACTTTTGGGAGTCTTGCAGGGTAGACAGAGACAGCTGACAGCCTGGACAGTCATTTAAAGTTCTCTTATAAAGTTGGGGCATCAGTATTCAGCCCGCAGGCCTAGAGTCTCTCATTCACTTTTCTCTGTGTCTCGTAGAATGTCTTGCAGTTTCCTCTGCAAATCAGGAACCTGAAGGACCATTTTGTCAAGCAAAGTTCAGTGGTTACCTTTCTATGGGTCCTGTATATCCAGTTGATCAAGCAGTCCAGGCAAGAACAGTTTCTTGTCCAAATGGATATTTTTGTCAAGGTGAAGATAAACTCCATATGGAGTGTCTTTGATGCCCATACTCTTCTCTGAAGTAAATTGGGGCTGTCAGGAGCATACATGTCTCACTGTCCAGAATGTCTAAA
Source organism: Peromyscus leucopus (assembly GCF_004664715.2). NCBI lineage: Eukaryota > Metazoa > Chordata > Mammalia > Rodentia > Cricetidae > Peromyscus > Peromyscus leucopus. The sequence goes on from NC_051076.1 coordinate 45,823,152, forward strand.
TTTTTAAAACATTTTAAATGCCATATTCTGTAGGTCTTTGAAGTGTTTGAAGATTACCTATCTATCTGAACTATATCTATGTATACCTAGAAGACTTAACTAACATGGCTACAAATATGATTATTATAGATGACTAATTATTAATCTATTTCTTAATTATCTATTACAATTTTAAATGAGTTACATAAACATAATACCTCAAACAAGAATAGAAATATATATATACAGTATAACAAAATTAACTTTAAGTTTGTATCAATAAACTAAAATTTATACCAATGTAAAGCATTTTAAACATAAACTAAAATCTATACCAATGTAAAACATTTTAAACAAGTTGTTCTTTAAAAGTAGGTTCATTAATCTACCCTTTTATCTTATCATCTCTATATCCTATATATCTATATCATATCCCCTTTTCTTTTTTATAATCAACCTGTTTTAAATAAAAATATTGGTTTTTCTCTGTCCCTAAGGTATTTTTCATAAGCTGCTGAATTCCTAGCACCATGGTCTGGAAAGGAGACCTTTCCTATGTCATGCCAGTTGAACACAGATTACACTGAGGGGTAAGTCTACTGTTTTCATGTTTGTTGAGGTATAGGTCTTGGAGGGGAGCATTCCACTCCTGATAGGTGGCCATCAGTGAAAGCAAAACTTCATACAATCATTTCAATTCCAAGTTTGTGTGTTAATGATGGTACCTGCAGGGCTAGTTTAGGGGGGTTACTTGGGGTTGTGCCTACGCAGCCACATCTTGAATCTGCATGTCACTGAGGCAGGAGAGGGGTTCTACTCAGTGTGGCATGCTCTAAGGTACCATCTAATTTTATCAGGAAATTTTCTACTGACATTTAAGCCAAGATGGTTTTGTCCTGGTGACAGTTGTGGTATCTTGGATTCTGTGGCCTGGGATATAGCCAAAGTGAACTCCTCTAGTGTTCTTCAGCTACTCTCAGGGCAGCAAGCTCCTCAAACTGGACTTGAAGCTTGTTAACAACTGTGGAGTTATCTTGAAGTTAGGAAGCCCAGCCTGCTCCTGTGATTGGACTGCTCCCACTGTGCTGCAGTTGTAGATTTCTCCTGGCCAGGAACAGAGTGGAACATGACATTTGATTTGTTCTTTGCTGTTGGTTGTCTTTCTAACCCTGGATGCCTTTCAGGGTTCTGATCATATTCTTGATGATTTAAAGATGCATTCAGAAGCTAGTTGACTCAGAGAAAAGTAATTTATTTTAATATTTTTAATATATTGAAAAAATAACCTTTCACTTAACACCTGGATTATGTTCCTTTTCAGAACTACCATTGATTTTTAAATTTACTTTTGAAAAACTAAAATTTCATGACCAAGTCAGATAATGCAATATGAAGTAGACCTGAGACTTTTGCAGTAAGTTTCATAGAATGAGAGAAAAGGAAAAGTTACTTGGAAAGAGGGATGGGTTTTATTTTATGTGCAATTCTCAATGTAAGGCATACTTCTTTTAATACCTCACAAACCACATTTCAATGTTTCCTCTTTCAGAGGTAATTTTTAATAGGCTTTGATAGGCTACACAATGCAGTAGCATTTTCTGAAGGACTTAATGCATTTTGCATTTTTTTCTGTGTGTAGAATTCAATAAAGAGAAATTTATGAGAAGCATTGACTCTCAAAAGTGAGTTCAGTGGTTCTGCAGGAATTCTTTTGAGTTTCAATCAAATGCAAACTGATTGAAGCACCTTCTCTGATAAAGCTGTAAAACTCTGCACTTTCTGTTCCTTTCAAGCATGCAGCTTTGTCTTCCAGTAACTCCACTAAAAGCTTCCAGTTCAATGGATGAACTCCTCCTTTTACTTCACTGAGAAAAGGTCAACTTCTGTTTCGCCCTCCAATCACCTCTCAACACTTACAAGCATCGCAATGCAGGGTGAGTTATTGAAAATCCCATTTTACCTTGAGATGCTGGCGTTAGTTCTTTCAAGGCTTCTAATCAGAGCTGGCACTTTTCTGTCCCTGCTGATTCTTTCACTGCTGAAATCATTCCTCCTTTCTTCTTGAGTTTAGAGCAGCCTCTGGAGGCCCTTCCCTCTGAATTTTCATGTGTATTTACATGCTACCATCTGAACTCACTTTACAGTCAGTTGATGTAGTGGTTGTTGCCATTGGGTGAGATGATAAAAATGTGGACTTGATGACTGTAAAATAGTGTGATGATGTGATCGAAGATAACCTTAGTACCTTGTTGACTGAAGATAAAATGATGTTGAAAATATTTTAAAATAATGCCCATGTAAGAGGTTTTTTAGAAATAGTTAAGGTGTTGTAACTCTCATTTTAAAATGCTACAACTAGGAAAACTGTCACTTTACTGTATAACATGCAGTAAATCACATACAAATCACTAGTATGTATATAAAGAATAGCTTTCTGTTCAAAATTAGCTTTCAGGTGGCATGTTGGTGAATGAAATAATTTTTATGAGTTCACTGTTGTGAAAGTTTGAATATTTATTTCTTTGTAACTTAGGCAACAGTGATACTAACAAAAATTAGGGAGGAGTTGTCCAAGTTAAGCATAAGATGTCTGCTTTTAAGAAGCAGTTATTGTTCACAGTAATTGACCCACATTTCTATCAGTTGCTGCTGTTTGGAAGCAGCAGTAGTTTACAGCTCTGGACATGGTTATTGAGCAGCCTTATGGATGCTTTTAGAAGATGACCTTAATTTTCAGGATGGAACATTTTAAAAATATCCTGAACATCAGCATTAAGTATTTGAGATGTGTGGTCCAAGATTTAAAGCAGCATTGTACTATGTTGAAGTCTGAAACTATAAAGTCATTCTTAATATAAATGGTTTATTTCTTTTGACTTCACCAGTAACCTTACTGTCATGTGCTCTGCATGGAATTGTGACTTTTCCAGGAGGCAGACATAACTCATGGCAAAAGACATGCTTTGGTCTCTATTTTCCTCCTTTGGTTTCTTGATATCTAACGCCTTCATGTAAACAAATCAGAATGAATGCAATAAATTCGCAGAAGCAGGCAATCTTGACGAGATGTTAGAAAACCATAGAGCTTCAACCATATAAAAAACACTCTTTGAATACCTCAGATCAGATCTGGCCATGACTGACTGAGATGGTAAGTTTGCCAGTAATTTGCTCAGTATTTCAACTTATTATCAACACTTTTTCTGTCATAATTTATGCAAGCTTTACTAAGAAGTGCAATCTATCTATTTGTCTGTCTGTCTGTCTATCCTTTGTTCTAGTGTAATTCCACAAGTGAGATGTTATCTTATGGGAAAAATCCAGTACAGTAGAGTTCAATAGGATGTTAAAGTCTGTTCTTTTCTTCCAAAGATGAGATGCTCTGACTTTCCAATAGGTATTGCTGTGCAAGTGTGCCCTGCAGTATACAATCAATTGCCAGATAGTTAACTAGTGATGGGTAGTTAGGAGATATTTGGTTGTCAAATGGGCACAATCGACATCTGAAGATTTTGTTTCTGGTCCAGTTTTGCTACTCATTGGCTCATATATCTGTGGGATTTGTTTGAAGTTTCATCACTTCTAAATCAAAAGACTATATTTAGTGATGTGAAAATATTCTCCCAGCTGGATGCAAGGGAACATGTCCCAGTGGTGACAGAAATAAAAAGCGAGATTGAATGCAAACTCTCATGTAAGTTTTAAGTTTTAATTGAAAGTGAAGAGGTTGGATTCCTATAAGAATCTGGGATTCATTAGTCATGAAGATAGTACTGCCTTTGTCCTCTCTCACTTCCTCTTCTTCCTATTTCTATTTCTATTCTTCATGTTAAATTGATTCCTCATTGTTTAAGAAGCCTTTTGCTGCACATGTATGAATATGTTGTTTACATGAAGAGATTTCAGTACATTTGCAGTGGCCAGTTTGTTATTGGGACACCATAGCCTTTCCCCGTACCTGGTGATTTTTATCATTTGTGATCAGATGAAGGCAGAAAGTATAGAGATGATGGGTACACTATTAACAAGGGAGGAAAGGAACTCTGGGGATAACAGGCTGCATATGAATGTAGGGCATGGGAATTTATCTTGCTCCAGGTGTCTCCTTCTGTCCTTTCTTCAAAGATTTTCTCCTCTTTAAACTTAGGAGTAGCTCAAGAACTGCCTCAAAGGTGATTGAAGACTCTTGGCTCTACCTGGTGGAGGGACAGAAATCCATGGGTACGTCTTCTAAAGGGAGCAAGCTTTATGTGTAGACTGTCTGACTATGATGATTTGAAAACTGTGGGTGAACTTGGATGAGATGGAGACTCAAAGACATAAAGTAACCATGATAAACACACCCAGACCAAAAGTCAAGAAGAGAATGACAGGACTTGAAAGTGTAGAAGCTGGGCAAAGTTCTGAATATTAGGAGATTCTGCCTTATCAGAAGATTCAATAGTTTCTCAGTTTTCAACCTTTAAACATGATGATGCTGGCTTTTTAAACTAAACTTGATAGGTTCTTAACTTCTAGATGCCTTGCTAAGGTTAGTTTGGATGCTTCACTACCAAGTGGAGCTTACAGCCATTACTTTTTAACTGAGTGGACAGCAGCGAGCCATTGGGTGTACATGTTCTGAGAACTAGGCTACTGGTCTTGATATGCATTCTTTTGTTTGAATTTGGCTTCTGGATAATGAACTAAGTTATGATTATGGTTTTCCTTGGTTATAATAAGAGATAAGGTAGATATACAATCTTAGACTCACAAATATAGGATAGAGAACAATTTTTCTCTTTAATTTTACAAAATACAAATAGACTAGCTATTATAACTGTAATTCTTGCTTGATAACTGTTCTATTATATGTAATTTTTTTGGCTGCACAGAAAGTGGCCTTTATTTTACCATTTGTAGAAAATAGGCATTTGGATCCCATGGTTCATATTAAAAAATTATCAGCAGTAGTTCTGAGCATTCAGCAATGCTGACAGATTCTATGTTGCTCATACAAACAAGGCTGTTACTCCATGCTCAAAAAAGGGAGACCTCTCTAGAGAGCCTCTGCTACGGAGCTCAGGACTCATTTGTGACTGTGTCTTCTTCCATCTCTTCTTCACCGGCATCACTTGGTCCTGATCTGGGCTTTCTGCCAGGTATCTGGCCGGACTGTAGCAAGCCCTTCAGCCTCTCCACCTCAGCCAACGTCGATGAGTTTGCAGTGGCATCCTTGATGGCTTCTCTATCCCCTGCAGATGGCACCTTTCTTTTTGTCAGTTGGCAAACCAGCACCTGGGTTAAAAGTTTTGTTTCTCCTGGCAATGTCCTTTGCAAGCTGTGCACCACCCCGTTTGCCCTTGAATATTTTCTCTGCTTCCTGACGCTCTTTTAGTTTCACTTTCTGAAAGTCCAGTACTCACTCTGACTTGTGAAACTTTATAGATGACATAAAGTTGGTAATGCTTCTTATTTGTTACAGGATTTCTTAGGATGCTTAGATATGTCAGTGATTTGAGAGATGCCAAAGGATCCAGATCACCCAGTTCCACTAGACTGTGGTTGGTGAGGATGAGCTCTGTCAGACAGGGAAGAGTCTGATCAAGTCCCTCACCTACATGGCTCATTCTGTTGTTGTTCACTAGTGATGTTTTCAGTCTTCTCAATAAAGGAAAACCATCCAGTTTCCTGATCGCATTGTCAGAAAAGTCAATAGCACCAAACTTGTCTAAGGTAGCACCTGGATTTTCAATGACAGGAATTTTATATCCGTGAAGGTCCAGCTCGAGGTCCTGCACAGCATTGGTGTACTGTGTCGCCTGCTCAGTCAGCTCCACCATCAGCTTCACCATTCTGCCGCTGCCCGACTCCCCTCACCTCAGCCACCGGCCTGTGCCTCCTGCCAGTGCCATGTCCCAGAGTGCCTATTATATGTAATTTTACTATGTTAAAGTTAAAACCTTCCAAGTTAAAACCTCCTTTTTAATTAGAGAAGGGGAAATGCTGTGGGATAATGCTTTTGTATACTGGTTTAATAAAACACTGATTGACCAGTAGCCAGGCAGGAAGTATAGGCCGGATGAGCAAGCAGACAAGGAGAATTCTGGCAAGAGGAAGGCTGAGTCAGGGAGATGCCAGCCTGCCATCTAGGGAGCAGCACGTAATGGCACACAGGTAAAGCCACAGAACATGTGGTGACATAGAGATTAACAGGAATGGGTTGAGTTAAGTGTAAGAGCTAGTCAGTAGTTAGCCTGAGCCAATGGCCAAGCAGTTTTAATTAATGTAAGCTTCTGTGTATTTACTTGGTGCCGAGTGGCTGCAAACTGGTGGGACACCGGAAAACTCCAGCTACAGAAATATTTAACTATGATTTAATTAGTAGGTCCCTTCTTAACAAAAGGGTAGGGCATTTTGGTATGTAAAGGAGTGGACAATAATATAACGTACTTTTTAAGTGAGGAAAAGTTAAGCATCTCACCTTAGGATTCTATTTACTCCTGTTTTAGAGCATCCTTGCTTCAGCAATGTTCCAGTAGATTGAGTCAGGACATATTATGCAGATCCAACTTTGAGGCATGGACAGTCTCATCTGCCACATTGAGATTGAGCCAAGTCTCCTGTAATGAGATACTGGTCTGGGTTCTTGGGACCCACTATGATAAAGATCCCATCACTCCATAGTAAAATCCCTTTTTGGTAAAACCAAAAGGAATCTTCAGCTTAGAGTGCCAAAAATATATGTAGTCTAGTCTCTCTCTCTCCCTCTCCCTCTCCCTCTCCCCCCTCTCTCTTCTCTCTCTCTCTCTCTCTCTCTCTCTCTCTCTCTCTCTCTCTCTCTCTCTCTCTCTCTCACACACACACACACACACACACAGCACACACACACAGACATACACATATGTATGTAGTATAGCTAATATACTGGATACTTGAGCACCTGAATTAAATGTATTAAGTATAAAATATTTAAATTTTGTGGCATTAAATATAAAATAATAACTGAAAATAATAGAAAAATTTCTATCAAAATAAATTAACTTTTTATACTGTTATAGAACTATAGGATGCTGTATTTGAAATATCTTAATGTCTAGCAGTTAGAATGTATCATAAATGTCTAACAATTATATCTTAAACTATGCCTTCTAGATGCAAACCCCTCCATGTGTCACCATAGTTTTCACCCAGGATGGATGGATCTGGAAGGTCTTCCTGTTCTCCTTGGCTGGAATGGGGTATAACTATATAGGTACATTGAAATGGAAACACAGGAGAAAACCAAAGAATCTTAAGAATATTGGTTCTGCTTCTATATAATTAGAGCATAAACATTTTACCAGATCTTAGTGTCATTATGCTGACTTTCACTTGATGTGTGGCAGGATCCATGACATAAAGATGCTTCACTTCCCAATAAAACTAGCCTGGGAAGCAAGCCTTTACCACATGGACCTTGGGGATTGGTTAAGATCCAAATGACAGCATATTTTTTTTCTTCAGTGTTTTACTTTTCCCCAACCTCTCATCATTTCACTTTCATGCCTCGTGTCAACATGATTAGAATCACAGAGTGCCCAGAGCTGCCTTTGGGTAGGAGAGGTTATGCATATGCACACTTTGATGCAGTCAGTTTTAATGTTTACTTATTATCGTGTACATGATACGTGTATATATGGTGTATATATGTGAGCCTAGATATGTGAAAGCCACAGGACAACTTTGTAGAGTTATCTCTCACCTTTCACATCTCTGTGGGTTCTGGGCATCAAAATTGGTTATCAGGATTTCTGGCAAGCATTTTTGCTTGCTGAGCCATCTTGCCATGGTGCTAACACATCTCTACACTCAGATGTGCTATCTGCTCTTTGAAATTAGTGCTATTGTAATGTTAAAGGCCAAGAAGAAGGAGACTAGATCTCTCACCCACCATGACTGTCCTTGTTAACATGGTGCACATGTCACTCATCCTGGAGACACAACAGCCATTTCACTTGTTCTATGGTTTCTCTAGTGAAGAATTGGTATAGAGCACAAATAAATGGTATTTGGGTCTGGAAGTGATTAGATGTCTGGGCCAAAGTCCATTGGACACATCTTCATCCACATGTCTATACCTGAGATTGTTATGTACTGACTTCCAAACTCACCTTTTGACTACCAGATGCATGTTAATAATATGCTGTGTTCACAATCACTAGTTAGGGTTCTTTCATAGTGTAGTGGCTGGGATACAAAATAAACATTCCAAGAAGGAAAGATAGGAATAAACCCTTTGATCATCAAGACATGACAAGTTACAATGGCCATTGTCACTGTGTTTTGTAGAACAGTTTTCAGAGTCTACCTAGGCCAAAGGGAAGTGATGGATTCCTTATCACCTTGAAGGGATATCACGGTGCATTGTGTAAAAAGTGCACATGCATGAGTGTGTGTGTGTGTGTGTGTGTGTGTGTGTGTGTGTGTAAAATGATTTTTTCACCATGGAAGATTTAAGTTACAATTATTTCAGAGGTGGTGAGCAGCAGAATATGTAAATTAGAGGAGAAAATATACTTTATTAAAAGTATCAAGGGCAAGAAAAATGCTCTATATATCCATTCTATATGATTTTATAAATTTGAGGATAATATATACAAGTGAAGTCATGGCAATTTATGTCAGAAATATCCACCATCTCTAAAAGTATGTTCTCTAATGATTTTTACCCAATTTGCTAATTTCCCATTTACAGTGATTAAATGACCCAGGAAAAGATATTTAATTAAGGTAAGGTTTATATTGGCTCACACTTCCAGGGTCTTGTCCATTGTGACAAGGGAGTCATGGTGGTAGGAGCTGGAGCAGTTGGTCACATAGATCTGCATTCAGAAAAACAAGAGAGTGACTAGTGTAGTTGGAAGTCTTCTTGTGTTCCATCCAGTCGGCAGTCAGGACAAATCTCTCACTGGTGTCCCCCAAGTAAACACACAGAGGCTTCTATTAATTATAACTGCTTGGCCATTAGCTCAGGCTTATTACTGACTAGCTCTTACATTTAAATTAACCCTGTAATTCTTATCTATGTTTAGCCACATGGCTTGGTACCTTTTCTTAGTCTACCTTGTCATTTTGCTTCCTCTGTGTCTGGCTGGTGACTTCTGACTCAGCCTTCCTCTTCCCAGAATTCTCCTCATCTGCTCGCCCTGCCTATACCATCCTGTCTGGCTACTGACCAACAAGCATTTTATTTACCAGTCAACCAGAGAACATATTCACAGCATACAGAGCGACATCCCACACTACTTCCCATTTTCTGTTTAATCAAAAAGGGAGGTTTTAACTTAACATAGTAAAATTACATATAATAGAACAGTTATCAAGCAAGAATTACAGTTACAATATCTAGTCTATTTGTATTTCGTGAAATTAAAGAAAATATTCTATCTATCCTATATGTGTGAGTCTAAAGTTTCATATCTAATTTATCTTTTATCATAACCAAGGAAAATTATAATTATAACTATCTAGTCTTCAACTACATTAAAGACCTCAGAAGGATATAATATTACCTAAGTAAACAGAAAACACATTGTAAATAACTTCCAAAATTCTGGAAATGACATCTGCCTGCCTGGACAGTCATCCAAATTTCCTTTGTAACATTGAGGCATCCATCTTTATCCTATAGGCCTAGAGTTTTTTTGACTTGCTTCTCCCTGTGTCCTGTAAAATATCTGATGGTCTACTCTGTGGAGCAGGAACCTGAAGGATCATCTTACCTTGTTTTGGGAAAATTTAGTGGTCATTTTTCCATGGGTCCTGCATGTCTAGTCTATACAATATTTTTCAATCAGTCTAGGCAAGAACAGTTTCTTGCACAAATGGCCAGTTCTGCAAAGAAGAAGATACACTCCATATGGAGTGTCTTTGATGTCCATGTTGCTCTTTGAAGTAAATCAGTGCTGCCAGGAGCAGATGTGTCTCACTGTCCAGAAAGTCTAAGTTTTTGAAACATTTTAAATGCCATATTTTGTAGGTCTTTGAAGTGTTTGAAGACTACCCACCTAACTGAAATATATCTATGTATACCTAGAAAACTTAACTAACATGACTGTAAGTGTAATTATCATAGATAACTAATTATTAATCTGTATTTCTTAATTATACATTACAATTTCAAATGAGCTGTACAAACATAATACCTTAAACAAGAGTAGAAATATACATGTAGTATAACACAATTAACTTTAAATTTGTAATAAGCTAAAATCTATAGCAATTTAAAACATTTTAAACAAGTTGTTGCTCTTTAAAAGTAGATTAAATAATTTACCCTTTCATCCTACCATATCTATATCATATCCCCCTTTTTTCTTTAGAAAAATATTGACTATGACCAATAACAAATTGTAATCAATCTCTAAACAAAGACAAATATTCATAATCCAGTGTTTGGGAATGTGGGCACAGTTTTCTAGGCTACTTCCTGCTGATTGTGGGCACTGGTAGTTTTATGGGGATCTTGAGAAAATTCAAGATAATAGTCAAGTCCTGGGAAGACCAGCTATAACCTGTAAGGTTTAGGAGGTCTGGCTTGATCAAATATGATCCATCTTAATCTGGAACAAATCCATAGCCTCTTGCTTCCCGTGGAAACAAAAGCAGAGCCTCCTTTCCAAAGCAACATATCCTTAGATCCAAATTTTGAAGTCAAGATACCCTTTAAAATATATATATTCATTTAACTTAGCAACCTTTATAATCACATGTCTCTCTCCAGTTAAAAATCCCAAAGACAGGACAATCCAGATTCTCTGTGTGATTTCCATTTTTACATGGCTGATTTTTTTATATTACTTTTACTGTCTCTTTAAAGACTTTATTTTTTTAAAATTATTTCTTTACATAACTGTCTATATTCATTTTCTTCTACCTTCCAAGATTATGGACATTTTTACACACAACGTAAACCATTTAAAGTCTTATTCCACCTGAATCTGCCTTATTATGAATCTATTGCTTTAAACTGCAATGGCTAGTACTGAAACAGAAGCTTTGGCTGCTGACTCCACCCACTTCAGCTTCCCAATATGGTGATGGTACATTTACCACCAGCTCTGGGAACCATGCACACCACCAACTCTTGGAAACAGTGGGTCTATGCCTCCATCAAAGCAGTGTGACACTGTAGTTCATGGCTTGCCTGAGAGACATATCTAAGAAGCTGTTTTTAGCTCCATTTTAGAATCTTTTTTTGAAAAAAAAACTTGCTCAGGTTTTAGGTGGAAACTCTTGCTCCACATTGGGCAGCCAAAAGTAGTTGGGAGTTTTTCTGTGTCCTGGCTGGCCAGTGGTCAGGACAAATATCTCCTACTCGCATCTCCCAAGTAAACACACAGAGGCTTATATTAATTATAACTACTTGGCCCTTAGCTCAGGCTTATTACTGACTAGCTCTCATACTTCACTTAACCCATAATTTTTATTTATGTTTAGCCACATGACTTGGTACTTTTTCTCAGTTCTGCCTTCACATCTTGCTTTCTCTGTGTCTGGCTGGTGACTTTTGACTCAGCCTTCCTCTTCTCAGAATTCTCCTCGTCTGCTTGCCCCACCTATACTTCCTGTCTGGATACTGGCCATTAAGCATTTTATTTATCAACCAATCAGAGCAAACATATTCACAGCATACAGAACGACATCCCACAGCAGACTAGTGATTGTTGTCAGCTACTTTCTTCCTTCTATTCAGTCTGTAACCTGAGTCCAGGGAATAGACCTACCCATGTTGCAGGTGGTTCTTCCCACCTCAGTTAATGTGATCAAGATAATTCACCATAGGTATGGCCAGAGGCTAGACTGTATCTTATCACACATATGACCAGAGACTTGTCTTCTAGGTGATTCTTGGTCATGTCAAGTTGGTAATCATTATTAACCATTATACACTCTTGACTATTTTTCTTAGTTATATCTTTCTTTTTAAAAGATTTATGTACTTTTTATTTCATGCATATGGGTGTTTTACCTGCAAATATGTATTTTATACACCATGTGCTTGTAGCACATGTAGAGGCAAGAAAGAGACATCAGATCTCCTTAAACTGGAGTCACAGATAGTTGTTAGCTGCTATGTGGGGGCTGGGAATTGAACTTGGGTCTTTGGAAGAACAGCTAGTGCTTTTAACCACTGAGTGATCTCTTCAGCACCCCACCCCTGTTAGCTAATTTTAAAGTATACAATGCTATATTATTAGCTATAGATCCTACTCTACTTTAGATATTTAGACCTTACTCCCTGCTTGTGACTAGATCTTTGGACTGTTTGATGTCTCCTCATTTCTTCTTTAGAATAGGGATTTTAGTGGATTTCCATCTGACTTCAATCTGTGGCATTTAAAATCCGAATTGTAAGATGCTCCAATGTTAGCAAAAACTAAACAATTCACAGTGTAAAATTATGCTCATTGAATTGCAGATAAAAATAAATATCCCACAATGACATTCAAAATGGCATGTAAAGGTGTTAGATTACACGGGAAAATTGTCCATAAAGCTATATTAAATTCACCATTTTCCAAATAATGAGGAAGATTTTATCTCTTTAAAAACCACATCTTTCTAAAGCAGCTGTGGGGGTTTGACTTACATTATGTTACTCTGATATTTTTTAAATGAAATGCCAAATATAATTTAGTGCTTGAAGCACGAAGCAAGCCTGACTACATTCTGCTTGACAGCCTTGCTATATTTCCATTAAGCTATCTATCCACTGGATCAAATATTGTGGTTAGTGCAGGAATGCATTAGGATATGTCTTTGGATGTTTGTACACATAGGTTGTGGATTAATAATCACTGCTAGTGTTTATTGGGTGCACTATGTGACATGCTACTTCCATACCTTATCATTTGCAATTTGCTTAGTAATCATAGTAAAAGGTACTACTTATTTTAATTTTATACATGGAAGTATACATGGAAGGGCTAACATAAAATTTCTAAAATCACAGCTGAATAGAAAATGATTTGAACCCAAGTGGTCTCACTCCAGAGCAGCACATATTCACATTAACTTGTAATATCTAAAATATGAAGCAGTCTCATTTTCTTGCTGATTACTTAATCTTTATTCTCAAGGTGACACTTTGGTGTGATCTGTCCTTGCTTGCCATGCACTGCTTGGAGAGTGAAAAATAATGATAAACTCCTCATGACTCTTTGGAAAGCATAATTAAGCTGAATGGCCCCATCCTGTGGTCTTATTCCTTCCAACTAAATATTTCTTTGCACTCTAAGTGCTGATGTCAGAGACTCTGTGCCTATCTGATGTGGGAGATTCTGTACCTATCTACCTATGTATGTTCGCTTCCCATTTATACAATTTTTGCACATCAGACTGTTTGTGGAAAAGGTAATACAAATGACCTATTTTCTATTTATTTTAATCTGATAACTAACTTTGTACATTTTTAAAATTTTTGTCTAAGAAAATCAGTCCTGACATATAGTAAAGTATTGAGCCTTGATCTGGCTTCCCCTCTTCTTGTGTCTACTTATTCTTAACCCACAGGATCATGAACCAATGAATATCTATTTTTTTATGTTATATAGTCTGTGGTATTCTGTTATAGTAAAACTAAATGAACCTAAAATATCTTTTTTTCTCTACATAGCAATATTTATATTTACTTATAGTCATATTTATTACTTTGGTTCCTATTTGTTTATGGTTTTGATAAAGGAATATGTAAGGTTTTATTGTTGACAACAAAATGAAGATTATTTAAAAGTTTACAGAAATGGTTGTAGACCATGTTCTGTCAACAAATTAATTCAGTGTGATATATTTAGGATATACTTACATTTTAATTAAATGCTTTTGTGTATTTATGTATCTATGCCATATTAGGCATGTTTTGAAACTTGCTTATTTGGTTAATAAATTGGTCCTAATTTATAGCAAAGGTCTGTGTTTTTATCTGACTTTTTCCCCTTCTTTCATCTATTGATTCTTTGGTTCCCTGACTGTCTAGGGTGTGTGCATTAGAGACCGTTTTTGGAACATCTGACATGAAAAGCTGCTGAATATGCCAGCAAGGAGCTAATGATTCGTCAGAAGTCCCGTGAATGATGAAGTCAGGCTTGCCAGTTGCTCTGCTTTACCTTGTGTGCTGACCTTGGGTAAGCTCAGAGTCGTGAACAGGCAATTTAGCACTGGCCTGCTGAGTTCCAAGTACCCACCTTGCAGTGACCTCGTGGTACAATAAACTTGGCCAGCACTGTGTCTCAGACTGACATTTAAGGAAAATGCAGCTATGATCAAGAGGTATAGTGAATATAATAGAATCAAGGAGCCAGATTTTTGATTTTTTAATATGTAGAAATAATGCTGATCTCATGGGAAGACCAGTTTTATTAATATGACAAATTATATAATGAATAAATAAGAACCAATATATAATGTATGTGTGCATGTGTGTATATGTAATGAAATAAAATACTGAATAAAAAGAAGTTAGAGAGACTTGTTCAAAACCTTCCTGCTAAGTGTCAGGGAAGATAGTCACATGTTGACAATTGAGGATGAAAGCTGGGGCACTGTAGAAAATTATGCTCAGCTCTTAGGACAGGATATTACATTTGCTTCACTTGCTCCTTATGTCTGAGACATAATTGAATGTTCTTTAATATGTCTTTCTTCCCCCAAGCAAGTGTGCCCTGACCCAGTTATAGAACATTCGCGGCAATTTTAGATGAAGGGTTGAGGGAGAGGGTCATGAGTCTGAGATAGTAACAGAGAATTTAATTTACTCTGTAGACCTCCATGTCTCTTTGGAGTCTTCTGGCACACTGTTGGTGCAGTTTTGCTTTGCTTGGGTTTTCATGTTAGCTTGAAAAACAACATTTGTTAAAATAACAAGTTCACTCAGTTCACTGAGCTAATTTTTGGTGAAAGATCTTATTTGAAAAACGGGAATTAATTCAAGCATGCCTAATTTGTAAACTGCTCTATAATACACTATATTTGTATGCATTGTTTAGTTTAATACAAGTAAATGGACATTATTAGGCTGTAACTTCTAGGAGCTCTGTCATGAGGTGCTTTAGATAATAGAGCATTTTTTTTTATAAAGGAAACAAAAACCAAAATGATTTAACCTCTACTAGCATAGTAACCTTCACCTGGAATGTTTTGTGATTAAAATGATCTGAAAACATTAGTTTCCATTTATAATCTCCAAATAGTTAGATTTTAGTAAAATCCTATTGTGAAAGATAGACATTATCATTGCCATCATTTTGGCTTAGAGGAAATTAAACTATAGAGATATAGTTAATAAAATCCACCCACTAACCCCAGAAACCGAAAACTTTTGCTGAAAAGTGAAAACTAGCACTCGGTTTGGTAGGGGGAAGTCCCTGAAGTTGAATAAATTTTATGGAGGATCTTTGGGTGCTAATATTCATTTTGTTACCATATATTAAAGTTTGTTTTCTCCTGGTATTATTATAATAGTGTTGTTCAAATAGTAATATGTTCAGGAATCATCTGAGAGTTGTAAACTATGGATTCTGCTTTGGTCTGTCTGAGGTGCAACCTGCACCTGAGTTTCTAATAAGATTCCAAGAAAGGGCTGGTCTGGTGGCCTGGAAACCACACATGGAGTAGGGAAGGACTGTAGAAAAAGTACTCCATGGGAATCAAAAGTTTATAACGTAACAGCATTTACTAGCTGATTATTGTTATACAAGTCTCTTAACTGCTCTGATCCTTACCTTGCCTACTTGTAATACTGAGCTTGCTTAATAGAAATATTAGAAACACAACAAAATGTAAGTATATTTCCACATTTCTGGGACCATGCCATTTACTATAGATGCTGTGGGATGGTCTGTATGTCAAATGCTCTGATTGGTCAATAAATAAAACACTGATTGGCCAGTGGCCAGGCAGGAAGTATAGGCAGGACTAACAGAGAGGAGAATTGATAGAACAGGAAGGTGGGAGGAGTCACTGCCAGCCTCCGCCATGACAAGCAGCATGTGAAGATGCCGGTAAGCCACGAGCCATGTGGCAAGGTATAGACTTATGGAAATGGATTAATTTAAGCTATAAGAACAGTAAGCAAGAAGCCTGCCATGGCCATACAGTTTGTAAGCAATATAAAGTCTCTGTGTTTACTTGGTTGGGTCTGAGTGGCTGTGGGACTGGTGGGTGACAGAGATTTGTCCTAACTGTGGGCCAGGCAGGAAAACTCTAGCTACACTATAAATATGAATGTTCTTTGCAATTAAGTAAAATTGTGTAGAGTATTAGCTACTGTTGTTACTGGAGTGTGACCTTTCTTCCCTCCCTCCCTCCCTCCCTCTCCTCCCTCCCTCCCTCCCTCCCTCCCTCCTCCCTCCCTCCCTCTCCTCTTCCCTCCTTTCCTCCCTCTTTTCCTTCCTTCTTCCTTTCCTTCCTTCATTTTTTTTCTTCCTTTCTCTGGCTAGAATGCTTTAAACCACCTTGGATAAAAAGACACTATGGTTAGACAGTAGGAAAGTTGGATGGGGACTACAGAGATGCACAATATCTGTGCATTCAGTCTGGGCTGTTCTAAAGGAATGATTCTGGCCAGCCCCAAAAGCCTGTGAAGGATTCTATAGTGATGCTATTACATGGGCTTTCCCCCAGACTTCCTCCCCCAGTTTTAGCCCACAAATCTCTGGTTTAAGAAGTCTCCCAAGCAGCTCTGATGCACACAATTGCATGAAAATTACTGATGAATTTAGAGAAAGGCTGTGCACATCTCGGGTTCTGTGACAGTGAGTTTAGGAGATTATCTCTTTCCCTGGACCCAAAAGTGCCCTGAATCCATTCTTTTGTGATGGCTCTAAATATCAATGAATGGTTTGTTTCAGAAAGTATTAGGCATGCATTTCTAATGGAACAGCAAGGCATTAAATAGTCAGGAGCCTAGGCCAAAGGATGTAAAAATAGGGCATAGTTTCAGAACAAAGAATGATAGAAAAACTGACTGCAGTCTAGATGTCAAGAAAAGCTAACCTGCACATATTCAGACCAGGGACAAGCCTCTAAAGCACATTCAGCAAGCAGGCAGAATGTACTCATTTGCCTTATGTGGAGTAATGTAGGAAAGATTGGTTATTGTTTCTCTGGTAAAGAAAGGCTTCTAAAAACTGGAATTTACAAACTCTGTTAGTGTCAGAGATGAAAACAAAGTAAAATGAATTTAGGAGCCTCTACTGTACTAAGAGAAAGAAAACAATATTTAAAAGACAGTGTTTAAGATCATTTAAAAAACAGTATGGCCACTGGAAGACTGAGGGTTTCTGTGACTGTGCATCTGAACCTGTGTAATCTGTATTTCAGTATCCCTAGTTCTTGAAATCTGAATTTTGCCACATGCTGCTTTCAATAAGACATCTACTTACATCTGTCTGTCTCCACCCAGAAAGCATGACATTGTAAAGAAACATTTCTCAAAATAGAAAATAAAGTAGACTGCTTCTGGAACATGATGTAATGTCTCTTCATTTTCTAATGCAATGTTTTGCATTTCAACGAGGTCTGAGAAACCAGAGTTTTCTGTGTACAGCAGGGATTGGAAAGAAAAAAAAAACTAAGAAAGCAAACATTTCAAAGTTCATATTGTGCTGGAATCAGGTTCACGGAGAAGGAAGAGAAAGAAGGAGAAAGGAAAGAAAGAAAATGATGTATGTGTGTTCTTTATCTGTGTTCACCAAGTGATAGATGATAGTTTTGTTTTCCATGGAGTGAAATGGTATCGTAACCTTTTTTATGTTTGCCTCAGTATGAACAATCCACAGACATGGAGGCCCATCCCGTTCTATGCAGGTTGGGGTGTGTTCCACTTTGCTAACCCATTCTTATCACCTAAAGAAAGGGTTATAAAACCACCGAGTCATTATAGCTGCCATGCTGGGAAGAAGCTGAAATTAGACCTTACATTTTCTGTAGCCCTTTTCTCATAATATGTCCTCCCTTTACCTGGTGATTATTATTATTATTTTTTTTTTTAAAGAGAGAAAGGAAGGGTGAAGAAACAGAGACCTAATTTTTGAATCTTTCTCTGTTCCTTAATATAAACTTGAATTTTGTCCTCAGGATACAGAGGTGTGTGAGTGTGTGTGTGTGTGTGTGTGTGTGTGTGTGTGTGTGTGTGAGAGAGAGAGAGAGAGAGAGAGAGAGAGAGAGAGAGAGAGAGAGAGAGAGAGCACGTGTGCATGTATGTATGTATATATGGGTTGCTTTTGCATATGTTTATGCAGGCCAGAGGGTCATGTTGACTGTCGTCTTCAATTGCTTCTCAACCTTCTTTTTTGAGTCAAGGTTTATCACTGAACCTGGAGCTCACCAATTGGCTAGAATGGATGGCCAGTGAACACCAGGGATGCACTTACCTTCACTTTCCCAGTGCAGGAGTTATAGGTGGGTTCTGTCAGTCACAATTTTTTATGTGCATGTCCCGGATCCTAAATGATATCTTCATTTGTGCAGCAGGTGTTCTAATCATTGGACCATTTCCTACTCCCTGTTTTACTAGCTTTATAAGCAGGAATCCACCATTCTTTGGCCAAATACCTGCTCAGAAGCAATTTAAGGGATGGTAGGCTTATTTCTGATCCACAGTTCAGGATCTGTTGTGGTGCAAAAGGAATGTGGTGCTGACCAGGAAGTAAGGAAAGGGGCATGCTAGTGCCCAGCTGACTTTCTCAGTCTGCATTCCTAGGTAATATGGTGGTCCTGCCCACATTCAGGGTGAAAGTTCCCTCATTCATTAAACTGCTCTGGAAACATCCTTGCTGATATCCTAAAATGTGACTCATTAATAGTGTACTTGGTGTCTATAAATCCAATCAAGCTGACTATCAAATTATTTAGTCATCACAGCCAACATGAATGAGAACTATTTAATAAAAAAAGAGACATTTATCGAGAAGGAGGTTCCCCCTACCAGGGGATTAGGAATGGAAATAGAGAGAGGGATATCACTTAAATTTTATTTTTATACCTTAGAAAAATAAGAAATAAGGCTATTTTAACTCTTATCCTTTATTAGTTTGTCAGTATCACTTTATGAAATTTCTTTTGTTTATTGCTGGACAGTGAGGTCAGAAGATAGTGAAAAGTAATGAAGTAATTGTATCTTTGTATGTTTCCCAGCCTGATGACTGGTAATAAATGAATAAACAACTAAACAAACAAATAACTGAATGATTCATTATTTATTAAAATGACTAGATAGTGAATCTACCTTTTAATAGCTTTTATAGACTTGGAGAAATTGAAAATCTTATTATCTGGAATGAAATGTGTATTAAAATTGTGAATGAATGTGAAGTGATGGCTTGAGTGCACTATTTCAATGAGGAAACAATGTAAAAGGGGTTAGTTGACCTTCTTACATTCCATATATAGTTGGTCATCAAACTTTTGCTGGAATACATAAGTTATTGGAGAAAAATTATAAATTTACAATAAACCAGCAGTCATACTGGCACTAATTAGCTTTAAGCATTTTTTTAGTCCATAATAAATACTTTCCATTACATTTTAATATATTCTCTGAGTATGTATGCACCCATATATCTGCATATGTGCGTATCTGTGGATTGAACTCAAGTCATCAAGATTTAGCACCAGGCAACTTAACCCACTGATCTATTTCAATAGACCTTAATAATACCTTTCACTCCCACTGCTTGCTATCTCTAGATTACTTTATGTAAGTCTCAAACATCATACAGCTTTTATTTTGTTTTACACATTTTAGTATGCAACCTGAAAAGAGACAAAGATAGCCATGACAAAATTATCAGGTGTGTAGCGGGTAGCCATTCCAACCTTGATCTGGAAGCTCCAGCCCCCATTGAGACTTCAGTAACTGTCATGCCTACAAGGCAGGGCCAAGAGGGGACCTTGAAGATCTGAGATCTGGATGCGCCATCTCTCTGGGTTCATGGACCCTGGATGCTAGAGGTAAACCGAGCAGTGTTCTCCAGAGAACACCGCCGGACTGTGCTACATCTTCCCCAGATCTTGTAACCTACCTATCCTTTCATTTGTAAGTTATGCCACTAAATAACCCTCCCTTTTAACTATGTGGAGTGGCCTTAATAATTTCACCAATACAGGTATTATGTTTAACATTAAATATTAAATATGTACTAATTCTTATATACTATTTAATGCCCAGTAAGTATTGATATTTACTTGGTTGGCTTGTATGTTATTCAGCAGCATAAGATGGGAATCAAAAATATCCATACCTTTTTGTCTTGGTTGCCATGTGGCTACCTCTTTCTGCATCTATATCTTCTGTCTACTCTACCCTTTTTTTCCCTAACCTTATAAAGACATTTCTCTCTCTCTTTTTTTTAATCTGCTGGTGTGATTGGTTCTAAAAAGATGCATATTGATCAGGAATACTGAGGGAAACAAAATCAATAAGGTTAATAGTCAAATAGATGCAAATATCTCACAGGATTTTTATTATGGAGAATGATTCATAGAATTATGGAAGCCTAATAGTTCCATTCTATGATACTATATGCTGAAATCCCAGGAGAGCCAATGGTACCATTCTTTACTCTTAATGTGAAGACCTAGAAATGCTGAAAAAGGTGAGGCTAGAGTTGTGGTAAGGGATGTATGGTCTGAAAAGCCCCTGGAGCACCAGGGCTTTTGATGTCCCATGCTGGTAGATCATCTCAAGGAAAGATTTCACCTCTTGACTGCTTTTTTATTTTGGCCTTCAATGGATTGAATGATTGTTATTCAGATACTCACTGAATGAAGGTAGATCTTTTCTTAGTTCAAATCCTAAATCTTCCCCTCACAGACATAGCCAGAAACAATATGTTTACCATTCATATGGACATCCCTTATTCTATTCATAGAGTTAGATAACATTCAATGTCACAACACTTATTTCACAAACATAGACCTTGTGGGTTACCTGGAATACAACCATTTAACATAAAAGTCATCATATATTTGTGTTTTTAAAACTTTGTGAGAGAAACTTACAGGTATTAAAATTGTTTGTGTAATGAGTATATTTATTTTTAAATGGAAAAATTATGTACATTTCATGAATTTCTGCTTCAAAAAATGAGGAAAACTTAAATCCAAAGAACATTTTCCACATGATTCCTTAGATGATCTTATTAATTTTCTAAAGTGTTTGTCTTCTTTCTGTTTGATATTTGGATTACAACCAACTTTTAATTAATACCAAAACATACAAATCAGTATGGTAATGGGAGCTTTCCTGATACTTAAATGTTCCTTTGCCGAGAAGAGCAAATCCAAATCTGTTACATTAATTTTTGTAATTATTTAGTGTTGTGGGATGGTCTGTATGTTAAATTGCTCTGATTGGTCAATAAATAAAACACTGATTGGCCAGTGGCCAGGCAGGAAGTATAGGTGGGACTAACAGAGAGGAGAATTGAGAGAACAGGAAAGTGAGAGGAGACACTGCCAGCCTCCGCCATGACCAGCAGCATGTGAAGATGCCGGTATGCCACGAGCCACATGGCAAGGTATAGATTTATGGAAATGGATTAATTTAAGCTATAAGAACATTTAGCAAGAAGCCTGCCATGGCCATACAGTTTGTAAGCAATATAAGTCTCTGTGTGTACTTGGTTGGGTCTGTGCGGCTGTGGGACTGGTGGGTGACAAAGATTTGTCCTGACTGTGGGCAAAACAGGAAAACTCTAGCTACAATTTAGTTTCTATTAGGCATTTAGAAGAGGAACCAAATCGATATTTCAAAATACAGTCTTGTCAGACTTTGCAGACCCTTTCTCAGTAATCCTGGCTGGTGACACGTGTGGGCCCAGATCATCAATTTGTGACCTCTCTAGCTTATAGAACCGGTGTGGTCTCTGATTTCATCTCTGTAGGCATCTGGGAATACTCACAGAGATCTGTAATAGGAAATTGGAGGCAATTCATGAATTCTTATTTTCTTGCATAAAAGAGTCTCCAATATATTTTAGATGAGTGCAAAGTAAAGACTACAGACTACACATAAGCACACTTAGTTTTTCCATTTATTTATAGTAATGTCTAGACAATTGATGCTCATTGAGAATCTCTTCATAAGCAAAGTCATCCCCTTCATTAGAGATTTCCATTCACCAGTTGCCCCTCTGCTGACCCGATTTTTCTCTGGGCATTCAAATTTCTGCAACTGTGAAAACATTGGCATCTTAAACAGAGCCACTGCAGATTTGTGGGTGAAGTTACATTTGGTTTCTTTTCTTTAGAAGCTCCTAAGTGGAAAAGGTGAGTGAACAACCCAGATAGGGGCTCAATGAACTATATTTGTAAATGCAAAACTATTTCAGAAAAAAAGAATACTTACGGATCCGAGTTTATTAATTACCTTCAACTTGCCAAGATGTTTAGATGGCTAAATTAAGCTTAGAAACTTTAAAATTGACTGTAACTATTTTGAATTTTATATTCTTTTCTGAAATTAAGTTAATTGGTCCTTTTAAAAATATCTGATCCAGAGTTGTACCTACTCATAGGTCCCAAACTTCTCAATTGTATTTTTCCATAACACACAGAGATACTTCATTAAATATCAGAATTTGTAGATACCTTCAATGATTTTCCTCAGATTTATAGATAAAGTACCAGCTCCATGTGTTGGACATGTCCAGTCCCTCTAGACTAGCTCTCTTGTGCATTGACTGCACCTCCCTTTGCCCTAAGCTCTGGTCATACAGATGCGGTCACTTTGATCTAGCATCCATAGAGTGCATGCTACAGGGAATGCATTCTCTTTACCTTTGGCTTGGCTACATCTTAATCATCTTTTAAATATAAAAGACTGAAATAAGGGGAGGAAGGGGATCCAGAGAGGCTGGCCAATGGGTACAAAGTTACAGATAAGTGGAATAAGTACATCAATTCTGGCACAGGGTTCTGATGATAGTCAATAATAATGCCTATTTCAAGATTTCTAAAGTATTGTGAATACTCTTATGAAAAAGAAACAGTAAGTATTTGACATGATGTCCCAGTTACGCTGATTGGATTGTTATGCAATAAATACACATATCAAAGCACTGTCTTGTACATATATGTCTTGTACAATGTCTTATACACTATAAACATATTTTGTGTGTACGTCAAAATATTATAGAACACAGAAGTAAACGATTTGCTTCCTCTTCATCCTTATCCATTTTTTTTCTTCCAGTATCCTGAAACGATGATTATCTTCACAATGTCTTTGAAGCTTTATAATTAATACTTATATCTTATAATATGTCAAATGCTATGGAGATAGGTATCAGTTGCTGTGGCTTATCTAGTGTCTAGCACAAAAGAACCAATGAACTGTGGTTGGGGAGATAGTTTAATCCATGGCTGCCACACCAGCATTTCAAGTTCAAGCTCAGTAGCCATATAAAAGCCACACATGGCAGTATGTGTCTGTAATTCCAGGGCTTATGTGTGGTAGGTGGAGAAGGGAGGATACCTGGAACTTATTAGCCAGGTAGCCCAACTAAATATATTAGCTCCCGGTCTCAAAGAATAAAATGAAGAACTATAGAAAATGACACCTGGTATTGACCTCTAGCCTCCACATACTTCAAAAAGAACTACTGACTTTGGATGCTACAGTCTAGGTGTTCATCCTTCCTAACACTGCGACCCTTTAATACAATTCATGTTGTGGTGACCCCCAATCAAAAAATATTTTTGTTGCTACTTCATACCTGTAATTTTGCTACTGTAAAGAATAAAAACATGCCGGGCGGTGGTGGCGCACGCCTTTAATCCCAGCACTCAGGAGGCAGAGGCAGGCGGATCTCTGTGAGTTCGAGGCCAGCCTGGTCTCCAAAGAGAGTTCCAGGAAAGGCGCAAAGCTACACACAGAAACCCTGTCTCGAAAAACCAAAAAAAAAAAAAAAAAAAAAAAAAAAAAAAAAAAAAAAGAATAAAAACATAAATATTTGTGTTTTCCAATGATCTTAGGTGACCCCCATGAAAAGGTCATTTGACCCCAAAAGGGCTTGAAACCCCCAGGTTGAGAAATACTGATCCAGTATAATCTTCCTGTCACCTGTCACTTCTTCATCTTTTTGTGTTGGGGTGTGTATCTTATGATTTTATTTTATATTTTTGGTCAGATATTTTTGGTTTCTTTTCAACAAACTTGGTTAAGGCCACTTAGTTGTAACTGCATTAAATAATGACATCACAGAGATGATTAAATGTACATTCTTAGTTTTATAATATAGGTTTGACCTTCTTGAATTCTTGATAATATCAATTAAATTGATAACTTTTAAAACTTTTCAGAAATAACTTCTGTTTTCTGGAACGAACTGGTGTCATAGGTTTATTAGAATAACTTGAGGTAGGTCTACTTCCTTGTTAAAAGATACAGTGAACAAAACTTTAAATTTACAATAATATACAATTTTATTTTGCTACTATATTTGAGTCTTGTTATAGAAAGGTAATTATATAAATTATATCAAGTGATTATAATACTTTTTGCAATAAAATTTGGAATAGTACTAATTTCTGGAGGTCACAATAACAATTACTTTATTGTTTTACTTTTAAGATTTGAGATTTTTATGTAACATTTCTGCCTTCTCTTTCCTCTCTCCAAATCCTCTCACATGAATCTCTCCACTCAGTTTCAAATTAATCTCCTCTTAATCCACAGTTCTCAACAGAAGACATGCCAATATTGAATATGGTACTCCTTGCTCATAGATGAGGAAGCTAGCACACAAGAAAGTAGTACATTCCTTTGTACTCCAAGTTTTGAACATTTTTGGTGATAAATGCAATCCTTTCCAATAAATTCACTTCTGATAGTGACAATTTCTTTCTTTCTGCCTCATAGTCTGTTAACGTCCAGCCCCTAAAAATAGCAAGCTCATGTGATTTATCACACAGTAGATTTAGCTGTGACTTGCCTTGGGCGACTTGTAGCCTTGTTGATATGGGACCTTGACCTGTCTTCTTAGGCAGTTTCTTGTTAAATATTCTTGGCAGAATAATTTGGATTGACAAGCTGAGAAACATTTTGGGCAGGCAGTGTGAGCACAAGGAGTGTGGGGAGAACATGCATAGTTTGAATCTGTTTTACTCAACCTTGAAGAGATGATAAGTGTTAATTCCCAACTTCAAATAAAGTATACCAAGTGTATATGCAGTGTTCCTGAGAGCTTACTAATGAACTGAAAAACACTCTGAGGTGGGAAGAAATAAATTTCATCAACCCCCTGAGCAGCAGTGATTTGCCTCAGCTTGTCATATGTACTTGATTTTGATTGAAGGAAGGCAAATGAACTTGTTTAACCTTTTCTTGATAAAGAGTTTGTGTTGTCTTTAATAGGCCTCAGATTTCCCATCATATGAATTGTGTGTGCTGAATATTAACATACAGACCAGCAAAGTTAACAAAACAAGCTGAGGACTGTGTTTTATTGGTCATTAATGTGCTCCAAATTAATTGTTTCTAAGTAACCTAAAAGACCAAGGTAGCAGGATTGAATGAGAGATGCCTGGCTAAAGAGAATTTCAGAAGTGTTGATTAAACTGAATGCTTCTCACATGGCTCCACTCTTTGCCAAATCTCTGGCAGTTAGGTTAACAAAATTCATGCTGATGCCTGATGTTCAAGAAAGTATCAAGCTGTCAGGAAAAATCAAAGTCAGTGCAGAGCCTTCCGGATTCATGCTACTGTGCTATAGACTCCATATAGAACAGCAATACATCTGAGAAATGATCTATATATTTTTAGCACGTATGTATATATATACACAATGTGGGTGGGTACAGGTATGATGTATATGAATATGTGCAAACATATGCCATGGCACAAATATAGAGGTCAGAGGACAACTCGGTGTTAATGCTCACCTTCCACCTTATTTAAGACAGAGTCTGGGGTATGCTGTGGCATATACCAGGCTAGCTTCCATAGATGTACTGGTACTGCAGATGTATTCTGCCGTGCCTTGGTTTGTGTGGGTTTGAGGGATTCAAACTCTGATCTTCATGCCTCCCTAGCAAAGGCTTTACACACTGAGCCACTTCCCTAACCCTTAGCTGTATAATTTTAATGAAAAATTTATTTGGCCTCACTAACACTGAGTTGGGATGTTTTTCTATTTAGTAAGGTTTTTTATATTTCGTGGAGCAAATTCAGCACAGCCTACTTGTGACATCCATGGAAACCTTTATTGGCAGGATCATCCTCATTTTCTTGATGTTGTTTCTAGAACTTCAGTCACTAGCTGAACAGCTGCAACATGAAACCTTGGTTTCATGTTTTATATCCAGTACTGGTTGACAATTTTGTGCCATACAAGTTACCTCAATAGAGTATCTTGTGATCAGGCAAAATATGTCACTAGATACTGTAACCTGTTAAATAGCATGGATCTTTCCTCTTCATGTTAATATATTCACATATTATCTATTTCAAGATCTACATCATAAAATATGATATTCTTTTGTTCCACCTTATATATTTTAATATTGTACCATGGAGCATTCATCACTGTCACATTAATTTCATACTACAATTTGTGTGTGTGTGTGTGTGTGTGTGTGTGTGTGTGTGTGTGTGTGTTCAGAAGAGGACAGCAAGTATCCTCTCACACATTTTGCCTCACTTCCTTAAGATAGGGTTGCTCTCTGAGCTTGAAGCTAGGCTGGCAGACAGCCATCCCTAGCCAGCTTCCTGTCTTCTATACCCACAGTGCTAAGGTGATAGATGCACATGACTCATATATTAGACTCCAAATGTGTGTGATTCAGCAGAACAGAATTTTATTTATGAATAGGCCTTTGTAAGTATTTGCATATAATGGAATTTCAGTTCAGCAGAAAGAAAATGGCTCATGCAGTAACTAGTCCTGGGATTATATTGGCTCACGTGGAAAAAATGGAAAGATGGATCTATGTCTTAGCAAGTGAGGCTTTGACTTTTCACTTACAGTATTGAATCACAAAACACATTCATATTTCTGTTATAGTTTGTAATATGTTAATACCAATTTACTCTGTTATTGTAAGAAAAATTAATCATTTACTCTTCCAATGTTCTCTGTTGACTATGTACTTTTAAATATGTACTTTTAGGTTAGTAATGTTAATAAAACACTCAGCTTTAAAATGCAGAATTCTCAAGGAGGCATGTGTAGTCCCCATAATTTCCTTATCCTGCTTCTTATTGACAGACAGCTCCATTCTGCTTTAAATCTCTTACTTTATAAAACTCAGCTTTGTCTGATGTAGTGCCTGTGACCCTCATTACAGGAAAAGATGACTTCTGTTCATCTTTCATCTGTGGGTTCCTTATCTGAGTCGAGTTTCTAACAGCCATGACTAACTTGTCAACATAGCAAAGCTTCCATCTCATTAAAATCTGGATGCTGGTACCATTACCTCAGGAGTATTGTCTTCACCAAACAACATTCCAAAATGAACTTCTATAATGGAGATTGTTATTTGATCACAGACTTCATGAATCCCAAATAGAAGAAAATATTTTCTAAGAAAGAAATGTTACCTGCTTTTTTTTGGTGATACAAAGCTTACTATCCACAAATGAAATTTTATATAGTGTGTGATATTTATGTTTATATATATATATACACATATATATATACACACATATATACATATATATACATGTATGCACAGAAACATATGTGTATATATGCATTATATGTACACACATATGGGTACACAAATGTGTACATACATACCCTGAAATAACTTTTAATAACTTTTATAATTACTCATTTTAAGTTAGTTGGATTCAAGGTATGTTTTTAACATCTAGTAGTATTTCTACCACTGTCTAATTATTTTCAACCTGCATGTTTACTTTAACTACCTAACCCTTGTATTTATCGTTTCCTGGTCATTCTGTTTTCTTCTAAGCCATCACTTCAGTGGGTCTTTTCAGTTACATGAAACAGAATGAAGTAAGTATGCTGCAGTAAAAACTTAATCTGCTTTTGTAAGACCTCAGCATGTCAAGGACACTCACTGGAAAGAGCCGACACAAACCAATGTTTGTAGTTGGATTGGAACATGTAAAGGCCAGTGCTGTAGAAAGATGTAAATTTCACGTGGACTTATCTACCAGAAGAAAGGCAAATCTTCCCCCGAAAACTCTTCATAAATACACTCCTCAATGTATTTAGATGTTGGTTTCTGAATAACAACAGAGATCAACATCTAAAGCAGTTCGTCCTACAGAGTCTGACCAAATGATCTCCATCGGAAGCTGTACCATCTAGGAAATATGAGGTCGTACACTGCAGTGGAGGCTTATGCTGACCCTCTCACAGCAATAAGCATTTCTTAGGAAGGACAATGTGTTGCTGCTCTTTCTGTCTTAACAGCAGTAACTGTCAGTGTGGCTTGTAATGCTATCAATAATCTTAACTATGTGAACTTCAGTCTTATGAAAGCACACGATATGTTACTCCTTATTTTCTTACTTCATAATATCATGTTGGAGAAAAATGACTTCCACAAGATTCTTTAAATAGATTAGTACTTCATTAATAGTAATATAGAAATTGGCTAAATATACTTTTAAAGCAGAATATTACCCAAAACTACATATATGTTACCTTACTGAGATAACTAATGAATCCATGTGTTTATGTAGAAAAACAACCAATAACAATTGACTTGCTAATTTCAATTTTTAAGCATTCTGGGATATGAAAAAAGGACAAGGTTTAGATTTTGCTTCAGGTCCTAAGCAAGAGAGTAAGGATGTGGGAAGTTGTGATGGGGAATTGGTTTTTAAAATATCAATGAAGGTAAACCTTCATGTTTCTCTACTTCTGTTTCCCTCACATTCATGATTACTGAGTTAATGTCATTATTTCCACTCAAATTAATGATTTAGTTCATATATAAGATGTAACCTTTCATTTTAAAAAGATTCTGGTTGCTTCTAGTAGTTGTAATGTTATTTATACAAATGAAATATATGTGCTACATACAATTAAATGAAAGAACACAATTACTTCAGAAATTGTACCCATCAACTAATCACTGAGCATAGACTGGTAGAAGAAGGCTTAGTCCAATGTACTCTTGGATGAAGAATAGATTTTTCTGGGAGATACATTCATAGAAAGCTTATATCCACCAGTAGAATTGATATTAACATATCCTGTTTTCTATTGGAAGAGTGGGAGAAATCCATGCCTTGGTAATCCAGAAACAAACAAAACAGTCTATAGAGTTTGTTTTTCCTTTATATCCTTTTTTTTTTTTCCCTGAGACAGGATTTCTCTGTGTAAAAGCTCTGGCTGTCCTGGAACTTGCTTTGTAGACCAGGCAGGCCTCGAACTCACAGAGAATCGCCTGTCTCCGCCTTCTGAGTGCTGGGATTAAAGATGTGCGCCACTACTCCCAGCTCCTTTATGCACTTTCGACAGAAACCTCAAGCGAGTTTGACACGAGGTAACTGATTATACAACATGGAGAAGCAATCACGAAAGGGTTCTATGTTCTAAGGACACCACCCAACCAGCTGTTCGTTGTGCTCTGGTTGCCGAGTGGGAAGCAGTCCGAAAGTAGGTTTCCAGAACCCAGGACTTGTGTTAGTTTCCCTCTCTTTGATAGTTGATGATGGAGCCAACTTGAAAAGTGGAAAGGTTTATTCTGTTTGATCGGTTTTAGATGTTTCACTCTTTGGTGGTTTGGTCTCATTTATGCTTGTATTGGCATGGTACAGTATAACCAATGCATCTAGTGCAGGAAGGGTAGTGTGTTCACTATGCCTGAAAGCGATGAAGGATGAAGAAGGGGCCTGGGCCTCCTCTGAATCTCCTGTACGATTACTTTACCCTGATCTAAATAACTTGCATTAAACTTCAACTATTGATTTTCTTAACCAGAACCAAGGAAATTTATAAGCCATCAACACATAGACCTTTGGAGAGATTCCAAACTTCAGCAATAAGAAAGATGAACAGCCCTTGCAGACTGTGAGAAGAAAAAGTAGCATCCAAACCGGGACGGTGATGGTGCACGCCTTTAATCCCAGCACTTGCGAGGCAAAGCCAGGAGGATCTCTGTGAGATATACAGAGTGAGATCCAGGTTAGGCACCAAAATACACAGAGAAACCCTGTCACAAAAAAACAAAACAAAACAAAAGAAAGAAAGAAAAGAAAAGAAAAAGTTGCATCCAAAGTGGGGTGGTCAAACTAAGACTTCTGTGACCACTAATTCAACACAACGGTTCACACAATGTTTTGAAAGCTGTTTATCTAGAGCAGGGTTCATTGTTGCAAGCAGGGCAGAGGGTGGATAGAGAAGAGCCTCGAGCTAACCTTTTTACTATGACCTTGATGTTAGTAAAAAGAAATCCTAATGGTAGTGATTTACAGAAGGGAGAAGACATAATTCAACGTTTTTTAGGAGTATACTCGATGTAGGAGGGGGTATATACTAAGAAGAAAATGTCTACCTGCCCATAGCATGCTCTCTACTCTTTCATTAGGAATACTGCCTCAGTATCATTCACAATAAACAAATGCTATGTAAAAAGAGCAGAGAGGGAAATATAATCTTATCTGTATGATCATATCATGTGCGACTATGCTGGATGCTAACACTGAGAGAAAATACATGGAAAACAACATGATTACTTGAAGTAGAGGGAAAACCTATGTAAAATAGAAATAAAATAGAAAGGTAATAGACAGTAGATGGTCTAAGAGCTATAGTGGTCAGATGGTAGTGGATTGTGGAGAGAATATTGACATTTGTGAAGAATTGATGTTTGGACACTTCAGTGAATTAGTATGGCTTCCCTCATAAGATCAATGCTACACAAATAATTTGATATTTCTGTTAATTCAGAATAAGATTTTTCCATCTGTTTTGTGCACCATCTATCTTTGAGATCTATCTTCTCAGATTTTATTTTTATTTAGCTAATTTAATTACCAAATATGAGAATATTTCCCTTTTTTTTTATAGAAAACTGCAGAAGTCTCTTTGACTGCAACTCAGTAGTTTCATGTTCTCACTTTGCAAGGAGATGGTAAAATGCAGATATTTCAGAACTGCCCTAGGGAGAAGTTTGTGAGACGAAGCTCTCCTGAACTCATTAGGATTTACTCAGTGGGATGAAATTGAATCATTGTGAAATATGAGCCAATTCACAGAATCATTTCATCTTACCATAAGGCTTCTCACTAGAACATCGCACCAGACTGGTATTATCTGAATGATGTCTGTGAAGGCAAATAAAACAAATTCTCTTTTATGGTTATAAAATATAAAACATGGTTATCTGGGAAAAATAGGATCTTGAAGATGATAGTTTCACATGTAGAAAAATGCCAACATCTTGGAGAATATTTTTAAAGTCTTAATCATTTGAGCACCTTAATAGTCCTGGTAAATGGTCTGTAGTTAGAGTACAACATTCTTTCATGCTTATGGGTCTTTGCTTTCTAGTCCTTCTATTCAGGGAACACATTGATAAGTAGAATTTACAGATGGTTATAGCACAGTGATAAGCAGTGTTTACACAGTACCTCAGAGGTGCCAGAAGAATTAATAAGTTCTTCTGTGTTCCCAAAGCAGTTCAAGACTGTATTCAAAGTCACTATGTAAAATATACTTTATTGCATTGATGCTTTATTTTGAGAATTATTATTATAAGACAGTATTATTCATTTTCTATGTTGTATGGAACAAGTTCTATGCTGAAATGACAAATTTGATGTATATATTACTGTAAATCTTTCCATCAAATAATCTTAGTTGTGCTTAGTGCTAAAAAACTGTAAGAAATTTGGCTTAAGGGTAGGAGACTGGTGGCTTTTAAGGTCAAGATTTACCTTGAAAGTATAGCTAAAACTCTACAAAAGTATTTTTCATAGTTATAGAAGTGTTCTTGAGAGTTGAACCCAGGTTTTAATGCATGCTAGGCAAGTGACTCTGCCATTAAGCTCTATCCCCAGGCTTTTCATTTTTATCCGCCTTTTATCCTGTGACAGGCTCTCCTAAGTTGCCTAGGGTAGGTGAACTCACCTTGTAGTCTAGGTAAGTCATAAACTTCCAAATCTCTGATCTCAGCCTCCTGAGTACCCAGGATTGTAAGCCTGTGCCACCAGCTCCACCTAAAGTAACAGAGTAACTAAAAGGATATGAATGCTGATTAGTAACAAGTCTCAAAAGAACATCTTAAAAATATTAGGCTAGGAAGTTGCTAATATGTTCCCTACTGACTCATGATGAAATCTGGTTAGTACTGATTCCATGTTGTTTTTTGGTAGTATCTGGAGGGTTCGTTTAAAAATGATTTACAAAAGATATAAAGAACTAGCATAGATGTGCCATTAAAGAAATCAAAATGAAAAGTATAGGAATTTTGCTGTAACATTAAGTATGTGTGTATAAGAACAGCCAGATCAAATTTAGAGAAGCCTTACTGCTACACCACAGTTGTTTTCAGATAATATATCTCAGAGACCAACAACCCAGGCATCTCAATTCCTCAAACCAAAGTCTCTTCCCTTACTGTTTAGAGTGGGCTGGATTCTACCTTGCTCCATTTTGTCTTCATGCCAGCACCCAGAGTGACGGAAGAGTTCTGCTGGGGATCCTGATGGTCCTTAGGGCACACAGGAAAATGTCAAAGCATGAGCTTTAACGCTTGAAGGTCAGCTCCAAAGAAACACTCCTCTCTTTTCTGTGGGTATTCTGTTTACTATGTGAGTATAGCAGCAAATGGTCAAATAGTTCTACCCCGGTGAAAAATTTAATAACGGGAATCAATGCATTAGACAGAGGCATAAAATATTTTGAATAATAGTACACAGCTAATATAGATTTGCTTCTAGTTATTTCTCATTAGAGAACAGATAAAAACTCTAGGTCCATGTATGACTAAATGTGATGCAGTTGAGATTAATATATAGATTTACTCCACAAATTCCATGCTTTTACTGCCTAACAAGCACTTAATGGATTTTTAAAATTATTTTTTATTATTTCTAGTACTCTGTGGCTACTTCTAGTTTATTTTCATCAAGTATTTAGTAACTACTTATATGCACTCATGAATATGATGGCATCCTTATTCACAGAGGCCAAGTCTAGTTATTTGTTATTAATAATTATGCTGGATATTATGTTGGTGAAATTTGGCACATGTGAGCTAATTTGGGCTATTATTTTTAATTGTTAAATGTGATTAATGTACACTTTATTTTTAAATCAGTTTGTGCTACCAGGCATGTGTCACTATTCCTGTTGACATGGACAAATGAAGAAAGAGGGCTAGGGACAAGGCAGTGTTTCCAGGGACATACCAATGTGCTGTTCATATGGTATAATATGTTCTGCAATCTAAACTTTATGTCCTACCACCTACATTGTCCACTTATATTTTTTTCTCTAAAGGTATCTTCCCTTTTGTCATTGTGATTCCAGTTACTGTTTCCTCTGTTCTTGGCATCTGGGGTTTAACTGTCATGAGAACTAATCATATTGTTTAATGTCAAAGCTGACTCATGCAATCTCATTGGACAATACATCTCTACCTTTATTGTTGTTGTTACATATTATATATGCCAAGCTTGTTTATAGCTTGAGATTACACAGATTGATTCAGTCTGTGTCCTCAAGTAGCCTAGCAATTCCAGGGAACTCTGTGTACCAGGCAATATAACTAAATACAGGAATATCCCAGGACTTTGGGAGAGATACCTTGCTTTTCCTTTCAGAGCATCAACACCCTTTTTACCTTTCTTTCTTTCTTTCCTTCTTTCTTTCTTTCTTCCTTCCTTCCTTCCTTCTTTTCCTTCTTCCTTCTTTCCTTCCTTCCTTCTTCTTTCTTTCTTTCTTTCTTTCTTTCTTTCTTTCTTTATTTCTTTCTTTCTAATTGTCATTTCGTTTTTCATCAGGTTTTCATCTTTGAAGTGGTATGAAAGCCAATGTCTTTACCTCTTTGGTATGAAATTATACTTCATATTGTTAATAGAGATGATGCTGAAGATTTCATTGGGTGAGAGAAGAGGAAATGTTCGTCACCTGCCAATACAGCAAGGAACTCTATGAAATTTTCATTGGCTACTTTGCATTTCTAAAAAAATCACAGCCTGTTTTCATCTGCTAGAGTATCTCCTTCTCACTCAGCCTTCCATGCTTTCCCATGTGACTCTTGACCTTTTCTAAATATTTTCAACCAACTCTCAACTTATTTTCAGGCCATGCACTTCTCTCTATCCCTCTTGAAATAGGAGCAATTTAGCTGTTTACCTTTCCACTCACACATCGACAATCTTTGTGCCCTGCTCTTCTAACAAAGCTCCCCCTGGCTACTGACATTCACTGTTTCTTGAGTACAGTGGGGATTAACAAGAATAAATACAATTTTCTAACAAGATGCATATATATATACATATACATATATATATATACATATATATATGCATACTTACATAGCTTGAGGTCAGAGCAGCTCACATATTTTGAATATGTTATCTGGATTTTAAAATTATAATTTCAATTGTCAGTAAACTTAATTTTTGCCTTTAGATGTTATTTTTGGTATTTAAAATCAGTAATGAATATATTGAAAGAATTAAGAAAATCTGATACCGAAATTATATTCTCAGGTTCCTACAAATATACATCATACATAGTTTTAAAAAGACAATTATTTAAGCCATACCTTTTTTTAGGTGCAGTATATTTCAAATTCTGGCAAGTCACAAATAGGAATACACTTAGGGAGAATTGGATTCCTTCTGTTTTTCTCTCTGGCTTAGGCTAAGAAGGCTTGTCTTGGGGATAACAGATTCCTGTCAGCTTGGCAGCTCTGAAGATTTGCCTTCCTTCGCTTCTGACTCTGCTCTTCCAGGGATGCTGATTTTAGGACAATGGAAAGGCCACAAAAAGATGCTTTCCATATTTATCTAATGCATCTTGAATTCTAAGGTGCAGAAAAGAAGGACAATATTGGGAAAGAAAATAAAACTTCAGACAAGAGAATATGAGGTGCTTAGAGAAAGCCGGAGGGTTGGGCTTTGAGCATAAACATGGGAACTGAAGCCTCCGTGTCCCACTTGTTCTGTGCTACAATCCTGTCCTGTCAGGCACGTTAACATGGTTCCTATATCCACCATGATACAGTATTTGATTTAAGTCAGACTTGATTTACTTAATTTTTACTAAAAGCAATGGCATTTAATTAAAATACTTTAAGTTTCTGTTTTTGTGAAGTATTACATTTTCCCTGTATTTTCTCTTCAGTCTTGGAGTTCTGCCAATCTAATATTGATGCCCAAATCAAAACTCAGGAATGGGTGAAAAAACATGAGAGGGAGGAAGAGAGAACAATGCAATATACATGATTTTAAAAAATCAGAAGGAGGACTAACAAGAAATAACAGAATCAGTGGGAGGGGACATGGGAAAGTAATTGGGTGTGGAACAGATTAGAACACAGCACACAGATACATCTATATGAAGATGTCTTTATGAAACTCTCGATTTGTAGGATATCCTACAAAGTTAACCATTAAAAGAGTATTGCAGATTTTCTAACTGAAAAATTGAAAACCATGCCATAGATTTCAAAACTTAGTGTCTTCTCATTTCTTTTATGCTTTGTAAAGTTAAAATAATTGTCAAGTGCTATGGGATACTAGAATATATATTTCATTAACATAAATATATGATATTATTTAACTTTGCTTAAACTTAATTAATTTTTTTATTTTCATTTTTTTGACAAAATGAAATATGAGATAAAACAAAAACTATCACATCGAAGTTGAATGAGGAAGACTAACAGAAGAAAAAAGGAAGCCCAAGAGAAGCTCAAGAGTCAGAGACCCTTTCTGTCACAAACTTCAGATTTCCACAAGAAACTAAACTGAAAGCTATAATATATAGGCAGAGGACTCAACACTGACTCATGTTGGCCCTGTTCTTGTTGCTCAGGTCTTTGTGGTTTCTTATGAGCTTTGGCTCAGCTGATTTAGAGGGTCTTGTTCTTTTGGTGTCCACCAACTTGTGTGTTCTTATTATCTCTCTGCCTCCACTTCTTTGAGGTTCCCTGAGCTCTGAAGGGAGAAATTTGATGGACACATTCCATTTAGAGCTTAGTGTTCCAAGGTCTCTCTCTCTCTCTCTCTCTCTCTGTCTCTGTCTCTCTCTCTCTTCTCTCTCTCTCTGTCTCTCTCTCTGTCTCTCTCGTCTCTCTCTCTCTCTCTCTCTCTCTCTCTCTCTCTCTCTCTCTCTCTCTGTGTGTGTGTGTGTGTGTGTCTGAATTTGTTCCCTTCTGCTGAGGAAGATTCTCTGATGATAGCTGAAAAAAGCACTGATCTAAGAGTATAGCAGAATGTCATTAGGAATCATTTTATCCCTACTTTTCCCTCATTTTTTAAAGAACAGTAGTATTTGGTTTTACCCTAGGTCTCTGAGCTACCTAGTCTCTGATTCTTGATTACCTCTCTTTCTCCTTTCCTCCTCCTCCCTTTTATCTTCTGATTTATTATCTTTGCATGTCAGCCCTACCTATCCTTTCTTCTGCCTAGTTATTGGAGATTCAGCACTTTGTTAGACCAATCAGGTGTTTTAGGCAGGCATAGCAACACAGTTTCACAGAGTTAAACAAGTGTAACATAAAAGAATGCAACAATCTTTGCATTATTAAACAAATATTCCACAGCATAAATTAATGTAACATATCTTCAACTAATATTCCACAATGGATGGTATTTGGCATTTGATACACACACACACACACACACACACACACACACACACACACACACATAGTATAGAACTTTTGATAATAGCCATTTCAACTGGAGTGAGATGATGGTACCTCATTTTTGTTTTGATTTGTATTTCTTTAACATCTAATGATTCTGAACTTTTTTGTACATATTTATTAGCCATTTATATTTAAAAGTGTTCATTTATTTCACTGCCCATTTGTGAATTTCATTGCCTTTCCTTCTGTGTGTTTGAGTTCCATGTGTATTCTGGTCATCAAACTTCTATTAGATAGGTATTGGCCAGTGTCTTGTTCCCTTTATCCTTATGACTGTTTTTTTTTTTTGTTGTTGTTGTTTTGTTTTTTAAGATAAAGTCTTAGTAACTTGGGCTGGCCCAGAGCTTGCATTATCCTCTTTCCCAGCATGTTAATGTAGTGTGCACCACTACATTCCAGTTGCTGATAATTTCCTTTGTTGTATTTTGTTTGTACTCTCTCTTAAATTTTGATTTGATTTACTGTGCTTTGAGTGTCCTATCTAGAGAATTGTTTGTCAAACATGAAAAAGGAGGAAAAAAATGGAAGTGATGGAGACTTTCTCATCTCAAGTACATAGTATGAGGGCTGGGCTTCGGGATGTAAGTGGTCACTGAGATCTCCAGTGAATCAGTGACTCAGGGTCCTGTGTCTCATGAACTTGAAGAATTCATTTAATGAACGAGGAGAGGTAATTTTTAAAGGACTTTTATTAAAGAAAAAACTGAATGAAGGACGATTTATTGCAGAGAAGGTAATCACAGCTGCCATATAGTAAGGTTTCAAGAGGGTAGGTCAAAAGGAAGTTACCACTGAGATGTTTATCCAGAGGATTTTTATAGGACAATAAGACAGAAAGTGGACAAGACTGAAGTAACTTCTATTGAGATTGCTTAAGTCTGGGCATATCAGGAGCTGAGCCATTGGGGGTCTGCAGAATCTTGGTATGTCTTCTTGACACAACCATGGGAATGATCACATTTCACTTCTATGTTTATTCAGTAGGGAAGTGGTCATTTGTTGAAACTCTCCATCATCTATCCTTGGCTTATTAAATTGGCTGCTGACCTTGGCTTAGTTTTTGCCCACTTCCAGCCTTGGGAATATTGTCAGTCACTGAACTTATAAGTGTTCTTTGTCTCCAACTTTGGCAGTATCAGTTAGCTGTTAACTATTTTCTATTCATTTTCAGGTACAAGACCAGGTTGGAATTTATAATGTACTCTTGTCTTTACTACCAACCAGTAGCTAAATTCAATGCAGCTGCTAAGATGAAGCTTCAGTTATCACATAGTTTCTTGTCTTGTCTGTGCGGTAGTATGGGTTGATCTTCTTCCTCAAAAGAGTTGAGATTCAAATAACTGTTCTTATCTACAACTATGAATATGATAAAGGACAACTGATTTTTTGGTGTGTTCCTTAGGGCCATGTTCATGGAAGTCAGTTGGAGGCTTCCAAAACTGACTTTGTTTTCCTAAAGTCTTGTTCTTCTTTGACTGTCTTGCTAACCCATACCTGGCTATAAGCTCTCTTCTTTGCCTTGCTCGGTGTTGTATAGGTATACCTATACAACCTAACATCTGTTTGTATTATTTGTTTCAATGTCTTAAGATGTTTGTCATTTGTTTTCTTCTATGAACCAATGTTGCACATTAGGCCATGGATCCATTTTGATTCTTACTCAAAATCAGATTTAGCAGTGAGTTTTAACCTGTATATAGAAATCTAGTTTTCTTACTACCATTTATTTTAGAAACCTATACTTTGTTAGATGCCTGTTGACACTTTAACTGAGATGTCTATTCTGCTCATTATATTATTTGTCTGCTCTGATATCAACACCATGTTGCTTTGTTTACTATGGCTCTACCTTGATGTGAGGTGCTGTGATGTCTGGAATTTTGCTCTTTTTCTATAAGGTTTCTTTGGTGGTCCAGGGTCATTTGTGTTTCCCCAGGAATTATAGAACTTTCCTTTTTCTAGTTTTGGGAAGAGGGAATGCTTTGGATAGAATTGGTATTTTAAAAGTTCTTCTTTTGCTAGTCCATGAAGATGGGAGTTCCTCATATCTTCCAGCCTCCATTTCATGATCATTCACTAGTGATCTGGAGTTTTCATTGTAGAGGACAACTTTTATCCTTCGTAGTTAAATTTATTTCCAAGCATCTAATATTATTGTTGTTGCTAGAATGAATGGGTTTGCCTTTATTTAAATTTTTTTCTTTTTTGTATGTGTGTGTATTGTTGGTGCTAGGACAGAACCCAGGGTCTTGCACATATTACACAAATGTTCTATCTTTGAGCATTATTAAAAGTCCAAGATGCACTTAAGAAGTGAGAGAAGAGGACAGCTCTCTTATGCTCAGAATGTTGGGGCTGACTCACCCACACCACCACCATCAGGGTCAGGTCTACTGTGCTGCCCAGGCAAGGTGCAGAACCTGCTCTCCCAAGTGTTGCATCTGGTGGGGGGCAGGAGCAGCATTGCTGTACTTTATGATCTCAGGGCCAGCTCTTCCACCTGCCTCAGGCATTTGTAACATGAATTGTTAAACGGTCTTATTAATAAAAAACCTGGATCCAGATATTGAGGTAAAAACCTGAGCGATCAGAGGAACAGGAAAACCCACAGACAGCCTTACCTCACTGACACCTCAGTCTCCAAAGATACCTACTTCCTGTATACCCACGCCTATATGCCTTTCTGTTCTGCAATCTTACTTCCTCTCTGTCTATACAGACCTCTATGGTTAGTGCTGGGATTAAAGGCTTGTGTCACCATGCCTGGCTCTGTTCCCCAGCCTTGAACGCACAGAGGTCTGGGTGGATCTCTGCCTCCCGAATGCTAGGATAAAAGGCACATGCTACCATTGTCTGACTTCCATTTTTTTTTCCATTTTATTTTATTTTATTTTTTTATTTTACAATACTATTCAGTTCTATATAATAGCCAGATTCCCTTGTTTTCTCCCTTCCTGCCCCTCTCCCCTTCCCCCCAGCCCATCCCCCATTCCCACCTCCTCCAGATCAAGGTCTCCCCCAAGGACTGGGATCGACCTGATAGACTCAGTCCAGGCAGGTCCAGTCCCCTCCTCCCAGATTGAGCCAAGCGTCCCTGCATAAGCCCCAGGTTTCAGACAGGTAACTCATGCAATGAGCACAGGACCTGGTACCACTGCCTAGATGCCTCCCAAACAGATCAAGCCAATCGACTGTCTCACCTATTCAGAGGGCCTGATCCAGTTCTGACTTCCACTTTTAATATATTGGCTGGCTTTTTCCTCTGATCCTCAGATGAGCTTTATTAGAGTGTACAATTTTTTTTTTGTTTTGTTTTGTTTTTTGAGACAGGGTTTCTCTGTGTAGCTTTGTGCCTTTCCTGGAGCTCACTTGGTAGCCCAGGTTAGCCTTGAACTCACAGAGATCCGCCTGGCCTGCTCCTGAGTGCTGGGATTAAAGGCGTGCACCACCAACGTCCAGCAAATGTACAATATTTTTGGGGACACAAATATCATCACAGGCTTTGATGGGTAAAATCAATGTAATCAGTTGAATTATTACAGTAAAAGAAAATACCAATTTGACAATGAAGTAGTACCTCAAAATATGAAAACTGCTAAGTATCATGGCTAAATACAAGTAATCTTATTAGGAGATGGAGGCAGGAAGAGAGCAGATTTGACAGTTGGGCTTCAAAGCAAACTCTGTCCCAAAAGAAGATGAAAGTTTAAGTTTAGCTTGACTGGTTTTTAAAATACAGATATTAAAAATATAGGTCTTTATCTTTACCTGTACCTGTATATTCAAATGTATTATTGAAATCACTAGTTAAAGACAATTTATTATCAGTTATACATTAATTATTCTCATTGTTTGTAGAGCTTTTAGCTTATAATTTTGATTTTGAAGAAGCACAGTTTTTATTTTATCAGTTGTGCATTTCCTTTTTCATTGAAATACTTTTCTTGTTTAACTAAACTAGCTGGTACTTTTGTACTTTTGACAAGTGGATGAATAATGGTAATGGGCATCAATTTGTTCATGATTTCTATAGAGACGCCTCTGAATCCTCACTAAGCATAAACCTTCCTCTTAGGCTGAGTACCAGTGTTTTCTAATGTTAATTTTCCTCTTCTTATTTCAGCATCTGGTATCTGCACCAGATAATGTCTTTGGGAGGAAGTTGTAAATCCATTTCCTCTGCTCCATGTCCCTTTCAGCATTGCTGGATTACTCATGGTACTGGTCTTGAATCATAGATGATAATTTTCCTTTATTCTGAACTTTTGGCTTTTTTGAACAGTATGCATGTTAAATTTGTCTTCCATCTTTTATTTTAATGATTTCCTTTTCTTTTCATTTCCCTCCTAATTATAGGCACTTTGTGCTCTCTGAAGTATTCATCATTATAAAAACTATTATCTTTATTGTTAAGGATTTCTATATAATTTGTTAAATTCTTTTTCTGAGTTATCCATATATCTCTTCTTTTGTCTTATTTATTATTCCTATTCTGTAGTCCTCTGTACAAACTTTATGGTCTCTGTTGCTATTTTTTTTTTTTTTTGGTTTTTCAGACAGGGTTTCTCTGTGCAGTTTTGGTGCCTGTCCTGGATCTCGCTCCATAGGCCAGGTTGGTCTCGAACTCACAGAGATCCGCCTGCCTCTGCCTCCTGAGTACTGGGATTAAAGGCAGGTGCCACCACCACCTGGCGGCTTATTTTTAATAATAGAATATATAGTCACATTTTCATCAGTACTCATACATTTTCTCTTTTCCATATTTTTCACTAAAATAATTTTCTGGTTTTCTGCAGCTTTCATATGGTATATTTGTAGTAAGTTTTTAGCCTAAAATTGTTACAAATGTCTCTTCCATAGATGCTTTGGAAATAAGTTTCAAAGTTCCATTTGGGGATGGAGTCTGATGGTCATTACAATCTTAGCTACCCACTTTCTCAAGGTAAATGACACAGAAACAGACTAAGTCCCAGCTGGAAGATGAGTCTCTCAACTGATTTCTTTCTTTGTCTCCCCTCCCTGTCTTTCTGCCACCCTCTCTTTCTTTTAAGCCTTCTCCTCCTCTTACCTCTCCCTTTCTCCCCTCCCCCTCTAACTTCATCCCTCCCCCTGTCCCCCCCTCTGCCCTTTACCATCTCCTCTCTCCCTTTCCCTTCTCCCTCCCTCCTACACTTCCTCCTCACCCTCTCTCTTGGGTAGGTAGCTCTTCATAAAGTGTATTGCTGTCAACACCTGCTCAGATGTACCACCTGTGTTCCTTTCAGTCCAAGTACCTCTTTCTTCACTGGATTTTGTACAGTCTTTAATGTAGAATGCAGCCACTTTCTATATTTTGAAATTCAGAGTTCAAATGTTTCTTAAACTGGTGTGGATGCTTTGAAAGTACCATTTGTAATTTCATATGACTTCTAGGAGAATGAAAATTTATTATGATGGTATCTTATTTAGCTCGAAAACTTTAGTGTAATTCTGGGAGAAAGAGCCTAAGATAGTTTTTGCTGTTAAAAGATATGATTAATGCAGCATGGGTAGGAGACAATACTTGTAATGAAATTAAATGTTACATTTTACATTTTGATCTGTTGCATGAATTTTAGTACGAGAAGATTACATAAAACTGACACTAATCCTTCTCACCTTTCTATTCTCATTGCAAACTGAGTATTTTGTGCCTCCTTCCATGAACTAGTGAAGTCTATTCTTCCATCCAAATAATTCTGGGATGGCCTTCCAACTCCATGGCCAGGGCATCAGAGCAGAAATGAAACAATGGACCATCTGAGTCAGCCTCCAAAGGCCTTGATTGCAGCTCTCTGGTCATTTTTGTGTCACTCTGCCCACTGGAGATGCCAAGCTAGCCTCTTTACACACTGGAGACCAGAAGCACAGCAGCCCATGTGAACATCGATTCTCACTGCCAGATGAGATTTTGAAACTATTTCAGATGATGCAGCCGCAATAGACCTACCTGCCTAGTGATTTTGGTCACGTTAATGACCCCCCAGGTGAGACCAGTGAAATATCGGTCCACTGAAAACCCTGCCCCAGTTGTGAGCTGCACAGTTGAGTGAACAACTAGAAAGACGCTGCTTTTTAGCCCACGTAGTTTGGAGTTAGTGTTACCTGGCAGTAGAGAACTGATGTAATAGTAGGTACATTGAATTTTTTACTGCTTCTATGCTGTGGATCATCAAATATGACATAGGAGTAGCTCATGCATTATTACAATTTTTAAATAATAGAGTATACTACATTATAGAATAAAGTGT
The DNA here is from genome assembly GCF_004664715.2 of Peromyscus leucopus. NCBI lineage: Eukaryota > Metazoa > Chordata > Mammalia > Rodentia > Cricetidae > Peromyscus > Peromyscus leucopus. Next base: position 45,866,237 of record NC_051076.1, read on the forward strand.
TAGTGATATGGTGAAAAAAAGCCCTTTGATAGTTAGGCTTGTAGATGTATTCAGAATTGCTCTATATTAAATCAAAGATTCAACCTTATAAATTACAACTCTCACTTGAATTATTTGGTTGCAGCTGTGTGCAAGTTCACATAAATACTTCAAAAATTAAACAATTGGTCGAATAATGTCATATTTTCTTAAACATTTTTACATTTAAGATTGCTGAACAATTTTCATATTTGCTACTGGGTACTTACATGTCACAATAACATAATCTCTGGAGGGGTTTCAATCATTCTACACAGCAAGGTCCTTGTTGATTTCCAAACAGTTCCGCTGAAGACACATAGGATCTTGAGATCAGCATGTTCTGTAAAAGAAAGCTGTTCTAGTCTGTAATACAACCCCCCCCCACAACTCTTTTGTGTAACACAAGTAAAATAAAAGCCATTCATTTTAGCATAACTGTAAAGTGTGACAAACATATACTGTGTAATGTTGAATGCATTATGAATGCATTCAAGGTACAAAATATTTCACTTATGGGGTCTTTGTGGCTCTATAGTCATTTTCCAGCCTCTTCCTTATACTTAGGGAATCAGTGATCTAAGTTGTATTACACTTACTGTACTGTTTTTCTTGGAGTCCATATAAGTCACATCATGTAGCATTTATATTTGGGGTCTAGTTTCTTTCACTTAACATATTATTTTAGAGTAACATTTCTCAACATGCAACCCCTTTGGCAAACCTCTACCTCCAAGAATGTTTACATTATGATTCATACCAGTAGCAGAATTACATTTATGAAGTAGCAACCAAAATAATTACATGGTTGGGGGTCACCACAACATGAGAAACTGTATATTAAAGGATCATAACATTAGGGAGCTTGAGAACCACTGTTTTAGAGAGTCATTCATCTTAAGTGCATAGTATTAGTTTTCTTTTTTTACTCACATTCCTCAATGGTCTTAATATAAAACCCAGAGCCAGATAATGGGGTTAAATGCTGAAAGATCAGAGAGACAAAGGAACAAGCCACAGCCACCACCTCTTACCTCCCAACTCCTCGGCCTGAAAAACCCTTTAGTTCCTGTCTCCTCATGTCTTATATACCTTTCTTCACCCAGGAATCACTTTCTGGGATTAAAGGCGTGTGTACGTCCCAAGCAAAGGCATGAGAGCTCAAGTTCTGGGATTAAAGGTATGTGACTCCCAAGTATTGGGATTAAAGGTGTGTGCCACCACTGCATGGCTCTGTTTCTCTCCTATACTGAGTAAATCTCATGTAGTCCAGGGTGGCTTTGAACTCACAGAAATCCATATGGATCTCTGCCTCTGGAGCTCTATGATCAAAGGTGTGTGCCACAGCTGCCTGGCATCTATGTTTAATCTAGTGGCTTGTTCTTTTCTCTGATCTTCAGGCAAAGTTTATTAAGGTACACAATATATCACCACAGGTTTCATTGTTGAGTAAATTCTATTATATGACTACACAAGCTGTTTATCCATTTGCCTGTCAATGTGTATTTGAGTTGTTTCTACATTTTTATGGTAATTAAATCTATGAATATTTGTCCTCATCTGTTTTCCAAAAAATAGACTCTAAGATTCTGTCTTTGTATGGAATGTGTAAAGATACAAATTTGTAGTGTTAATTTATAGTCCTTGGTGATTAATTCTGTTGAACAACTTGTGTTTTAGATTATCTCATCTTATTTTTCAAACTGTCTGCTGGACTTTATGCCTTCCTATGACAAGTTTGTGGGAGCTTTTTCTATATTTTAAATATGAATTCTTAGCATATGTCTATAATGTTTACTACCTGGCTTGCCCTTTTATTTTCCTAACACTATCTAAAAGAGAGCTCACTTTTGATTTCGAGAAAGGCATTTAATTAGTGATTTATATTTATGGTTTGTGTTTTTTCGTGTCAGATATGAAATATTTCTGGCTACTTCTCAAGGTCACAAAAATATTCTGCTATATGTTTATTGTTCTTGCACTTGCATCCAGATCTATGATCCACTTTAAGAAAAATTTTGTGTACTTATAATGGTTGAGACACATTTTTTTTATGTGCTTATAGAACTATTAAAGCACTTTTTGCCTGAGAATTCTCTGTACTGAATTACCCTATATGTGTAGTTGAAAGGCAATTAAATATATGCCTGTAAATCTATTTCTACATTATTAATTATAACAGAACATTTGAAAGGTATGTTTAATTGCTTTGTATGTTTAATCCACAAACATGGCTGGATCATTTCCTAACACTTAAATTTAGTAGCAGCAGCATATGCTTAACTAAAGGAATAATAATGGGAAGAAACAAGATGTATTGCAAAGACAGAAATGTTAAGTGCTGCATCTCTCCTGAGGGATGAAGAAGTAGAATAATACGTAGACACCAAACTCTACCTGGTTAAGACAAAGGTATTTTGAAAGAAAACGTTATCAGGTTAGCAAGATAGCTTAATGGTTAACAACACTTGTTACTGAAGCCCAGAGACCTGAGTTCAATCCCTAGGACTCCCTTTAAACTAAAAGGAGAGAATCACCTCCATAAATTTGTCCTTGATGTCAACAGGAGTGTTGTGGTACCAGTGCCCACATACCTCCTACCCTAACAACCCAGAGCTCAAAAGTTTCATCTAGTTCTGTTAAATGTTTAATAAGCAGTCATTTTAACTAAACAATGATTAAATTAATATACTAATAAATGAAAAAAATAGGGGCGGCAAATTCGCTATTGTTTTACTAACAGCTGTTTTCAGATTGGCACTAGGTTTTGTTCTAAGACCATTTTGCAACATGATAGTAATAAGATTAAGCTTAGCTACCTTTTGGCAAGAGTTTATCATTTTACACTTTAAGCAAAAATTTGTGTCACCAGTAAGATAATGTTCAAGGCACACATCAGATGGTCAAAGGAAGATCTAGAATAAAATCTTTGGGCTTTTGGTACAAGATTTAGATTCCTTCTGCACTGAAAGTTCCCTGGAAGGCCCTGTCTCTAGTGTTTTTCAGAGCAGTTGTTGCAACAGTTATGTCACTGTTGGGTAGCAAAGACATAGTTTTGGAATCTCAGAAAAAAATCTTAGAAAAAATCTGAGAGGGAAACACTTCACTCAGGGTTCAATTTGCTTTTCTTCCCTCCAAGGTCAGTTTGTAGTTAGACAATGCTTCAGGACCTTGTAACATCTCTCTTGTATATAATGCCTTAGTGCCCAAACTGAGCAAGAGATGCACAGCAGAACCCTTCCTATTTGAATAGGGCTACTCCTGTCATAAGCAAATGTCTGTGGAAGCCACAGGAAGAGGAGTTGTGTATAGGTTGCTGCTTCATTGTGTCTTTTGAATGAACATAAACTCTGGAGTAACAAAGAAATATTTTTCATGCACAGAGAACTATGATAACTTTGGACAAGCCAAATGACCCTGATCAATCTTGTCAGATCTGTGAGAAGACACTCAATCAATGGTAGGAGATAGGGTGGCTTTCAAACCAAAGCTAAATCTGAGAACAAACTAATTAGCAGATAGTAGTCTAAAGAATAAGAGTATTTGTAACTGAGGAGAAGGGTTGATGAATAGTATTAGGGTAAGATGAAATGGGTATAGACACATATAAAGCTCACCTTAGGAAGTCTGGAAAGAGAATTTACTGATCTGAATTTGTGATGTATACTTTTTGACTGTTTGGTATATCCTGATTGAAGGGAGTAGAGTTCTGCTTGTCTGATATCATTAAGCATTAGTACTTTAAAAAATATTGTAGATTTAAATTTTAAATTATGTGTGTGTGTGTGTGTGTGTGTGTGTGTGTGTGTGTGTGTGTGTGTGTGTGTTCACAGAAGCCAGAGGCATTGGATTGCCCTGGAGCTGGAATTCTAGGTGGTTGAGAACCACCTGAAGATGGTATTGGGGCCTGAAATATGGTCTTCTGGAAGAGTAGTGTGTGCTCTTATCTCCCTCCCCAAAAACACAGGATTTATGTCCTACCCCTTTTGATCCAATTCTGTGCTTATCACATAACATTACATTTATGTTCTGGCTTTCCAGAAGTCGGCTGAGGTAGACAGTACTCTCCTGACACATTATTAGTTTCTGGTCCCATGAGCCATTAAAATGCTAGAAGTAATTGGGCAAAATGTCATTTTGATTGCATATCACAATCTCTAGTACCTTTGAGTAGAAAGAGTCTGTAATCATGAGTCAAAAGATAGAGTAGGAGATAAACTTCCATTCATCTGCATGGAGAAAAGGAGCACAGTAAAAAGAAATTACCACGTGGTTACAAATTGTGGAATTGTGTGAGATCTTAGGGACTCATTCAAGGGAATTCCATATGTAAAAACTTTAATGTTTTGAATCCAGCTACCATTTTTATCCATATTATTATCATATGATCTTCTGACATGCAGCATGAAAAGAAACAAAAACAAAAATGCAAAAACATAGCTTATTCCCTTTTATAGCAACACGAGCTAAACTCTTCTGAAGAACCTGGGTGGTTTTGATTACAATGGTTCACGAGTACGGGCCTGCAACAACTGTTTGCAACAGCTGCAGATCATTGGGTATAGATTTGCAAGGGATAGTAACATAAAGATGGATTCCCTTTCATCCACAGTGAGATTGTCCAGTGAAAAGAAGCACAGATTTATTATTAAATGATTTTTATTTATATGCTTTTGTGTATGTTTCTGAGACTCATTTAAATGATTTTTTAAAAGAGATCAGGTAGCATTTATTTCTCTTTAAAATTTAGCTCCTGATTAAAAAATAATAGGCTTATGTTATTAAAAATAGAAACACAGATCACTCTTTTTCCTCAGAGGTATCATTGATGTGTGGGAAAAGATATTAGAGTTGTCAGCTGACATCAGCCATAGCCATTTGTTGTAGTGCTGGTTCAAATGGATGTATCTTACACTTAGAATCTGGGCCATGAAGCACAGCTATGACAAATGATACTGTTCTCAACAAGATGATCTCTGGTGATGTCTGATAATGGTATAGGCTAGCAAAATATTACTGCTTAAACACCTTTTTTTTTGGGGGGGGGTGGACTGTTAGTGTACAGAACCTCGCTGTTATTCTGCCACTGAGCAGGGCTTAGGTTTCTATGACTGCTTTTCTTGGACAGAGTTAAAAAGTTACAGCTATACAGTCAAATGAAGTACATCTGTGTCTATTCAGTTAAGAAGAAAAGAATGGATACCTCATTCTATTTGCTCTTTGCAGATGAAATCAGGCATTCTCTCCCTTTAATAATGTATAGACAGTGCCATGTCATGGATTCTGAGATGGTATTTGGTGAATTAATGAAAGCATAAGCTTTAGCCCTACTCCTGTGAAAATTAAATGTGGAATTCAATAGAGTGTGTCTAGACTGAACAGAGCATTAAATTAAATTTGTACTCCTTCATTTTGGCTTAAGAAAATAAAGGAATTATTGGTGGAGCATAGAATGTGGATTATTCATAGAACTGGAGCAAATTATTAGTTTTAGGTAGCAGGTTTATTTATATTTAAGAGAGCACTTGTACATTCAATGTAAGCCATAGTTTTTAACTCTTAAATATACAAGAGGAGAAATATGTGCGCTAAAGTTGAAAGGTTCCAAAATATGTTTTATTTCAAGAGGAATTGTACAAAAAACTCAATTATTCAACATATTACACATAGAAAACAAAAATGTTTGGAAAATATATTTAAATGGAAGTCTACCCCACAGAAAACCTTTAAATACTACGATCTTCTTCCTATGGAGACTTAAGTATATAGGACTTTCCAACAAGACTGTGCAAGAGACTGGCAAATTAAAGATATGAAACATTTACTAGAGTTATGAAACCACAGGAAGCATAGGATTATGATTCCTGAAAGAAGGAAGCTTTTTGACAAGAGGAAATGTCTGGGCTGTAGCACAGACAGAAGTATCTAAGCAGATCTAGAGCTCAGACTGAATTGAAGAGCTGATAGAGCTAGCAGCTTAGGGAGGCCACAAGTAAGTGGCATTTGTGGACAGAGTGCTGTTTAATTAGGATCCACGTGTCAGCAAAGTGGGCCTAGCAAGTCTTTGCATAGGAGGAAATGCTACAAATTCAAGGAAAGGACGGTTGTGAGGTAATTCATGAGCTGGAAGTCAACTGCACTCTTAGGAAGTGAAAGACAATTATGAATATTGATGGAATGTGGATAAAATCTATTACAATGTCATCATAGTTGTAAGGTTAAACCATTCTGTTGACTACCCTGACCAATACAACTAGTAGAATATGGAACCACATCTAACTGTTTATAAAATGGAAAATTTAGTTAAGGCTCATATCAGTAAACTACAACTAGCAAGGAGAACCTAAAATCTCACCCTTAAACAGTAAAACAAACACAAGCCATTAAATTATACCTTAGAAAGCAAGGTGGCTCTCTGCATAGTTTTTGTAAAAACTGTTATACTTACATTTTTGTTTGATATTACCAATAGATGTGTTAAGGATTACACATTTATACTCTGTCCTGAAAAGAGGAACAGCCTTGTAGAGTAAGTCATGGCTAGCTTGAATGCTTTCTGTGAACTCAGAGAGTACTGTTTATTGTTCACATACAGCCCTTTGTTAGAAGGATCTAGGTTTAAAAAAAAAAAAAGGACAACATCATGAGATTTGGAAATTACTGTGTCTATCAGACAATAGGCCCTTGTGAGAAATTTGTATAGCCGAGTACTTACCAAGTACTCATCATTCCTAGGCTCTATGTCATATGAGTTCTACAAGAGATGGCTGAACTGAACCAAAATTGGATTCAAATCATGATGTTGATTTGGGTTTGTTAATCCTATTTTGTGCTGAACATGATGCAGAAAGTAGCAAAAAGAGTGGTGTTTGAGCTAAGGCTGTAGCAGTGGAAAGGCAGTCTCATCTAAAGATGTTAAGCAAAAGGTTTAGTTAGAGCCAGTCCTTGCTGTTTTCTGTAGAAATCTCAGTAAGGTTAAAGAGGGAAACACTAAATTTGCAAGAACACTCTGGTTCAGAATGGAGCAGTGAACTTTGTTGGCAACATTCTGGGTATGCTCTATTAGGGAGGGCATTTTGTCATGAAACATCGTTTTCCCTATAACTTTTGACTGCCTTAGAAAATGAACTTCAGTACTGTTCAAGAAAAATATTGAAAACTCATAATGAGCAACTTCTAAGAAAAATGAACACTGTGGGGAGATGCAGTTAAAGACGATCTATAAGCAAGAATAGCATTTGTTAAGGCAATAGACCTAATGAAGACAGATTCGGAGGAACTGTCAATTGTGACCTGAGCATAGCCTGGAAATACACTAAAAAGGATCGAAAATTTCGAGGTTTTGAGATCAGAGCACTTTTTCAAAGAGTCATTGGTTGAAATGAACACTTATATAGAAGAAACCGTGGGGAAAAGCCCAGTAAACTTGAAAACATAGCAGTAAAGACCTCCAAAGCTAAAGGACAAAGAAAGTAAAGACGACAATGTAAACATGAGATAGTGACCTGTGTTACAGCAACAACAGACTGACATCCTTGTAATCAGATCCCCAGGGATGGGAGGTGGAAGGGGCAGGGAAATACTTGCTGATACAGTAGAGTCCAGCTTCTTTCAAATCTGTGTGAATGTGAGCTCCTAATAAACTGTGAGGAATCCTGGGTGGCACAAACTAGTGCATGAACTGGCTTTTTGGAGCCCATTCCCTATGGAGGGACACCTTGCTCAGTCTTGATGCAGCGGGAACGGGCTTGGTCCTCTCTCAACTTGATATGCCAGACTTTGTTGACTCCCCATGGGAGATTTCACCTTCTCAGAGGAGTGGTGGGGTGGGAATTGGGGGGAGGTGGGGGCGAGCTGGAGGAGGTTAGGGAGGGGGAACCAACTGTGGTTGGTTTGTAAAATGAAAAAAGAACTTTAAAAAAAATAAAAGAAATCACAAAGACATGTTGCATTCACAGCAATATCAAGAAATAGCTGACAATTGTTAAAGCAGAAAAAAAGAATCAAGTAGAAAAATCAAGGTTTGAGTGTGTACTGCTTATCAACAACATGACAAGCTAAAAGGTGATACTACCACATCTTCAAATATGGGTAAATATCATAAATACTCTATCCCTTGAAGATGTCCAAGTGAGGACCTAACCTGAAGATGTTTGTGAACAAAAACCAGAGAGAAGTGATTTCAGTAAAGGCACCAAATTAAGTATTATTAAACAGATTCCTTCAGGAGGAATAAGTGATACTAAAGGAGAAAAATTATAAATTTTGAACATTAATTAAATATATAAGCATAACCAGAAAACTGTAGTATTCATAAAAGTAAAGTTTAAGAAAACTATCAAAACTAGAAGTAGAGAAGTTGAGGTATTCTTTTTAAAAGTCTCATATGCACAGTGGTTTTATGTCAAGGTAGAATGTGATATGTTACACATGGGCAATAATAGAGAAATACTGGAGAAATAGAAGGTGAGAAACTCATGTGGTACTAACATAAGGTATTAAAGTATAATTAAATGAGAAAGGAGAAAAATGAAAAACAGATTTAAAAACTGTTATAGTCCAACCATAAGTAGGTATTTACTTGAGGTAGCATTGACCTAGACACTTCAACTGTAAAGTAAATGTTCTCAGAATAAGAGATAGGATCCAACTTTACATGGTCTAAATGATGTGTAGTTTAGATACAAACATATATATAAAAACTACATCTAATGCCGGGCAGTGGTGGTGCATGACTTTAATCCCAGCACTCGGGAGGCAGAGTCTCTGTGAGTTCGAGGCTAGCCTGGGCTACCAAGTGAGTTCCACGAAAGGCGCAAAGCTATACAGAAAAACCCTGTCTCAGAAAACCAAAACCAAACCAAACCAAACCAAAACAACAACAACAAAAAACTACATCTAAGGAGGTAAGAAGGATTTTCCATATTGAGAAAAGGGCATATTAATGAAGAAAAGAAAGTTCTAAATACAAACGTGTTACTGATAAAAAAGTACATAAGTACTTAATTATTAGCATACATTGATTTTACATATTAATGGGAGTCAGTGTGATCTTTCTGTACAGGCATTCAGCATGCTTTCATCATGATCAATTCTTCTTATCCCACCATTGTCTCCTACTCTCTCATTGGCTTTTATGCCAATGCTATGCTCTGTAGTACACCCAGAAATCATTTAACTTTTAGCTTTAACCTTCAACTTTAGTAGTTTTGCACACGATGTCTGTGACTATTGAAGGTCTTTTGTTCTTTCCCATGAATTTTAGAACTTTGTCTAGTTCTGTGAAGAGTGTTATTGGTATTTTAATTTAGGATAGGAGAGAATTTGTAGAATGCTTTGGGTAGTTTGGACATGTTGATATTTGTTTCAATCCATTAACAGAAGAAATATTTCTGTCTTTGTATCTTCACTTTCTTTCCTACTCTCTAATTCTCACTATAGAGGTCTTTTATTTCCTGTTTATACATAGGTATTCTTTCTAATTTTTTTGAAACTTTGTGAATGAAGTTACTTTTAAATTTTTTCTCAGTAAACTTGTTACCAATGTATAGAAAACCAGTTTTCTAAATGTTGATTTTGCATCCTGCTACTTTTTCTTAATTTATCACTTCTAACAGTCTTTTGGTAGAGAATTTAGGTTTTCTATGTATAGAATCATGCTATCTGTAATTTGGCTTTCTCTTTTCCTGTATGTGTAACTTTTATTCCTTGTGCCCAATTCCTTTAGCTCAAAACAGTGGTTCTATGTTAAGTAAGACTGGTTCCCACTATTAAAGAAAGTCTGTTCAGTTTTGTGCCGGTTCAGTATTATGTTGAGCATGCATTTGTAATACATAGTCATTATTACATTAAGGTATGACATCATACCAAATTTGACTATGGCTTTTATCATGAAAGGTATGCTGAGTATTATCAATTGTTCTGGTATATCTGATGAGGTTGCTCTATGACTTTCATCTTGCCTTCTCTTTATGTGAAGTTGCCTTTGTGTGTATTCAATCATGTTAGTGTCCCCAGGATGAAACATTATCTTTTTGATGTGTTGTTGAATTTGATGTACTAGCATTTTGTTGAGGAAATTTGCATTTGTGTTCACCAAAGATACTGGTTTGTCATTGTTTTGTTTATTTGTTTGTTTTCTAGTATTCTTGTTTGCTTTGGGTAATAATGTTGGCTACAAAAACTATGTAAGGATTTCTTACTTTTGATTCTTTGGAATTGCTTGGGAAGTATTGGTCTTTAAAAGATGTGTAAAAACTCAGCAATGATGATTCCATTTAGTCTTTATTTGCCTTTGTCAGAAGAGTTTGTGACTGGTTCAGTCTTATTATTGGGCTGTTAGGTTTTTCCTTAATATTTTAGGTTTAATTTTGGCCAGTCATGTGTGTCCCAAAATTAGTTAATTTCTTTGAGATTTTTCCAGTTTATTAAGCAGGATATGACTTGGACAATAATTCTTTATTGTAATTTGGGTGTCTGTGGGTACCATGTGTAACATCTTCTTTATTGTACCATTTTCATTCTTGGAGTTTTATCTCTTGGTTACTCCTTTTCAATTTTGATTTTTTTTTCAAAGAAACTGCTCTTCCATTGATCTTTTATATTTTGGCTTTTTTTCTATTGGGGGTCTCATTTCTTTCCTTCTACTTATTTTGAATTTTACTTCTTCCTGCTTCTCTAAGTCCTAGACACATCTTTAGATTCTATTTGAAAGTTTTTTTTTTTTTAAATGTAGGCACTCATTGTTATAGCCTTCCATATTAGTCCTACTTATACTGGATCCCAGAGGATTTGCTATGTTGTTTTCAATTTTTGGCATTTCAAGAAATGTCTAAATTTCCCTTCTGACTTCTTGGTGACTCACTGTTCACAAATGTTTTGCCAAGTTCTGCCTCATGCATTGTATAATTGCTATAATTTTTCTTTTGCTGACTTAAAATTTTGTTTCTCTGTGATCTGACAAGACGGAGGATATGATTTCTATCATTTTGTATTTATTAAGACTTTTGTGGTTGGATAAGAAAAACTTGGTACTGCTGTGAGATGATGCCCTTGTACACTGGTTTAATAAAATGCTGATTGGTCAGTAGCCAGGCAGGAAGTATAGGCGAAGCCAGTAGAATAATTCTGGAAAGAGGAAGGCTGAGTCAGGAGATGCCAGCGAGCTGCCCAAAGAGCAATATGTAATGGGACTCAGGCAAAGCCATGGAACATGTGGCAGGACATTGATTAATAGTTATGGGCTAATTTAAGATATAAGAGCTAGCTAGCAAAAAGCTTGAGCCATGGCCAAGCAATTATAATTAATATAAGCCTTTGTTTGCTTACTTGGGGGACGTGAGTGGGAGAAATTTGTCCCAATCACTGGCCAGGCAGGAACAGGTAAAAGTTCAGCTACATCGTACTGATGAAAAGAATGAATATTTTGAAGTCATTGAACAGGATATTGTATAAGGGTCTGGTATTTTCTTAATTTTTTTATGAGATGTTTCAAAAGTCTCACTTTTAAGTTTGACGTTTTTCCCTTTATTCAGTCTGCTGATGAGGCTTTTGACGTAATTGTTTCACTGCTTTCTTTTTTGCCAATATCATAAGTATATGTAATGCATTCTGGTCACATTGATTCCTATACTTCCTTATCCTCCCACCCACAGTAGCCACCTCTCAGTTTTCATTCCATTTTGATGTATTTAAAAAATAATAAATAAAATTACATAATATTTCCCTTTTCTTGTCATCTCCCAATCTATCCAATATATCCTCCCCCTTTGAAATTTTGGCTTCTTTTCCTTTAGCTGTTACTGTTACATCTATATACATACACATACATCTATAAATGTCTAAATATTTAGCCATTTTGATCTCTTTATTGTATTTCTGTTTTTCCTTTGTGACTGACTTCTTTCAGAAATGTGACCTGTAGCATATATTATAGTTTATAGACATATCTCTTTGCATAATTAATTCTATTCCATGTGTCTATGGACTTGTGTTTGATCCATGACTTCTCTATATAATAGTCATATTCCTTACAATAAAAATTGAGTTGTAGGCCAACTGGTGGTGGCACATGCCTTTAAACCCAGCACTAGGGTGGCAGAGGCAGGCGGATCTCTGAGTTTGAGGCCAGGCTGGTCTACAGACCAAGTTCCAGGATTTTTACAGGACTACACAGAGAAACCTCATCTCAAAAAACAAAACAACAACAACAACAAAAACATTGAGATGTAAGACTAAATTACTGAGTCAGTCAAACGCGTCCTTAGTAGTCATATACTTCTGATGGTTATTGGATATTGGATATAAATCATGTTTTATAAGCTATTTAAGTTCTCACTGCCAAATACATGCTAGTCCTTATAGAAACTTTCACAGCCTATTACAAATTGATATATTCAAGAAGTATTAAAAAACTTAGCCTTTTTGAAATAAAATCTAATACACAGCAAAATCAGCCTTGTTAAAGTTTATGGGTCTGTGTGTTTGGGCCAGGGACGTGGTTGTTTAGATACCACTAAGGATCCAGTTGACTGTCCTTGTGTTTCTTTGTCATCAGTATACTGCACTGACCTTTGGGCCACGGCAAGCCTGTTCTCATTTCATTTGTGTGGCTTTGCCTTTTCTAGTCTCTTCTGGAAACAGCGCCCTGCAGTTTATAGTCTTTTGTGCTTAATGTTTTTCACTGAAATGGATGCATTTGTTTGTAGGTATACTGTAGGTATTGGCAGTTTCTGTTCCATAATAGGGCCCTCTCTGTAAAGTTATCACTGCTTCTGTATTCAGCAAATGACAGGCAGAAAATATAACTGTTTTAAGAGTTTAGGGAAATTTCAGGTTTGTTTTTTTTAAGTTTGTTTGCTTTGCTGTCACATTCACAATTAGGAAAACAGATAAATGCAAGATTATTAAAACCATGATATGAGGAAATTGACTGTATTCAGAAGAGATTAATAGGGAAGCTAATGGGTTCTTCCAGAGGCTGAGAATTAATAACATCGTTAAATTACATCAAAGTATTTTGGTGGTGACTACATTGAATCTTCAGCAAGGCTCCCTCAGTAATGGCCCCAATACATGCTCATCACTTACTTTATTTATTTACTCATTCATTCAGTTTCTTTATGCATATTTTAGACTCAGTGTGGCTCCTTTGCCAAGTTTGTGCTGTGATGATTGCATGAATTAGCACTCAGAGCTTATAACAGATTTATTGTGCTGTGTCAGCTGTCACTGGTTTTCTCTCATTCTTACAAATACACCTATCAATACTGATTCTTTAATGTTTTGCACAGCAGCTGTGGCCACTTGTTGATGGTCAGGTGGTCAGTCATGAATGACCTAAGGCATTGCAAATTCATTTGCCTTTAGAACTCAGCTAATGATTTTTTTGTTTGGATGACGTGGAGCTAATCATACACTTTATCAGGCCAAAATTAAATATATTCTGTTAGAGCTGATTAATTTATAGAATATTCTATGCATTCACAAATAGTATTTTCCAATCTTAGAACAAACAAACCTGTTTTTCAGTCTATTTTATGTGAAAAGCCACAAAGTTCATGATAAATTTGTATAGTACAGGTACTACTATTTTCTTTATAACTTAAAACTGTCAGGAATAATAGATTTTTACTTTTTACTGACTTTGCTCAGTCTTAGGGTATGGAGAAAGAAACTGTTATGGGCTAACTTTAATCAGCTCCACATAAAGTCTTAACAATCAATGTTCATGTAAAACCTAAATTGTAGTAACTGTGTGAAAGCCAGACTTCAGCCGGGCGGTGGTGGCGCACGCCTTTAATCCCAGCACTCGGAAGGCAGAGGCAGGCGGATCTCTGTGAGTTCGAGGCCACCTGACTACAAGTGAGTTTCAGGAAAGGCGCAAAGCTACACAAGAGAAACCCTGTCTCGAAAAAAAAAAAAAAAAAAAAAAAAAAAAAAAAAAGAAAGCCAGACTTCACTGATGGTTTCTCAGTCAGTCAGTGATTTCCAGTGATATCAAAGAGGGATATTTTTTAATTAATTTGATGCAAAACATTATTACTAAGTCACTACTATCTTTTAAGATAAATTTAGGCAGTTACAGTGACTAAAAGATGAATTTTCTTATTCCTGACATGGTTGGGGAAGAGTCTTGGGGTTACAATTGAGCCTCAAAATTGAAGAAAGAAATTAGGGAATATACTTTTCTTTATGAGATTTGATGGTGTTTTTCTTCCCCTGAAGACTAGAAAACAAAACAAAACAACACACAACTTCACTATTTCTGGTTGAGAAGATTTGTCTACAGAGCTTTTAAAGCACTGGTAATGAAGAAACTTCTTGTACATATTCATGTCAGAGACATTTGATCAAAGTGATAAGACTTAACTTCTAGTTTTAGTCAAAGAAAAGTCTCAGAAATAGAGATGGTTGCAAAACATACCATGCATTCATACCATTTTAAAGATCTCCATGACAGATAAACTCACCGTCATCGTTTTAAACACTGTATCCTGTTGGTTCACTTCAAAGATTGTTCTACTATTCTAGGGGAACATAGTCCTGTTTATTGATTCAGCAACAAAGCCTTCCCTGGCCCTCTTAATCCCTGGCATGTATGGTCACTTCCTTTTCAGAACATACAATGATCATCTGAGTTCAAATGTCAACTGTGAATTCCAAAGCTACCTTGCTTGTATATCTCTTAAGAGGAATAGGAAGTCTTTCTTCAGTCTTCCCTGTTCTAGAACTATGATGCCCTGTATCTGAAAGATCATCTCCAAGATGATTCAAACTTCTGTTTGACATGAACATCTCCAAACTTCTGTTTGACATGAAGTTCAGGCAATTTGAGCTCAAAGTCTTGAGTATTGGCTTGCAGCATCTTAATCACTGGTTAGATGTGAGATTGTCAGTTGTGTTGAAGTCGGAATAAATTCTAAATGGAAGGAAATGATCTCTAGGAGCCCAGTTTCATATTTTAGAAGTTTGAGGCCATTTGGATTTATTATTTGTCTTGTTATTCACAGCATGGAGTTTCTTTTACCTTGTAAGGCACAAGGAACCAGGTCCATTGATAAACATGTAGTACATATATTCTTAGCCTTAAAATCAAAGTATTTTAGTGTTGCACACCATCATTCATGCTGTTATTTCTGTCTTGTTTTTGTACATTAAATATCTTTGACTTTTGGTAAAAAAAAGTTTGACTTTTGATTGTTTATATAGTCAAACTTGTGGCACTTTTCTCTTTCCTTCTCCAGCACTATAGGTAGCTGTTCTACAGCTCCAATATCTTCAGACAGGAACTCTGAGTTGAGACCTCCTAAGTGGGTCAAACCCTTTGAAATTAAAAGGCAACAGAGACTGTTCCTAGGATCACAGTGCACTGAATTGTTTGTGGCCTTTCGGTCATAGCCACTTGGATTACTCCACAAACTTC
Organism: Peromyscus leucopus; assembly: GCF_004664715.2. Lineage (NCBI taxonomy): Eukaryota > Metazoa > Chordata > Mammalia > Rodentia > Cricetidae > Peromyscus > Peromyscus leucopus. The sequence continues at coordinate 45,881,679 of NC_051076.1, forward strand.
ACTACTCATCTTGCTCACAAGTTGAAAAAGCTATATGAAGAGCAAGTTATGTGAAAAAAGTCAAAAATCTAAAGTTTATCTAATAGGATATAAAGACATAGCTAACCCATTGATATGAAAAGTATTAACAGTAAAAATTTATTTATTTCAAATTGTGTGTCTTTAATATTTTCTAAAATAATTTAAAATTCTTAAAGTTAATACCCACCTTCTAGAAGAAAGCTTCATAAGGAACAGGGTCAGCAAGTTCTGAATTCTTCTAATTTGCTACTTAACTTAATTGTTTTTTAGGATACCATTTAAAATCAAAGTACATGCTCTATAGAATCCTTCATTTTAAATAGATACATTTTAGTTTAATCATTTTGAGTATTATTAATAAATGTTCTCAGGGAAAATCACTGTAATCCATAACAGCAATGTTTCCAGCTACTATGTGCTTTTCATAGGTCTTGCTTCAGTATCTATAGGAGGCATGTCTGAGCTACACTCCTCTCGGCTCATGCAAGCTTACTCTTATAAAGTTGAGTTGGAAGCTTTATCTGGAAAATGAATCATTTGTAACTGATTTTATAAGCATGCAGATTAAATGTGGATTCATTGACAGGCTGTGCTTACAAAATGAGTTTTGGCTTCCTGTTACAGCCTTGAAACTTTACCATAAATTTGTTGCCTTAACCCAGCAGAAGGGCATCCTTACAAGAAGGATAATCAAGAAGCTCAAAGTCTGAAATCAAAGCATTGTGGTTTCGTGGTTTCTGGAAGCTGTTGGGGAGAAATTGTGTTAGGCCCATGGCTTCTTGACTTCTCATTGATTCACGTCAATCATAGTCCCAGTTGTCATGAGCACATTCCCTCTAGGAGAGTCCTAGACACCCAAGCCTCACATCTTTTCCCTCATAAGGATATTAGTCACTGCATTTGAGGTCACCCCATCCCATACAATCTCAAGTTTGCTTGGTTATAGCTACAAAGATAGTATTTGTAAATAAGGTTATATTCACAGTAAAAGGACATAGGACTTACACATAACTTTAATATATAAAACTCAATATACTCTTAACAGTGTATTAAAAATAATTGAAGTACAAGTAAAATAAGAGATATACTTAAAAATTTTGGTCAATTATTGTGGTGGTATTGTGTTCCCCAAAATATTGTGTACTCTAATAAATTTATCTGGGGTCAGAGAACAGACAGCCACTAGATACAAAGGCTAGAAAATGGTGGCACTCACACCTTTAGTCCTAGCATTCCAGAGATAGAAATCCCTCTGGATCTCTGTGAGTTCAAGGCCACATTGGAAATAGCCAAGCATGGTGACACACGCCTTTAATCCCAGAAAGCCAGCCTTTAATCCCAGGGAGTGGTGGTAGAAAGCAGAAAGATATATAAGGCGTGAGGACCAGAAACTAGAAGATTTTTGGCTGGTTAAGCATTCAGGCTTTTGAGCAGTAATTCAGCTGAGACCTATTCCGAATGAAGACTCAGAGGCCTCCAGTCTGAGGAGACAAGACCAGCTGAGGAACTGGCAAGGTGAGATAGCTGTGGCTTGTTCTGTCTCTCTGATCTACCAGCATGGACCCCAATAACTGGCCTTGGGTTTGAATTTGTTAATAAGAACTTTTAAGATTCATGCTACAAATTATGTTTATAATAGATTGAAAATCTAAAGATCATTTTATAGATAATTTATAGACATCTTATAATTTTATTCTTATAAATTATCTATCTATATTAGTATTAAAACCTAGATTATCACTTTTAGTAGACCTCATTAAGTACAGTGCTCATTTGTCCATGAAGAATTGTTATTTGTATAGTTAAATTTTAGACCAAGTGCAGCCTTATTCTTGAGGTTTTCATCATGTGAGTAATATTACTCCAGTGATAAACAGCTACAATTCATTCCTGTGCGGCATTAGTTTCACATTCCTAGTTTTGGCAGGATATTGATTTCAATAGAAAAAAACTTTCTAGAGAAGTATTACCAAACTGATTTAGATAACAATTCTATGGTTTTCCTCTTGTTCTAAATGTGAAAAACTTCTAGCAAGCCATTTTTTTTTTTTTCTGTTTTGAATGGGCTCCTTCGGGTTCACTGTACAGATACACAAAAAGTCTTCCTACCTTTTACACATCCTTCAAATGATGGATGTGGAAGTCCTAGTAGCCAGTGTCCCTGTCTGTAACCTTATGTGGAAAGGTAGATGGTCTGTAATCAGGTGTGGATTACTCTTCCTATTAAAAGGAAACGTGAGTTTAGGGATAAACATGGACAGCAGAAAGGTGGGGAGACAGGGAAGATGTGATGCAAATTACAATGCAGGGAATGGTCGAGGTTACTAGAAACTAGACAAAGGATGTGGAGCTTTTTTCCTTCTGTCTTCAGAACGAACCAACACCGTTGACTCCTGATCTCAGACTTCCGTTCCACTGAATTTGCGACAGTGGGTTTCTACTGTGTAAGCTACCCTGCGAAGTCCCAGGGGACATGTGCACTACCTCTTGCCAGCACTCCTGTTTAGATGAGTCTGACTAGATCAAGTTCAGCTGTTTGAATTTATAAATATACTAGGAATATGCATTAGTGTAAGTGTGTGCTCACATTTAATATAGATATGTAAAATTAAAATACCAGTTAAAATTTCTGGCTTCTTCCTTCTTATCTAGGAGACTAGCTGATGGGAGACTTCAGATGAAATGAATTTTCCTAAGAATTTTTTATTATACTATATTTTATTTTATTTTACAATACAATTCAGTTCTACATATCAGCCATGGATTCCCTTGTTCTCCCCTCTCCCGCCCCCCTCCCCGTCCCCCCAGCCCACCCCCCATTCCCACCTCCTCCAGGGCAAGGCCTCCTCTGAGGACTGAGATCAACCTGGTAGACTCAGTCTAGGCAGGTCCAGTCCCCTCCTCCCAGGCCAAGCCAAGCGACCCTGCATAAGTCCTGTGCTCATTGCATGAGTTGACTGTTTGAATTTTACTAAGAATTTTAACCCCAGACAAAGCCTCAGGTTTTACTCTCCATCTCATTCATGATTGCTGACATTTTTCTGAATTAAAAAAAAATTACATGCAAAGCAACAAAGGATGACTAGGCCAACATTCAAGGGAGAATTAAACTAATTACATTAAAAACATAAAGATATTAGGACAACATCTGATTCTCTTAGGATCCCTTTTAAGGATTCATTAATTTACAGACTACTTCCTGGATAGCTGAAGTCATTCTCAAAGTAAATGATGCTCTCTAGATTTCTTTACTTTGTTCAACAAAAAGCTGCTTGGGAAATTTATTGTTTCACGTAAGATTTTTTTTTTTCTTAGCTAGAGACTGAGGTATAAAAGTTATATTGTACAATTTAAAAATGATTGCACATAATATATATAATATTATTATATATTCTACATACAGACATGAAGTAATTCTTAAACTTGACTTTATTAAACACTTAGTATGCTCCATTTTAATAATGGAGTATTCTTCTGTGGAACTGCAGTAGATATGCAGTGGCATCTGCAACAATGCTTCACATCTTCTCATATTCCATGATAAAATCCCAGCTCTGTTGTCAAACTCTAGGGATTGTCTTAGGATATAGCTGTACATAAGGTCTTGTTTTCATTTCCTATAAAGGTTAAGCATAACTATAGAAATTAGATGAGTGCCTTTGGGGGCAATACCATTATCTCATTGAAACAAAGAAAATGGCGCAGAATAATGAAGTCATCTTAATCAAATACTTTTCCTTTCCTTTCCAAAGGTTTTTTTTTCTTTTTTTCTTTTTCTTTTCTTTTTTTTTTTTTTAGAAATCTTAATAGCACATGGAACCATTAAAAAATAAGCATCCCATGAATGCTTTATAGAAATTTGCTTTTATGGGTGAACAATTCATTTGGCAGATCTTTGTAATGTTTCTTAAGTTACAAAGTCTCTCCGTAGTATGGTGGAATATTACTTTAACTATATAAAGATGTGTTACATTTATTTATGCTTCAGAATATTACTTTAACTATGTAAAGATGTGTTCCATTTGTTTATGTTCCAGAATATTACTTCAACTATATAAATGTGTGTTACATTTGTTCATGTTGCATTTGTTTAATGATGTAAAGGTGTGTTGCTTTGCCTGCCTAAGGCACCTGATGGTTCTAATAAAAAGCTGAATGGTTAATAGCTAGGCAGAGAGAAGAAATAAGAGGAGGAATCGAGGTTCCAGAGGAGAAGAGGAAAGAGGAAGAGAGAGGTGGGTGAGGACAAGACTCTCTGGGCCAGGCGGCCACCAGCTACCAGCCACCCAAACACACAGTAGGACATAGAGAATGAAAGAAAGATAAGAAGCCACAAGGGAAAACAGAGATGAAGAGAAGCCAGTTAATTTAAGTTATAAGAGCCAGTAGGACAAGCATATAATAAATCTGAGCATTTATAACTAATATTAAGTTTCTGTCTCTTGATTTGGGAACTAGTTGGTGGCCAAAAGAAAGCCTGCTACAGCATAGCAATCTCTATATTATAAATTTGTGTAACCATTTTCTCTCTCTTTTTTTGTCTCTTTATTTTATTATTATCATTTTTTAAAATTTTATAATTTTAATTTAATTTTACATATCAAGCCGGGCGGTGGTGGTGCACGCCTTTAATCCCAGCACTCGGGAGGCAGAGGCAGGCGGATCTCTGTGAGTTCGAGGCCAGCCTGGTCTCCAAAGCGAGTTCCAGGAAAGGTGCAAACCTTTTCGAAACCCTGTCTCGAAAAACCAAAAAATAAAATAAAATAAAATAAATAAATAATTTTACTTATCAGCCACAGATTCCCCTGTTCTCCCTCCTCACATCCCCCACCCCACACACCGCTCCCCTCAATCCACCCCCCATTCCCATCTCCTCCAGGGCAAGCACTCTCCTAGGGATTCAGCTTACCCTGGTAGATTCAGTCAAGGCAGGTCCAGTCCCCTCCTCCCTTCACCCAGGCTGAGCAAAGTGTCCCAGCATAGGCTCATGCACTAAAAAGCCAACTCATGCACTAAGAACAGGTCCTGGACCCACTGCCTGGGGGCCTCCCAAATAGTTCAAGCTAATTGACTGTCTCTCTTATTCAGAGGGCCTAATCCAGTTGGGGGCTCCTCAGATATTGGTTTATAGTTCATGTGTTTCCACTAGTTTGGCTATTTGTCCCTGTGCTTTTTCCAATCAAGGTCTCAACATCTCTTGCTCATATAATCCCTCCTCTTTTCTTGCTGACTGGACTCCCAGATCTCTAGCTGGGGCCTGGCCATGGATCTCTGCATCCGCTTCCATCAGTCATTGGATGAGACTTCTACCATGACAGTTAGGGTGTTTGGCCATCCTATCACCAGAATAGGTCAGTTCGGGCTTTCTCTTGACCATTGCCATGAGTCTGTTGTAGAGGTATCTTTGTTAGATTTCAACCACAACAAAAAATAGAGAAAGCCTACAATCTCATGGAAACTGAATAATGCTCAACTGAATCACCAATGGGTTAAGGAAGAAATAAAGAAAGAAATTAACAACTTCCTAGACATCAATGAAAATGAATATACCACATACTCAAACTTATGGGACACTATGAAAGCAGTGCTAAGAGGGAAATTCATAGCACTAAATGCCCACATAAAGAAGTTGGAGAAATCTCACACTAGTGACTTAACAGCACACTTGAAAGCTCTAGAATAAGAAGAAGCAAAGTCACCCAAAAGGAATAGACGCCAAAAAATAATCAAATTGAGAGCTGAAATCAATAAAATCGAAACAAACAACAATACAAAAATCAATGAAATGAAGAGTTGGTTCTTTGAGAAAATCAACAAGATAGACAAGCCCTTTTCCAAATTAACCAAAAAGAAAAGAGAGAACGCATCCAAATTAACAAAATCAGAAATGAAAAGGGAGACATAACAGCAAACACTGAGGAAATCCAGAGAATCATCAGGTAATACTTCAAAAACCTGTACTCCACAAAACTGGAAAATCTAAAAGAAATGGATAATTTTCTGGATAGGTACCACATACCTAAGTTAAATCAAGACCAGATAAACTATTTAAACAGTCCAATAACCCCTAAGGAAATAGAATCAGTCATTAAAAGTCTCCCAACCAAAAAAGCCCAGGACCAGATGATTTTAGCGCAGAATTCTACCATATCTTCAAAGAAGAGTTAATACCAATACACTTTAAATTGTTCCACACAATAGAAACAGAAGGAACATTACCAAACTCCTTCTATGAGGCTACAATTACCCTGATTCCTAAGCCAAACAAAGATGCAACAAAGAAAGAGAACTACAGACCAATCTCCCTCATGAACATTAATGCAAAAATACTCAATAAAATACTGGCAAGCAGACTCCAAGAACACATCAAAACAATTATTCACCATGATCAATTAGGCTTCATCCCACGGATGCAAGGGTGGTTCAACATATGAAAGTCTGTCAATGTAGTACACCATATAAACAAACTCAAAGAAAAAAACCACATGATCATCTCACTAAATGCAGAAAAGGCATTTGACAAAATCCAACACCCCTTCATGATAAAAGTCTTGGAGCAATCAGGAATACAGGGAACATACCTAAACATAATAAAGGCAATTTACAGCAAGCCAACAGCCACCATCAAATTAAATGAAGAGAAACTCAAAGCAATTCCACTAAAATCAGGAACAAGGCAAGACTGTCCGCTCTCCCCATACTTATTCAATACAGTACTTGAAGTTTTTTCTCTTTCAAACTAAGAAGATGTTTGCCTTTTCAGCATTACTCTGTCAGTTGGCACTCCCATTTTACTCCTTAATTCTAACTAAGCAACAAGTATCTAACTAAGCAACATTACTTCTGCCCTTGCACTTAAATGACCGTGGAGAAGCAATTAAATAAAGTCACCACCTAACAAGACCCATTTAGGATTTTCATGTTCTCATTCTTGCTTATCTAGTTTCTACTTCCTTGTATGTACATTTATGTTTATTCCTATTTGATGTTTGTTTGGTGGGGGCTATTGGCTTTTGAAAAAAAATCAGTTTTGCCTGAAACTTAGCCCTTGTACCAGCTGCTTCTGTAGTTCATTGTTTTTGTACTGCACAACCATGTATTTGGCCTTTTATTTTTATTTACTTATTGGTGAGGAGTAGTATTCAGGTTTGAACCTAGGCCCTTGGGAATTCTAGGTGAGTATTCCACCGCTGAGCTCTATCATCATCTTTCTTTTTATTTTTTATTATGGGATATGATATCAGTACGTTGTCAAAATTTGCCTTGACATCCTGAGTCAGTAGCTCACGAAGGAATTGTGCTTATAATGCTCCTGACTCAGCCTTATGAGTAACTGAGATTACAAGCTTATTCCACCAAGCCCAGGTATGTATCTGGTTAACTTTCTTGGAAATTTGAACTAGATTCAGCATTTCATCATAGAAGTAATAAGAAAGTATTCTGTCATCGTGAAATAGAGGAATAATTTTTTTTCCAATGGCTATAGAGATCCTAAGACTTTACAGATTTAAAGATAATGCTGTCCAGGTGATATATGGGGGATTTTCCTAAGAAACTGGGATAAATGGTCATCTTCCAGCATGCCTGTTGTATGTTAGTCTCATAAACATTGTGTTTTTCTTTATACTGTAGTCATATTGATGGAAGTGATAATGTGTTTTTGATCCTAGGGCTTCAGTATGAGGCATGTCACAAATGCTTATTGAAAAGAAATGAAAATGAATTGAAATAGATATGTGTGAAAAGGGGGCTGAAAGAGATAAAAATCCATGGTTATTTCACATTATAAAGTAACTGACATATCTTGGATTTTCAAAATGTACCACTCAGGTCTTCATTCACAAGTCAGATTTATTTGATGCCCCACCCCATCCCTGCGTTGTAGCTTCACAGGTTCACTCTAGCTCCTGTGCCTTATTGCTTAAGCTGAATCTGGCCTGACAGGGAGCTAATGCTCTTTCTTCTTTGTACCCATTTATTCCTTCCTTTGATAGGTGCCTTTGGCTTGAGGACTCACACACAAATTCCCTTAGCAGTGCTTTGGGGTTCCTGCTACCAGCTGCCTTTCCTCCCTCCTTTCCCTTTACAGCAATAACACGTGTCAAGCAGTCTTTCATGGTGGTTGGCTTCCTCTTCCCCTCCATTGGGATTTATTCAATAAAGTCCTCGCACAATGTTGTAGACTTAATAACAGCTTTTGCCGGAATCTCCAAAACTTGTATGTTATGTTACATGCCAAAAGGGAATTGAAGATGGGATCATAACAAGAGTTTAATGATGGAGAGAATGCGGCTTTGTACTTAGTATCAACAAAACGTCCTTAAATTTAGGCAGGTGGTTAGAGAAAGGAATGACAATATGCCAACAAAAGCAGAGGAAGAGGGGAAATGGACTTGTGGGAGGAAGCTAGATGATGCAGCTGGGAGACTGGGGGCTCTGTAGAAAGCAAGAGAGAGACAGGTTCTCCCACAGCACTTGGGGAGGAATGATCTTTGTCATTTTAGTAAGACAGGCTTCAGAATTCTGACCTTGAGAATTATATGACAATAAATTTGTGTAAAGCCCTAAGTTTGTGCAAGCAATGTGTTCCAGCAGCAGCAATGAGACTGCAATAGTCACGCACCAATTCTGTTTTGACATCTGCTTCTCTGAGGACCTAAGCTAAACAAATTTCAGATAAGAAAAACTACAAATACTGATATAAGGAATTATTCATAGAAACATTTTGTTCTGTCACTTTTGAAAGTCTTTAATTTTTAAATGAAAATTTCCAGAAGTAATAAAGTCCCAGAGAGAAGGTAATCTCCACCTTCTAACTGTAACCTAAATCATTTAGAAATATTATATGTAATATCCATTGTTGAAGACAGACATTTCAGAGAAGTATTTATGGATAAAATATTTAAAAAATCATTGTAAATAATGAATAAGGCCAGTTAGTAAAGTGATAGCCTAAACTACTGTTATGGGATGTAGTGTCTAGTTGTGTCTATTTGTATTGGGTTGAAAAAAATAAGTAGTATAGAGTCCTTCCATTTAGACATATTAATTGGTAGAGAGTATGGAGCATTGTCTCCAAAATTCTTACCATGCATCCTTACAGAATGCATAGTACAGCCTTACTTCTATCTTACAGTGTAGTTATTGTTAAAGTTCAGATTTCTCTCCACTTGATTGTACGTGGCATTGAAAACTCATTCTTCATGAATGCTTTTGTTAGTAGTCAAATCCAAGATAAGTTGGTCTATTAGTTTCTCAGGGTTCCTTAGAGACTCAAGAATCAAATTTTCTGTTAAACTCCAAGGAAAAACTGTAGAGTGTGTTATACTTCTAGCTTTTGTCTTTATGTGAATGTGGCATATCTTAGCCTGTTATCCACTCTACTTTGATTGCATGTAATCCATTGCATTCTGTGAAGTGTACCTTCTACTGTGGTAGTCTGAATTGAATTAACTAATCATTAATGGCTCTTATTGTTAAAGAAATTTCAATTTAAATTGGTGGGGGATTAAGAAGATTAGCCTTTTCTTAAATAAAAAGAAATGCTAGCAAAACTATAATTACCTATTACAGTCAGTGTTTGTGAAGCTTCCAAGCTTAATTTTGCAAATGAAGTAAAGTTCCATTTTCCAAATGGCACTTTGGAATCCTTAGCATTAATGTTAGTTGAACACAAATTAAATTTGGTGTGGTACCTACATAGTCTACAACACAAAATGATTTAGAAAGAATATGCCATGGGTAGGTAGATTTAGATCTATATTATAACTAACTTGTCATTTTTTTCCCCTGATTTTGTATTTTAAAAGCAACCTTTTTCAGAATTCCTGTTAAATGCAGAGAAAAGTGATAGCTCTCACCGTGGATTATTTCACAGCTGAAAGAGGACTGAGTAGTTGGGCAAACCAACTGATACAACATTCAACATCATGGTCAGGCAGAAGTTTAGAAGAGGGTGCCCATGTTCAGCCTGGCAAGCCGGTCAGGAGATTCCTCTTGATTGAAACTGTGCCTCAAGGAGGCGGCAGTGAGTTAGATGAGTGAAGGAAGGGAAGAGAAGAGGAGAATCCACTCATGCTGTACTTGGGAGGTAGTTTGGACTGCTTTTGCTGGTAGCAAAGGTGCTTTTGAGGCAGTTATAAGGGGGAAATCAAGTATCAGGCAAAAAAAAATTGCGTTCAATCAGGACAATTTGAAACTACTTTTTCCCCTTCAGTCACAAACAGTAACTATCATTGCCTATTATCTATTTCCTTTATTTATTTATTTTTTATGTCCAGGTTTTTCCTCCTCCTCTTCATCTTCCTCCTCCTTCTTTATTTTCAATGGAAGTCAAGACAGTTTATTTCAGATTTAGTTTGTGCTTTTTGGCTTCCAGTTTAAAGTATGGCTCTATGGCTCTTACTTTTTTTTTTTTTTTTGAGTCTTGGAGACTGACTTCTGATGTTTCATTCTCCGATGTGCTTTATTGGCTCTGTACTTTCCAAGACCTAACAACTCAGGGTGGATGTTTGCTGTCAAGGGAAGATAAAAAGAGAAGTCTAAGAAGCAGGGGTGGGGGACTGTTTGCAATAATTACATTTACAAGAGATCATGATAGGAATTTTAATTTTGGGACGTTTATCTTTATATCCAATTTTGTTAGAGTCAAGTGTGGTGAAGCCAGAATAAAAGAACACAGGGCAGTGGCGATAGCAGGGAGACAGAGAAGGAGGAAATGAGGGAGAAAGCAAGGAGATCAGGGATGCGCAGATGGAAGTAATCCACTTCGTTTCAATTTGTTGCTAATCTGAGTGTCTGAGTGGACACTAAAGATTCCAATTGAACTACAAAACAGAAAATCAGGTTTTGGAAGAAAGATGGTGTTAAACTACTAAAACCGTCTAGAATTGGTTGAATGTGACCCACAAAATCATCTCCAGACTTGTAATATGAATTTTGGCATTGATGTGATAGTGACAGATAATCTCATGAATAATACAAAGAGAGCTGGTAACTCACATACATCACAGAGTATGTTCTGGGTACCGTTCTATCTGCCTTACATGGTCACACAAGTAGTAGTTACTTGTGAAGAAGGTTGCCCTTTTTCGTCACTCCTGTCTGACATGTGAGAAAACCTAGACACTGACCAACTTGACTAGTTTATAGATACATATTGAGGAGCTGGCTCTTATGCCCATCATGCACTGCCCATTTCCTTGCCTGCAACACTATTAGCAAAGGAAACAGAATAAAAGAAAAATTGCATTACATAATGTCTATAAGGAAAACAATATTTGTCAGTGGAGGAAGAAGAGTCCATATACAAACTTCAAAAGGAAATAGCAGAGAGGAAGAAGGTCTCACTGGTTTTTAGAGTAAATGGAAGAGGGAATGATCACCAAGCAAGCTCTTTGACAGATAAAATTAGCATTGACACTATGGTTCTTGGCCAGCTCACAGTCTGTTTGTTGATGATAAAAAGACTGATTATGTACATATACAGAAAACAGTAAATGTGCAAATAAATTCACTCTTAGACGAGTTGAGTCAACCCCTGGGGTTGTTCATACTTAGTACATATTTTAGCCCTCTAGGAACTCGGTAATATTCCACTTCTTTGTTTTTGTGGATCTCTTCAGACACACAACTGTCAACACAAATCACTTCTGTCAATTCGATGTTTAATACTTGCCTGTATCATTTGCTGTCATGGCTAATCAGTGGGCAGTAGTATGCTGGAATCTGTTGTTTTTATTGTTAATCTAATCATATTCATCATACTAGACCTATGTAGGATAATCTATTGCATCATGAGTAATACTATGGCTTTATTTGTTCTGGGGAGATAAATACAGAAAAAAATTCATAATAAACAACATGATGCCAGTGAGATGGCCCAGTGGATAAAGGTCCTTATCATGAAACATGAGGGTCTGAGTTTGATCTCTGGAACCCACATGGAGGAAGAAAACAAACTCTTGAAAATTAATCTCTGACTTACATGCTAACTGTGATACATTACATCTACACACATACCCATATACACAAAACAAATATCTGAATATAAATAATAACAAAATAGATACATTTCTTAGATGAATTCCTTTTCAAAGTGTAAAACTCAAGTGTATATCATATAAAACAGAAAGAACACTCATATATAAAGATAGCAAACTGTGTGTATACATGTGTGATATACATGCATGTATATGTTTGTGTGCTCAAGTGTGTAGAGGACAGAGATAGATGCCAAGTGTCTGCTTCAGTTGTTCTCCACTTTATTTTTGAGACATGGTCTTTCATAGGATCTGGAGTTCTCTGTCTCTACCTCTCTAATGCATTACAAGCCCATACAACCACACTTAGGCCTACTACCTGAGTGCAGGAGGTTATCTTGCTGTGCAGCAAGGAGTTGACCAACTGAACTGTCCTTCCAGCCTGAAAATATTTTATGAAGCTGCATACCATCTTTAAAAATTTGGTGAACATGCCGGGCGGTGGTGGCGCACGCCTTTAATCCCAGCACTCGGGAGGCAGAGCCAGGCGGATCGCTGTGAGTTCGAGGCCAGCCTGGGCTACCAAGTGAGCTCCAGGAAAGGCGCAAAACTACGCAGAGAAACCCTGTCTCGAAAAACAAAAAACAAAACAAAACAAAAAAAAAATGGTGAACTTATAATTAGTAAGGTTTAGAAATTATTTCTTATATTTTCCATAAATAAAAACTTGTTACTATAATTTCTACAAGCACATAAAATTTTACTATCTAAAACATGCTGAAATATCTTTATTTCCTGCCTTAGACTTACAAAGAACTTTTAAATCTAAATGTCTTTAATATATATTATTTCAGCTAATTAACCAACATACAAGGCATTTTAATTACTTTAGTGAGTGAGATTGTAGATTAACATCCACATGTCTTGATTTAAAAGCTTTATGATAAATTTTATTGATCAAATTTCTTTTGCGGTATTATTCAGTTACATGTTGTTATGTAGATGTACAAATTATTTTGACACTGTAGCACAGTAAATGTCATCAGCATGGGAGTAAGGCTTATGTGATAGTCTGTGTATAATGCAAAAGCTGCTGTTTATAATCAGAAAACTAGAATGGGGACGAGGAAATTGCTCAGTAGGTGAAGTGCTTGCCAGCCAAGCCTGTGGTCCTGAGTGTGATCTTTAGCATCCAAGAAAAAAGCCAGGCTAGGTAGCATGTTCTTGTCATCCCAGCAAAGAGGGAGAAACAGGTATATACTGAGACTCTCTGGTCAGCCAACCCAGTTTAATCAATGAGCCCCAGGTCCCAGTAAAAGACCCTGTCTCTAAAAACAATAACCTAAGGACAACACTGTTGTTATATAGCAGTTTCTTGTGGATTCAAACATTCTTTCCAGGATGGAAGGAGAGACTCATGATACATCAGAAATATATAAACTTAACATGTCTGGGGAAAAACTGAAACTTGCAAGATTCATGAAGGCTCCTTTCTAGGTTTACAGAAGCAGTCAACTACTGCTATGGAGAGGCATTACCCTGACCTGAAGCTGCCTGTGAGGTGCACAGAGAGCTGCAGGTTGCAACTTTCATGAGTTACCACCCTTGTAGGAAAGAGCTTTAAATGATGCAGTTGTTTTGACTCTTCCAAGTAACTCTGTAACCACAGTCCTGTTACTGGGCATTGGCATAGCCATTACTTTGGTCTATTGTGGGTTTCATTTCTGTGGTGAGTAGACATGTATTGTGTGCTTTGTCTTCTCAGGAAAAAGTTTAACACACCGCAGACACTTAGGTTGTTCTTTAGCCCCCTATCCTACATGCCCACACCTTCACAAATACATGCACACACATGAATACACACACACACACACACACACACACACACACACACACCTCTCCCTCATATATACACACAAAAAGAAAGATAAGACACATACTCTTAAAATAGAAAATAAAAATATGTAATATAACCTAAAAGAAAAAGTGGTAATAAGACTAAGTTTAAAAGCATTAAGGTAGCATGCAGTGCTATCTTCAGATGCATTTATACTTTATGTATCTTCTACCCCAAGTCTGCATTCATTTTTGTTTTTTTGCAGCACTGAGTATTGAACCTCCAGGCCTTGCTTATATTATTAGGTTAGTACACTACACTAAGCTGCGTCCTTGGTCCCAGAGCTTACTTTCAATAAGCATCCATACATACTAGGTCCAAGGAGCATAAATGTTTCATTTTAGCAATTGTTTTTTATATGTCCTTTTATGCGCGCTCTCTCTCTTTCTCATATGACTTTACTCTTCTGGATTTGCACATGTTTGAGACGCTCATTGACATTCTTCTTGTGGGAAAGTGTGAAGAATGGGAGGAAGAGTTGGCAGTGGTGACAGAAGTCATGCAGATGGTCCCTATGGCAGATCTGAGAGAGAAACATGCTGGGAACAGCAAAATGAATGTCTTAGAGCGTCTTCGTTAACATAGGTAAAGGTAAACATTTGAGTCATCTGAAACGCATGCGATTGAAGAACCATAGGGAAAAGAGAAAGCCCAGCTGACCTTTGGTGGCCAGGTTGATTGGGAGGAGCACAGAGTGTGTATTGTGGCCTGAGAATATGTTGGGTCTGTGACCGAGAGCAGTGGCTCAGCACTCACAGACTTATCCTTTGTGAGGAATATGATAAGGAAGCATAAATCTAGTTTGGTTTGTCCGTATGTAGGAGTGTCTTAAGGTTAAATACACACATTACGCTTCTGTGTATTTCTGATCCCTAGTGTCTAACTCAGTGGTAGGAATCATTGTTAATTTGACTGTCAGGGCATACCTACTTCAGGAAAATGGCAAGTTAATAATAACACATCAGTGTATGAAATGTGGGGCTCTGATTTACATTGAGAAAGAATTGAAAACTAATAAAGCTAGAATTACAGATAAGCCTTAAATAATATTTTAGTATGAATTTATTCAATATATTCTTGCTTGTATTTTATCTGGCAAATATAATACTGAATTTCTTAGCACCATTGTGTGTGATTGTGCACACACATGTGTGAGTAAATTAAATGTCCAGTTTGCTTGCTTTCTTCATTAAAACAAGTCAATAGATTGTTTGTAACTACAACCTGCACTTTGATTGCTGACAACAAAAATTCATAGAAATAGTATTAAATCTTTTTTTTCTACATAATAGTAAGGATAGTAACATTTTGAGGATGGTGGCAAAGAAAATGATAAAATCTCCAGTTTTGAGGACAATGTAAATTGACATCTTATTGCAGTTTTCCTGGAATCAGGGTTCATAGAATGTGAAAGCCGTATCTCAGTAGCAAGACTGCTATCTTACATTACCCTCCTTGAGCTGACAAAGGCAGAGATTTCTAGCAGCTGTTGCTGGTCTTTTATTTCTGCCTTCATTCATTACTCCCTTCTCAAAACTCAGCACCCACTCCCATTATTTTTGCCATTTATCTTGAAAGCTGAAATGAATAGGGACATAGTCTCTCAGACCTAAAGTGTATGTAGGATTTTCTCTGTAGGATGCTGTGGAAATATATTATTCCTTCCTGCAGGCTAAATTTCTAGGTGAAACTTTGGCTTTAGGAATCATAGCTTTTATATTACTGTTTACATTTCTAAAATTTTAATTATAGAAGAAAGCTTGAATATATGTAGATAACAATGATGGATTAAAACAACCTTAAAGACAGGAAATGGCACCACATGAGATCAGTTTTTATTAATGAGCTTTTCATGTTTTGTCATATCCCAGAAGGAGCTATCTTCCTTAACATGTTTACACACAGAGACAGAATGTATGAGATGAGCTCTTTCTTTTTATATTTCTTACTTTAACATTGTTAGGCAGTTCATGTGTGCTATTTTCTGAAGTTTTGTTTGCTTATTTTTAGAGTTTTATTTATTCATAAGACCTTAACCTCATTTTCATCACAAGGTAGCAGTTTGACATCTTCTCTTTCTACTAGGATGCATGAGGTTGTCTCTTATTAACCCCAATATTGTGGCTATGTCTTGCCTTTTAAATGTTAATAGACATTTACTTAGTTCTTAAATTAATGTGTTATACTGCTTTAATTTTACATGAAGTCAAGAGCATAGTAGCATAATTTTAAGTTGCCTTACTCAACTTGGATTATATATGTCTACCACTGAATCAAGCCAAATTAGACAATCTCATTGAGGTGACATTGTGTAAGCTTGTAGGTATGATTTAATGGTGTCATATAGGCTGACATTTAAAACTAATGCCTGGATCTAATGAACTTTTTATTTTTAAACAAAACTTTTACTTTTAAAATAATTATTACCACTAAAATGCAATTTTATCACTGTGAATTTTCAAATGTAAGTCACCTTTTTCTCATTTTGATATTATATTATTATATTGACCATTAATAAGAATAAAAATGAGAAGAGAGTGGCTTAAGGATGCTATGTTTAGAAGATGAATGTAATTTCTGAAAGTAAAATTCTGGCAGGAACCTTCCTTTTGTGTCTTAGAATAAGAATGCTGTTTTTGTTTACTTGCTTGAAGACAATAGATTTGACCCTCAGCATTATGTATCAAAGCATTCCATGACTGCATTTGACAACATGGATGGATGCTGGTACAGGGAGTTTTGGAATAAAAAACAAAACAAAACAACAACAAAAACACCAGATGGCTATTTTCCTAGCACACAAGGCAAACAATGAACATATGAGCAGAGTGGACCAAGTGCATGCAGGTAGATACACAAGTTATTTTAGCATATGTGGAACTTTATATAACAGAGCATCAATTAGTAGTTTCAATATGTAAGTAGATAAGAAAACCAAGTCGTTCATCAGATTTTAGACTATGAGTTTTCATTTTAAATTTTACTTAAAATATATTTGCATTACTTTCCCCCTCCCTCTCTTCTTCCTGACTTCTCCCATGCCTCTCATCCTTTCTGGATCCTTCTACAATTCATGGCCTTTTTTTTTTTATCATTATGTTTAAACACCCCCTCCCCCTTCATATGAATACATATATAAACACTATTTGATGAATCTAATTGCTGTTGCTTATGTGTATACACTTTTAGAACTGATTGGTATAGGATAGCCATTTAGGGGCTTCTCTGTAATGAAGACTAATTCTCCCTCTCTCACATGTTCTTAGTTGACTATTGTTCTTCATCTAGGGGTGGCCATGTGAAATTTCTCCCATTCATGATGACATGTCACTTGTTGTCACTGTTCACATCTTGTTAAAACAGCCATATTGTTAAGATTTCCCGGTTGTATCTCCCTGTCATATCTAGAAGATCCTATCTCACAGTGGAGTTCCTGGCCCTCCTGTTCCTAGAATCTTTACTCCCACTCTTCTGAGCTGTTCCATGAGCCTTAGGTTTTAGTGTTGTGTTGTAGATGTAATAATCAGAACTGGGCATCCCATGGTAAGTTTTTCTTCTACATTTTGACAAGTTGTGGTCTTCAGTAATGGTCTTCATCTGCAAGAAGTTTCATTGATTAGGGGAGAGGAAAACACTTAACTGTGGGTATAAGGCTAGGTATTTCGAATTTATGCTGTAGTTACACTGGTTCCGGAAAATGGCAGTCTACGTTTTTCTTAAAGGTGGATGACCTCTCAGAGCATGGGTGGTTGGCTGTGTTTATCGTTTCCCTCTGTTGAGTGGACCTTAAGTACAATCAGACAGCTATAGACGCTGAAATAAAGGTGCCACTATTGAACTAAAGACTCTTTTGCCACGATGGTCATTGTTTTAGTCTGTAGACATCACAGCTGGGTAGGACTATTGATTGCTTTCCACACTTGGCAATTTGCATAGTGCCTTCTAGTACTGTGAAAGCTGATTCATCAGGTCAGCTCCAAGTCCTTCGTCCAAAATTCACAGCATCTTCAACAATTAGGTCTTATCTTTCACTTCTGGGGGCAAGCAAGAGCAACAGTAATTAATAGCCTGTATGGTTTTAGGAGTCTCTGATATTCCCCTGACAAACAACTCTGAAGGAAGTTCTCATGTCTGTTACTGGAGTTTTTGTTAGTCTGTTGTTCTTGGCATTACCATCTTAAGTGGCATAGCTTCACACACACACACACACACACACACACACATACACACAAATATATATCTGTGTATATATATATTATATGTAGTTTTAGGTAATATAAAATATAATGACTCTGGCTATTTTAAACATTATTTATTCTCCCTCCCTCCCTCCCCTGTATTGTCTTTCCCCTCCATCTACAAAATTAAAGCACTCCTCTAGTTAATATTGATGAATAGATTGTGGTGACAATTCATTTCTGAGTAAATTCACTTTACAGATTTGTAAGAAATAGATTTTATTCTAAAAATATAAACAGAAATAAAATAATTATGGTAATCATTTTGTTATGATTATCTAAATTATCATGTTTTATACTTTGACTATATATGAGTTTCATTTTCAATTCTATACCTTCCTAATACTAGACAAGAAAAGGAAATTCAAAAGGAAAAACATGCTTGGGAAGGATAACTGGGGTAGAACTTTATTTCCCATCTCTTTGCTTTTGTTTCCTAATTCCTCTCTGTTTCACAAATAGAATCAAAGTGAGGAGAGGAGTAATATTCTGAAGTATTATTTTATTCTTTGTGTCAGATATTCCTATTTGACAAAGTTTTGGTTCCCTCAATCTCCATGCAATGAATTAAGTAGCATTCACAATGCCTAGGAATATGTCATTGTAAAGGAACCATTTGGGGCTGGAGAGATGGCACAAAAGTTGAAAAATGTATTACTTTTGCAGAGAACCTGAGTTTGCTTCTCAGCAACAATCTGAGGCAGTTTATAATCACTGGTAACGCCAGCTCTAGGGAACCTGACACCCTCGTATGGCCTCTGAGGGACACTGCATAACGCTCTACCCAATACATACATAATTCAAAATAAAAGTTTAAAGGAACCATTTGAATTAATCACAGAAAGGTGTACACGCTGAAACTATAAGGTATACTTTTCCTTCATGAGAATATTATATCAGTTTGTTTCCAAAAATTAGGTGCCTGATTTGGGTCAGGTAATGTGTTATGGGCTTAGTGAAATATGAGAGAGGATATGTACTTAATGGTGGCCCTGTCCTGGAGGCCAAATGATCCTAGATCCTATAAACTCTTTGCACTGTGTGAAGTGATAAGGTGAAAGGCTCCCTTCTGACTGTAAGTTACACTGTTTCGAAAGACAAGATAATTAGGCATATAATACAATCATCTCTCAGAAAGTATCTTACACATTTGTACAGAAGTGACAACGACTATTTGAAATTCTGAAAGCCAGAGGTGGAGAACAGGGTAGAGATGTATAAATGTTAAAAAGGCACATTTTGATGATGCTAGAAAAAAGGTTGGTATAGCTTATATCTTACCAGGTAAGCCCTCAAAAACAAAAACTCTGTAATGTATTATAAGCTAATTAGGTAAGAAAAAATAAGAATAGGCATTTGGAGAAATTTATTTTACTGAATAAATAATTTCCTCAGATAATGGTGCCTTGCAAGAGGGAGGGCATCTGGAGAGTTTGCATGTGGATGAAGTAGTCTACTGTATGAAGAACGACATTGAGAAAAGATTGGATCCTCAATGAGAAGAGGTTTCAAAGAACTATGTGTAATGGTGCAGAATCTTAAATATTTTCAACTAACCAACCAGGAGACTTGGGACAAGCATGCTTGTATCTAGAAATCTATGATGTCATATGAATAATCAAAAAAGTATAACTATACTGGACTGATAGATTATGTCAGTTGGCTTTCTTGTAGAGATGGTACCCTGTCTCTACAGGCAGGAGTGTGGTTGATAAGATAGAAACAGGCACAGATTGGCTAAGATCAGTCAGAAGACTCATGGTTCTTCTCTCTATGGGTTCTTTTAAGAAACTACAGGTGAAGCTGGTGAACAGCTTTCAATTTTGGTGGGCTGGTGAAAAATAAAAGGAGCTCCATTTTTTTTTTTTATTGAATGAAACATGCAAATGTTCTGTAGAAAATGTTAAAGGGTGGAACTGTTAATGATAATTTGTTTCTTTATTTTTCAGTTATCAATTTGTTTAAAGTGATATTCCAAACTACAGTATTTTTCCCACTTTGAAATCCTTTACTAAAATAACCAACATGGTATTACAGGAAAGAACTTTGTCATAGCTTGACCCTATTGCAGGGTACCATCCCCACATGGGAAAATTTGAGGAATTCTTCATTATGCAGAGCAAAAGGGGCTCTGATGAGGGACAGATCAAACATGCCTATTTTATCATATGTAAAAGAAGCTTCTCTATAGGCAGCTCCCAAGAAGAAACGGAGCTGGCTGGGTAGGGGACCAGGCAAATGAGTGTATGTGGGCAGAGGTCAAAGGACATATGACAGGGTAATTATCCTTCCCACTAAGAAGTGTGCTCATGTAATAACTGCCAAGTCTACAGACAGAGGCAACCTTGCTGAGTGAAGAGTCAAGCCAGGGCAGCCTAAATTAGCCGAGCTAAAGTTATGCCTACAACCCCTTCAGCTGGAGCTCTCCTCTGCTGTGGCTACTGCATCTCCAGATAGGAAAGCTTAAATGCCTGTAGTCTACAGTCTTCTGCTGTGCTTTCATCGGTGCCCGGAGTCCTTGATCAGAGACCACATTCCCAGAAGGAATACTTTTGTATGTGTGAGATTGAGAGATTAATAATGATAATAATAATGATTACCACAACAATAAAATCAGCACTCATAAATCCCCATCCTAGAGGGAGCAGTAAGAAAAACACAGTCAGTATACAAAAATATTGGAAAGCTGTATGAAGTGATTTACTTCTATATTACGGGAATTTGGAAGATGAAGCAGTGACAGAAGCTGTATTGAACTGATAACCATTTAGTAAATAAATTGGGTCTCTCTAATGGAGTCTCACTGGGGATGCACACTATTGTAAGGCCAGGCCCCATGGCCAGCGGTAGACAGCTAATGCAAAACAAACTCATTGGTATCTTTGGAAGTTTTGCTCTTTTTCTTCCGTTGTTCTATCATTTTGTAGTATTTCAGTTTGCTATTGTTTTACCTTATTTTATTACTGTTCTTTAGGTGCCTGTTTGTTTTATAAGAAAAGACAGATGTGGTAAGGATTCTGATGGAAGGAAGGCGAGAGGAACCTAGAAGTAGCTGGAAGATGGGAAACCATATTCAGAATATATCCTATAGAAAAAAAATCTATTTTCAATAAAATAAAGGGAAAAAGTACAATAAAAGAGAGGGAAAGAGAGTCAATGACATTAAAAAGATTAAACAGGAATTTAGGCAATAGAGAGTGCTAACAAGATCATGTAAGTATTGCTCTTCAGTATTTGTTCAAGATCATCTTTTATTTTAGTATACTAGTGCTTTCACAACTAATTTCAACAATCTGCATTTGTCAAAACAAGACACATTTCTTCTAATATAATTCTGGAGCAAAGATCTGGAATTAAGGTGTTGGGAAGGTTGAGTCTCTCTGGCACTTCAGAGGGAGAAAGAAACATCTTGAGGATCATGTTAAAAGATGGAAATTACACTTTACTAGATTCTAAAGGCTTCTATACATAAGTGAATTGGTAGGGGCTCTATTTAAGCCACTAAATTTTTTTATTGCACAGTTAGAGAATGTGTGTCAGGGAGGGTGTGTTGGTGTGGAGTTCTGTTTTGATGGTTTCTTTGTTTCTGTCTTGGGAAGTAGATTCTTTAATAGAGTCTAAGAAGCACAGCACAGCTACCAGAAAGCTGTAAAGAGCTGTTGTGGAGAACAGGTGAGGGCAGTCTGACAAGACATGATACAGCTGAGGTTTGTGATCTCATCTACTACTAAGAAATTCAGCCTCAGGTTTCATATGAAGGGTTTCAGGGCCCCCTTTGATGCTAACATTACAGTATTTTAGGCTTTTCTGTTTGACCTTCCATCAATGATACCGACAGCCAAATCCACGCCCTTTTACAAAATTTTATAGTAGTGTTATGCCTGCATATAGACTTACTAATCATTTTTTCTTTCAACTTTGTGCTTGCCTTTTATCTCTCTGGACAGTGTGTCAAAAAAGATTCCTCCTGTGTAGTTATCTTAGGTAGGCTATTTTAAAATAGTTTACTCCTTTTCTTTACTGCTACAAAATGGCTCTTATCTATCTATTATAATACATTCTTGCATGTCTTTAAAGTTTTTATTTGCATGTTATTTGTGTGTGTGTTCCCACGTGTGAGAACAGGTGTGCATCTACGGTTGCATGGGTTGCAGTTCTGAGAAAAACCCTGGGTATTGCTTCTCAGCTTATTTTCAGACAGTGTTTCTAATTCACTGCTATGTATATTCAGACAGCTTCCTGTCTCCACCTCACAGTAGAATCCTAATCTTCAAGGATATTTATGTATTTATCACCAAGGCAGTACCTATAGACTAAGACAGAGCCAGTTGTGCAAATAATTAGGTAAGAACAACTTTATCTGAAGTGGCTTCCCCTCCACTAAATAACATAATTTAATAAGGTAGGTCAAGAAATGCCCAGGCAAAATATATTTATTTTATTCTAAAAGTAGAAAGCACATTTTACTTACATGTAACCTTACTTAGAACCAATACTTTTTTTCCTCAAGTGAATCATATGCTTAATAAGGTGAAAAATATGCATTTGAAAATGAAGAGTAATTTGCATTAAAATAAAATGAAGCTTGTAAAGTTCAATTGCCTATAATCTCACTAAGCCATTCTAAAATGTACTTTTCTTGAGTTTCAACATTTCACAGCATGGCTGCATTAGGCAGCACTCTTCTGATGAGAAAAAGAGGAGCTTAGAAACATCCAGAAAGAAGTTTTATTTAAATGCAGCAAAAATACAAAAAAGATTAATGAGTAGAAAATAATATTCATTGAAAATAGGTTTTTTCCCTTAATTATGCATTCTCCATATCATGTGTTGGACATAGCACAGTAGCTCACCATGGTTTCCAGTTTCTTCTGTTTTGGTCTATCTGTCATGACTACTTAGAAAATAAAATAGGATTTGTGATAGATGTGAGGGTGTTTCTAAGATGATATCTGTATAGTATTTCTCATTGAGAAATTTCATAATATACTTCTTGACAAGATGGTGAAATCAAGGTTGTAAGATGATAATACCATTTAAGAGATAAAAATTATTAATGGCCACATATTAGATTAATGTTTGTTATCTCATTCTCACTTCTGAGGACTTTAAGCATTTGATGATTTTTAAGGTAATAGAATACTAATTTTTGAGCACTGTGATTTTTATTTAATGCATGTATAATGAATTTCTTCTGTCTTCAAGATACCTTTGTCCATGATTAAAAAATTTATAGGATGTATTCTTTAATCTCCAGAACAAATGTAGGATTAAATTTGCTCTGAAGAATATGTGCAATATGTAGAGAATAATTCTTACAAATTCTATCACAAAGAATAGGGAAAGCAGTGCATATCAAACAGTGACTGTCTGGCATGCACACGCATGTGGTTTTCATCCTCTCGTGACAGCATCAGTGACAATTAAGGAATCATACTGAGGTGGCATCATTAATTACTCTGCTTATGCAATGTATCAGTGCGTTTGACATGGTCTTTGGATTTGTCTGTTATTTTCTGTCATCAGAGAGAAGTGAACTGTACGTACTTGAAGTCTAGAAACACTAATATTAAGAAATATTATTTTTACCTAGTTATTCCAGTGCTGTTTTAATATATTAATTTTTCCTTTCATAGCTCTTTCCTTAGCCATATATATAATATGTGGGGCGTTTACCCACCAACCCCACAGCTCCCCAGAGTTTTCTTGAGTGTGAGCAACAGGAAATATTAGATAGAAGGATTTATTGCAGAGAATCTTGTGGAGATAAACAGATAGAAAATAAAGTATAGCCTCAAGAGGGCCTGGAACCTTTTCCAATGGGCCCCGACTGTCTCTGGCCCAGGGTTTGTATAGAGACGCCAAGGGGTGGAGCAAAAGACCTCCTCCCCCAGCACAGCCAAGTGCAGACCATCTCAGACAACTGCACTCAGGCCTGTGGTACTAATCATCCTCTATATGGACCTTCTGGATAAAGCCACGAGGAACACGAGAACGGGCTCCCACAATAATATTTAAATAATTAAATAAAATAAACATGTTTACATTTATTTTATTTGTAATAATTAAATATATAATTTAAATAAAACAATAGTTATATATTTATAATAAATATATATTTAAATTATTGTGGTATCATTTCTTAGAGAAAAGACTTTCTAAAATCAGTGTAAGCAATTATGAGTCAAATGTATTCTGGCAGTTGTCTTGGGAAACTAAGAGAATAATCATGACAGAAACTTATAAAACAAAGCCAGCACCTCTATGGCATATCATTTGAATTACAAAGAAGGCAGTTACAAACAGAAAATTCATGACATTTTCAAAGGATAGTAAGTCTAAAACATGTATGAGCAAGAACACACTATATTGTAAAGCAATGCCACCTAATTTATTTCCATAAAGCAGTGTGGTGGTTTGAAAGAAAATGGCCCCTGTAGGGATGTCCCTTTTAGGAGGTGTGGTTTGGTAGAGGAAATATGTCATTGTGGGGGTGGGCTTTGAGATCTTCTTTGCTCAAGCTATGCTCACTGTGACATACAGTTGCTTCTGATGCCTGTGGATCAAGATGCAGACCTCTCAGCTCCTTCTGCCTGCACGTTGCCATTGCCACTTGCCGTGACGATAATGGACTAAATCTCTGAACTGTAAGCCAGCCCCAATTAAATGGTTTCCTTTATAAGAGTTGCTATGGTCATGTCTCTTCATAGCATTAGAAACCTTAACTAAGACAAGCAGGATTTTTAAGTACATGCATGTAAAATATACTTAAATACAGTTGATTTTTTTTGAGGGTAGAATAAAATACATCTGATTGTTAGCAGGTATGAGAAAATGATTTATAAATGAATCACATCTTCACACTAGATGGTTGATGTGAGGAGGCTGAACATTTCTTCAAGGTCAATCCAAAAATGCAAAAGTGCTCTGTGTCACACAGCAGTGACCACAGGCATGTGATTATTAATTAAGCACTTGGGGCAAACTAGCTTAAGGTCAGATATTATACATAGTGGGTAGCCATTCCAGCTTTGACCTGGAAGCTCCAACCCCCATTGAGGCTTCGGTAACAGTGACACTGGAAGTAGACCGAGCAGAGTTCTCCAGAGAACACTGCCGGACTGCGCCATGCCTTTCCCAGACTCTGTAAACTATCCATTCACTTGTAAGTTACCTAACAAAATAAACCTCCCTTTTAACTACGTGGAGTGGCCTTAATAATTTCACCAATATCTGGTGCTCACGTGCGACAAATTCCAAAGGCCTGGGTGGCTCCTATCCTCCAATAATTGTATATGTGGGAAAACACAGGTCTTAAATATAAACAAGTTCCAGGACAGCCAGGGCTACACAGGGAAACCCTGTCTCAAAAAAACCAAAGGAAGAAGAAACATAACATTGATTTTTAATTAATTATATTATCATTTTAAGTACATTTAATTCCATTTATTACTAAAATTAGCATGCGCGCCCACATGCATATGTGTACAGGTGTATGTATATGTTGGAAGTTAACATCAGATTCTTTCTCAATCTCTCTCCCCTTTAGTTTTGGGGGACTACATTTATCACTAAACATGGAGCTCCTTGATCAGATGTACTGACTGTCTAGCAAGCCCTTTCGAGGACTGGGTTTATGGGCATACATGCTATACCAGGCTTTTTTATATGGGTGCAGGAAAAGAGATCAAACTGAAGTCCTCCTACTTAGTACTCAGCATTTTATATACTGAACTGTAGCATGAATCTTAGCGAGTCTTATTAATTAAACAAACCCGGAGCCAAGTATTGGGGTGAACACTGGAAGATCAGAGAGACAGAACAAGCCACAGCTAACCTCACCTGGCCAACTTCTCAACTGATCTTGTTTCCTCAGACCAGAAGCTTCTGTGTCCTCATCTCAATGGCTCTCAGCTGAACTGCTGTTTGAAGGCCTGAAGTTTAACCAGCTAAAAGCTTCTAGTTTCTGGTCCTCACGCCTTATATACCTTTCTGCCTTCTACCACCACTCCCTGGGATTAAAGGCTTGCTTTCTGGGATTAAAGGTGTGTGTCACCATGCCTGGCCATTTCCAATGTGGCCTTGAACTCACAGAGATCCAGAGGGATTTCTACCTCTGGAATGCTAGGATTAAAGGTGTGTGTGCCACCATTTTCTAGCCTTTGTATCTAGTGGCTGTTCTGTCTCTGACCCCAGATAAGTTTATTAGGGTGCACAATATTTTGGGGAACATAATACCACCACACTGAACCATCTTTCCAGTTTTTGTCATCTTTTCGTTGTAGATGCTAGGACTTGTAAAATCATGTGACTTGCCTATGTTTTTTTCTGAGCACTGTTGGACTAGAATCTGGCCATGGTGTTTGTCACGAGCTCCCTTCTTTGGTTTCTACATCTGGTGTGTATGGGTGGACTTGCTTGATCTCTAAGGTGTCTTCACCTCCAAATTGTGCTGCAAGTCCTGTGAATTGAACTTAATGCCTCAGAGCTTGGACTTTTACAGCACTCGCTGACAAGATGCTTTCTTTCACAATCTCTCTGGCTTTTGCTCTAATTTGCCAAAATGAAAAACCTTTTAGTCAAGCTGATGTATATCAAAAGAATTGGTTCAAAACTAATTCTGTAGCATGCTACAAATAGATTAATATTTTTCTGATACTTTGAAATTTTATTCTACCACAGGTGAAATTTCCTGCCCAATTCATATCATCTTTTAAGATTAACATTGGGTGGCATGTATAATGATAGTCAAATATTATAATAACAATTAATTTAAACCTATCTTCTGTATTTGCTGTTTGAGCCTCTAATAAGAAACATTGCTTGCTTTGTAGGTCACTCTAAGAATAAACTTGTGGTGTAATTATCCTGTGAACCAAAGGCCTCTTTATAATTACTCATAGATTTTAGTTAACAATGATCTGTGATTAAGACATTCCCTGAATGTTTAATAGTGTTTATGCAATGGGCAGAGGAGAAAAAAATAACCAAAAAATTCTATTACCCCTGGCTATGAAATTTGGAGTTAATAGATTTCTAAGTGGATAATAATAAAACGAATATTACATGGGCTAAGCTCATGCCTGCATAATGTGAATTCTGCTGCTTATTCAATGTCATTATTTGAGTGGAAAAAGTCTAGAAGATAAATTGGAACAATTAGATGACTAAAGCATTTGGATGAAAAATGTTTCTATT
This sequence comes from Peromyscus leucopus, assembly GCF_004664715.2. NCBI lineage: Eukaryota > Metazoa > Chordata > Mammalia > Rodentia > Cricetidae > Peromyscus > Peromyscus leucopus. Next base: position 45,909,014 of record NC_051076.1, read on the forward strand.
AAGTTTCCTTCTAACCCTACTTTTTAAACTTTGCATTCTTTTACTTTTAGTAAAAAATGAATTTGTTCTGTCATGCTTCTCCTGATCCTTGTGAATAACAGTGTATGCACACTGGAATTATATGGGTCTGATGAGGGCCAATCTGGGGACTAAAAACACTGAAGGGCACTGATGCTTTCATGTCAAAAATAGGATTTTCTCAAAAAAGTACTAGCAATTACATTGTGTGCAGTAAGAAGGCTAAGGGACACTCTAGTTTTCAAAATGATTATTAAATAATGGCCTTGGGAATAAATGTGTGTGAGAAGCAGAGAGGTGGGGGGGGGCAGATACAACATTAAGAGAGGCCCGATCAAATACAGTTTCACTGACAGTATTCTGAGCTGGCCCACGGGGCGTTCTGAGACCCAGCATACTTTTGGAAATAGCTACCCTTGACTGGATCTTTGAACTGCATATGTTAAGTGCTCAATGAATAAGGGTGGATCTCAAAAGAGTGTGACTTTTGTTGAGATGGACTTCTGCTGCTGAGGACATTCAAGCTGCTGTAAAGCTGAGGACTTCCTGCAAACAGTGCTGTCAGCAGTAATGGCCACTACTCATGCCTTCTAGAAGGGCCTGGGCAACGTATCACTGTATCCATCATGGATAAATTTATAAAGTATACATCAGAGGCTGTGACACCTAGTTCTTCATGAGGTTCATGGAAGCATTCACACAGTAATTGTATCACATATTCTGAATATACCAGGAAACTATGCTTGCTTTCCAGGATACCAAGGAAGAAGATGAAATCTGGGTCTGTAATTCTTACTGTTCAGTTGACTATCACTGGTTCTAATGTATTGTTTTTGTAATCTTTTAATGAACCATACGTTAAATAATTTAAGGTCAATTTTCTCTTTTTTTGTTCAGAATATATTTTAATGAATTATTATTATAATCATTCCCATCCTTGCTCTTTTTTTTCCCTCTTCTTTTCCCCTCTTCTCTCCCTTGCACTCTACCAATAAAGCTGCAACTCTGGTGAAATTCCTCATGGTAGAGCCTCATCAAAGCAGTTAGATGTTAATGGAGAAACACGTGACCTTTGCTGACTTTTTTCATTTTCATCCATGATCGTGATCCAGTGCTGCCTGGCACCCATTATCATGCATTTCTCTAGTGTCTTCTTCCTTCATACTGATCTACGTGGTTATCTACTGGTGTGCTGATAGATGCTTAAATGTGACCTCTCCTAGGGGGTAAACGCTTTGATGTGGAACACTGACTAATTTCAGTGATATAACTGTTTGTGTTGGAGCTAATTTTAAATTATCCATGTGACGTGCCTGGAGTTGGAGTTGCAGAGTGTGCACACACACAGCTCCCTTGGGCTCACAAGAGCTAGTTTCAACATATGTTTTGTATAATTCACACCTTTTTCTTTCTCTTCAGGCTTATAGCAGTTTTTACTACTCTTCACTTTCATACACATCAGTGGGAAAATAAAAATAATTTGAGGAAAATTTCCATATGTTTACACTAGCAGTTCTGTTGTGTTCCATGTCTGTTCCATACACTGTTTTACTTTCATTGCTGGGATAGAACCCAGGCCAGCCCTCTGCTTGTACCTGGGGTTTGGGAACACTCTTTTTCTGTGGCCTTATCCTGCTCTTTTCTTCTATCTCCATGTCATCATTACTTTTTTTTCCTTACTGAATTATTCTTATAGGTCTCCATGCAAGCCTTAAAGGAGTGAAAAGTAATATTGTTTACACACCAGCACAGATGCTGGCTTACCATTTCTTTCTAGCTGAGTAAGAGTTTAATGACTCATTTCCCTCATTCTTTACCCAGTATTTTCAGGTTCACCAGCGACCGCCTTCTTGCAAGTTCCTCCCTCTTTTCACTTGCTTCTTTGGTGCTGAACTTTGTAAAGCTGGTCTCTTGCTCTTGTAGAGACTTTCAGGATTCTAGCTAAAATGTTGGCTTTCTGTTTCTCCTCCTGCCTTTCCATACTCTCTCCACAATGCAGCCAGGGTATTATCTTTACAACTCCCATTTTTTTTCTGTTTATTCTGTATTTAGATTTTCTAATGGCTTCATATTTTATACAGGTTAATCTTGAGCAATCTGCCTCTTCATTCACTCCTTCCTTGCTCAGCCTTCTCCAGCTTTACATGCCGAGGATGCTACTTCTGATAGACTTTCCAATTGGCATTTCCCCGTTTTGCTTTTGTTTCCTATGGAATCCATTTGTCTTTCCTTTCTGCTTCATTTAACCCCCTACTCAGGAGTCATCTCCTTAAGGGAGGGTTTTCTGATCACCCTCCTAAAAATTGCAATTCACTTTCCTTACTACTCTGTCACATTGATAATACTCAATTCCAGTTTTATAAGGTGTCTTTTTGTGTTTATTGTTGTATCATTAAACAATTTTGGTTGCACCAACGTTGAATTATTGCTCTATTTATAACGTGTCTTTATTCCACATCCTAAGTGCTCAACACGTATTCGTTGAAATAATGCAAAATAAAGTAAATGAAATTACTCAGTTGTGCGGTGCTGGCTTTGTCAACTAGTTTTACTTTACTCTATTGAACTCCACAGTGCCAACATATTTAATTTGAAAAAGACCATGGTCAGACTATCTATTCCCTGATAATTAGTAAGTGATCCACAATAGGGCTGCTTTCTGCATAAAAGCTGGTTGTCTAACATGTACCAGCATACTACTTATTATCAAATAAGCATAAGTACAAGTTTTGGATGTTGCTAAAGCATGTACAGAAATCACTTGTTGGTCAATAGTGGGGAGAAAGGCCACAGACTTCCTATAAGAGTTAGCCAAAGAGAATGTTAATGGGTGAGCGGAAGTTAGCTAGATGATAAGAAAAAGCAATGAAGGTCCTTGCAGGTAAAATAAACACATTATAACGTGTCTGTCTAGTGTTCATCACTGTTTCTGAATAAAATAAAAGAGAGCTAGCAGCATGGGTGATACTTTGGACAAGGAATAGTAAGATGGAAAAAAAATTATAGTGGAAGTCAAAAGGTAGAAATATACTCGGTCTTAACCTCAAGTTTAAATCTTCAGAGTCTGCTTGCTGTAGATTTGTTTCCTCTTGGAGACTTTTGAAAAACTCTGTTGTAGACAAGGTTGTTGAGTGAAAGGTGCTGCTGTTTTAACCTCATGATCCAACAGTTTCATAGTGATCTATGTTGGATCACATGTGAGCAACTAAATTTCTTTTTGTCATATTGCATATGAGGAAAATTGGAGAGTCACTACGGATACTTGCATGCCCAATACCGTGTGTTGTTTTTGTGTTAACCCTGTTGTTGAGAAAAGAAATTATTAAAAGAAAATCTTTTCAAGAAAACGTTTATTCTTTTCTAAGAGAGAATATATCTTCATAGTGGTAGAATCAACTTTGAGTAAAAGGAATGAATTCATTTAAAGAGAAATAAAAATAAAAAAAAATCCCCACAAAAAACCAGTGGTAAATTAATCCAAGGGATGAGCCACTCTCAGATAGTTAATTGTAGAGGGAGAAGATATCCTAAGGGAGGGGTCAATGTTTTTTCCAGCTTATTTCCCATTACAATGAATGCACAAATTGCCTGACACCTTGACCAGAATAACTGAATTGTTATTTAGCTCCCAGTGAAGGACAGAGTGACCTAAAAATAAATGCAAAGGTAGTGAGTCAAGTGAGAAATCTGGACTCAGTTGCATGACATGTCCATGTGGATCCATTACTCATGGGACAAAAATACAACTCATGAACTTTCTCTGAGCTGTGTATTACCTAAGCATTACCTGTTGTCATTTTTCTAAGATGAGACTGAGGGGTTGAGGCCTAGATGGTTTATGAGAACAGAAATAGTGAAGCATGTTCTAAACATCAGGATAACTGATGCACTCTTTCTCTCTCTCTGAAACATGGAAGTATTGCTGATGCTTGAGATTCACAATTCATTTACAGAGATAAAAAATGCTTAAATCTAGGTATTTTTAAACACTAGATATTTATGTGTGCACAGTCAGGAGACCATGGAGTTCAAGATGGAGGTGCCGGTAGGTCCAGTGCCTGGTGAGGCCATGGTCTATGTTTGCAAATTGACAACTTAGTGCTCTGTTCTCTGGATGTGATGAACTGCGCTCTCTCATGCTGGAAGGACAAAGTGTGTCTGGTGCTATGAAACCCCTCTGAAAGGGTAAAGATGCTATTCTTGGGGGAGGCACCCCTAGGGAATGAACATTTTCTAAGGCTCCTCCTCTATTACTCATTCACCAATGTTTAAATTTAAACATGAATTTTGTAGGAACACAAATATGCAAAAGATAGCAAAGGACAAGGGCTGGATTATCATGGAGCAAGCTCCAAGGGGATGGGAAAACAAAATTTTGAAAATGTTCCTTATGGAATGTTATGAGCAAGAAAAGACTCTGGGAAAGATTGGAAAGTGGAAGAAAAGTAGAGAATCACAACAGAAAAACTTGGGGAAGAGAGGACTGTTTGGAAACTGAATGGCCAGCAGTATAAGCTTGTGAGGTCAATGAGATGATGCCTGAAATAGTTAGCAATGAATTTGAGCTCTCTCTGACAACAGGACCATAACAGTAACAGGAAAAGGAACCACAGTTCAATGAATTGCCAAAAGCAGAAAGGAGGAGGAAAGAAATTCTTTGAAGTTTTACCGCAAAGTGAGAGGGAGGGCAAATGTTGAAAGGGAAATAAAATTTCAAGAAGTCGCTTATGTATTTTAAGAGTAAGAAATGAGCAAATGCTGGTGGCATGGGAATAGCTAAGGTGGAGAGGTTGAAAGTATTAAAGAGAAAATAAATACTGTGATGCACGAACAAAGCCTTGATTCTATAAGTGATGGAGATGTATTAGGGGAGTGGAGGAATCCCCTGTTTTTTTTTTTTACAAATCATGCTGCTTTACAACACAAAGAATGACATTAGCATATGAGGTAAAATGTAGTCCACAACACTACTGGCAAGGTAGTCCCTAGCATCTGAAAACTCTCTCTTTAGAATGGGGGGGAAGGTCAACTGTCTTTCAGTTTCTGTTTATTTCAGCATCTAGCTTATAATTTTTCTAGATTATAGCCTGACCTTGAGTTTTCACAATTCCTGTGTCAGCCCCCATAGTACCTGTAATATTTGATCAGTATTAGTCTTGGTTCTCTAGACTCTACTTTGAATGAGTAAATTTCATATTCACCTATTCATTCATGCCTCTTCTTGACTAAAAAGGTTAATTATCAAGATTTGGCATTCTAGATCCAAAAGCATATCCACACATACATTTTTTTTTCTCATTTGTAAGTACAAAATTAGATTTTATATATTTTTAAATATCCAACTTAAAATGTGAAACAGTATTTGCCAAGGAGGGAAAGAGAAAGCCTCCCGTGCAAAGCAGCAGCACATGAGTTAGGTCCTGGCTGCACGTGTTTGGGGGAAGACTTTTATGGGACCAGCAATATTGTGCCATTAGCATGTGGAGAGAGAGCCCCAGTGAAAACATGAGGAGCATTAGGAGCAGAACATACAGATATTGTGAAATTCTTATTACTGAAGAAAAATTATTTACTATGGGAAAACATGACTTGCTGGCTTTATCGTATCTATGAATTCATGCAGTAATCCAACTGCCTTTCCACCAACTAAGCTGCAGATCTTTGTTAGCATGGTGCTCTGGTTATTACTTTGTCCTGATTATGCAGAGTAAAAGGAGGTAGAGAATTGAAGATCATTACCTGAGTGGAAGACTGACTTTTGACATAGAATGGCGAAGGAGGAAACAGTGGAAATAAGAGACAGGAAAGAAAAGAGTATAGGAGGAATGTAGCACGAATCTTAAATGGTCTTATTAATAAAAACAAATCCGGAGCCAGGTACTGGGGTGAATGCTGGAAGATCAGAGAAGCAGAATAAGCCACAACCATCTCACCTTGCCAATGCCTCAGCTGATCCTGTTTCCTCAGACTGGAAGCTCCTGAGCCCTCATCCAAATGGATCTCAGCTGAACTGCTTCTCAAAAGCCTGAAAGCTTAACTGAATGCTAGTTCCTGATCTTCATGCCTTAAATACCTTTCTGCCATCACTTCCTGGGATTAAAGGCATCAGTCACCATGCTTGGCTGTTTCCAGTGTGGCTTTGAACTCACAGAGATCCAGATGGATCTCTGCCTTTGCAATGCTAGAATTAAAGGTGTGAGTGCCACCATTTTCTGGCCTCTATGTCTGTCTAGTGGCTGTTCTGTTCTCTGACCCCAGATATATTTATTAGGGTGCACAATATATTGGGGAACACAATATCACCACAGAGGAGTTAGAAAACAGCAGGATTGACTGTGAAGAGCATTTGACTTTGGGGACATATATAATTGATACTTGGTGCTCCCAGTTTCCTGTACCTTTGGAGAATGCTGGGAGTAAAACTGGCCTGCAATGAGAGAAGTGAAGATGTGTATACTGTAAGATAACAGCTCTGAAGCTGGTTTTGAGGATTTTGTTGTGTATGTGGTATTGTTTCTTCACTGGGTGGGAAGTAGCAAAGATCTTGGAAATGCAAACCTACCTTCCTGAGCTATCCTGTCAGTAGACTTAGTTGACAGAACACTGACCCTGGAAAGGGTATGTTATATATACCTACAATTTCATGCATGGGGTTTGAGTGTAAGTTTGAAAACAGCAGAGCTGCTGTTAGAGAAGTTTGTTCTGTTTGTTTGGAACTTAGAAGAAATAGTCTGTTGAATTATGTAAACAGTAGAAACTGACCTTTCTGCCTCTGACTGCTTTTAATCTTTGCTATGTACTCGGCAGCTGTGTTGTGACAGAGATTCAGAAATTCTGGAAAAGTCTTTCTGGGTATCTAGTTTTCTTGATATTCCATTCCCTCTAAGTTTGTAATTATACATTGGACAGTAAGTATTTATTCGTTGTCTAAATCCAGACTCCCCAAGGGAGGGCAATGAATATAATCTCATTAGGTATGCATACTTTTATTTGGTGACATCATTACTTCTTTTTTTTTTTAAATTGGAAATATAATAGAGTGTTTGAGGATACGGAGTCAGGATTATGAGGACAGACTGGGACATTATATAGATGCAGAAAATGGACATAAGTTTAAATGTAAGTTCAACTAGGTAACAACACAATAGAGCATTTAGCTTCTGCAAGGGTCTTTTCTCAGGCATCCTGCAAGTATTGACACATTCAATCCCTGTGGCAATCATGTGCGGTAGATACTATTATTATCCCATGTTACAGATGAGGAAAATGAGGCATCTGGCAATTAAGGAGCATATCCAGGGCTGTGCAGCTGAGTGGGCTAGAGCCTGTCTTAGGCTAATTGAGGAGCAGCTGAGCATAATGGTTAACTAGCACCATTGCCTGCATATTCACTCATTCTGGTAGTTAATCAGCCTTGGGTTTCTAAGCAATTTATAAGGAATGATGCAGAGGACTATTTAAAAGAACCAATAGCATCTGCATAATTTAGAAGAGAATTGAGAGTGATAAAACTGTCAGTGCCCTCTCCTGTGGTGATTATGTAAGGCAGAGAAACTCAATTACATCCAATCAAATCTCAAACTGGAGTGTGGAGTTTTTATTAGTAGTGGTGAAGGCAGAAAAGTACACATTCTGAATATGAAATTAATGAGACACACTAAAATAAGGAAATTAAGCATAACATTTTTAAGCCTGTGTTCTAATTATTATTTTTTTCATTATGTTCTAACATTGTATATTTCCAGATCATGTACCAGTGATGGAGTGCATAACCTTGTAATGTGTTGTATGGCTTTGGAAGATGCACCTGCAATATTATTCCTCTCAGATCATTTATAAAATGTATAGGGATATTTAATCTATTTATAATCTATCACATTGAGTTTCTCATATACAAACAGATTTGTTTATGAAAGCATCAGAATTTATTACACTACAAATATAGTACTTCATATCAATAACGGAAAGAGAAATTAGTGAATGGTGCTGGGACAATCAGATAACTGAAAATAATGCAGGGAGGGTCTCTATTTTATCCCATACACCTAGATGCACTTAACAATAAGATACAGTTTTCCAGTTGGTAGGTCAGACTAAGTTCATGAAAACGTGTAGTTTAAAGTGGTTCCAGATCTCAGCTCAGGCACTCAGTATCTCACAGCATAGGCTACTAGTCTGTGTATTTTGCTTTAGGCAACCACTAGAAATCACCCCACAGGTAGGAGCCAAACAAAGAATTAAGGGCAGACCTGTGATTCCTGGGCTAACTTGATGGGCATGCCTGGCTAAGGAATAACTGAAGGACTGATGAGCAGCACACCCGCAGAAACCTCTCTTAGGTTTATGACAGATTGCCTGTGAAATAACACGGTGTCTCCCTCATTATTAGCTACCATGTCCAGCAATGTATGTATTAGGACTGTCAGCTTCACAGCCTGAACTTAGGCCCTCTCGTTCATAATGAATGGTCTTGAACACAGAAACCAGTGATGCCCAATGTAGTGGAGTAACGAATAATGGCTATTTGGTCACTTTTGTGTAGTGTGAACAATGAAGATTCTCCATTTAAGTATGGGAAATTATGGCACATTTGAGAGTCCATTGAAGTGAGGGTTACTTCCTAGGCTTCTGTTCATAGGATGACTGAGGAAAATTCTGAATCCTCAACTTAGTAATTAGGTTAATAATTAATTAATACAGAAGGAACTGTGACTTGATTTTGGCCAGCAGTTTATATAATAACAGAGAATGAACTTAGTAGAGACTGACTTCAAGTTTAGTTCTGTCATTTTTTTAGACATGTGTTGCTAAATTTCCTTCATTAAAAAATTGCAAAAACATTTAACAACTTTGATTTACTTTAAAATAAATGACCAGTCAGCTCTTTCCCGATATAATTATGAACAATCCAGAAAATTCAGTCCTTTTTCTTTTGCCATTTAACTGGTAGAAATAGAATCACACCATGTGTGTATGGAACTCTTTATGCACTGATTGTACAGGATATTTACCAACTTTGTATCATCTCTTTCATTTCTCACACCATCAGTATTGATCACATGGTAGCTAATAACGAGGGAGACACCGGTGTTATTTCACAGGCAATCTGTCATAATTTATCCCAATGACTAAATCACAAAATGCAGACCAAATTTACTATATTTGGTCACAAAAACTTGGCAAATGTTTTTTTTTTTTTATCTCACCCATAATTTCCTTTTTACAATGAAATGATAAGTTCTGCTTATTAATATAGTCTCTGACATGTTGTTGTATGTTACATATGATGCCTACCTTAGTGAATACCATGTGGGGTGGCTCATATTGCCCTCCTTTCAAGTGAGAGACCAGAGGATGGCTTCTCAGGAGCTAGCCTGAGACTATATATATATATAGTGTCACAGTAAGTATTCAAACCAATGTTAACTTTATTTCACATTCTTTTTTTTTGTTTAATAAAATGTATTTTACTTGTTATTTTTCTCAGTTGTCTGTTTAAAGCTAGGATTTTATGTCAAATAGTTTTAAAAATGCTTCTAGGTATGAATCAAACACCAGTGCTCTGTGTTATAGTCTAGAAGATAAACTGAAGAGAAATGGTTTTCTTGGCCAACTTTCATAAATTATTTTAAGCTACTCTATTGATTGCATTGAAGAATATTAAATCAGGCTAGTTATAGGAAAGCTTGATGTGTTTTTAAAATTATTGAGTTAATCAAATCAAAAGTAAAAGCTCATAAAAAGAACTTTATTTTTAAAGAATCTGTGAAATCTGGTACATATGGGACAGCTTGTCAATAGTAGTTTGTAAACACCACAATATGCCCAAGTTGTGCTCATATGACATATAAAGGAGTTTTTTTTTGTCAGTAATTATTAATTAGAGACAAATATAAATGCTTTATATTTGTGCAAAAACAGTGTGTGCCTATTTCTGAAGTTTGTAGAGGAAATGCTGTACAAATGTACCTGAGTGCATTTGAAAGTAAATTCTGTCGACTATATTTGATATTTTACATTAATTTTTTATGTTTATTTTGTAGTATTGACCTTTAAGACTGCTGAACATAGCAATATTAGAGCGGCGAGAGTTCTATTGTACTTTAAATAATTTTTAAAGTGTTGGAAAAAAGTAATATTTGTCACAGTTGAAAACATTCTAATCTCTTTTGATTTATGGGCCTCAAAGTTCCCTGGAGAATTTTGTAAATCAAAGTAATACTCAGTTCAAATTTGCTTTTAGATTTCTGATTCAGATAAAGATTTGCAATGTCACAATTTTGACAACTTTTATTTTGATCTATTTTCACAGAAAAGACTCTAATTTTGCATGTCCTGTATTAGAATAAGTGGACAGTTTAGGCAACCTGATCTGTGAGGCAAGGGCATATTCCAGGATGAAAGGAAGACATTCTTTTAAACTTCTACCCTAATTCTCTGGATGGAAGATCCAGATCATGAACTGTCTCCTTGTAAATTGTGTTCAGATACATGGTCTCGCAATCCAAGTTCAGCTTGGTTTCCCATTGTCCTTGGAGACTATCCCAAAGGTAATCACTTTTCTTGTAATCCTTACACGGTGTATTCTTTTCCAGTGTGTGTTCTTGTATTTTGTAAAGGATTTCTTTGACTGCCTTATCTTGCTGTCCTTTAGTCTTCACATTTATATGTATCTGGCCAAACGCCATGATGTTGACAGATGTGCACAGCAAGCTAGTCACTGCCTGGCTTCTGGCAAGCAGAGGAAAAGTAAGGGACAAGGTATTGGCAGGGACCAGCCCACAGTGACTTAGATTCCTCCATTAGACTATGAATTCATGGATTAATCCTCTGATTAGGTTAGGTCCTCAGGATACCTAATCTCTTCTCAAGGCTCTATGTTTGGACCCTGATTCACTGAAGATCAAACCCATATATATGTTAAGAGATTTTATATTCATTTTACATAGAAGTTGCTTCTCATCAAGGTGGCTGGTAGTGTCTCTGCCTCAGCCTTCCACTCCCCAGACTTCTCCTCTCTCTTTGTCCTGCCTACACTATCCTTCCTGCATGGCTACTGGTCAATCAGCATTTTATTTATTAATCAATCATAGCAACATATTCTGAACCACAGATTCCCTGTCTTCCCTCCTCCTGCCCCAGAGCAAGGGATATTGAAGACCAAGCTTTTAATATGTGAATCTTTGGGAGTAGAGTTCACATTCAAATGAAAATAGTGTTCTGGCACAACTATTAGGGTGTTTGGTCATCCCATCACCAGAGTAGGTCAGTCCCGGCTGTCTCTCAGCCATTGCCAGCAGTCTATTGTGAGGGTATCTTTGTGGATTTCTGTAGGCCTCTTTAGCACTTTGTTTCTTCCTTTTCTCATGTGGTCTTCATTTACCATGGTCTCCTATTCCTTGTTCTCCCTCTCTGTTCTTGATCCAGGTGGGATCTCCTGCTCTCTTTCCCTCGACCCTCACTGTTCATTGCTCCCACTCATGTCCAGGCTGTTCATGTAGATCTCATCCATTTCTCCGTCATTGGGTGATCCCTGTGTCTTTCTTGGGGTCCTGTTTTCCAGGTAGCCTCACTGGTGATGTGAGTAGCAGTCCAGTCATCCTTGTTCCACATCTAGTATCCTCCTATGAGTGAGTACATACCATATTTGTCTTTCTGAGTCTGGGTTACCTCACTCAGGATGATTTTTTTTCTAGATCCATCCATTTGCCTGCAAACCTCATGATGTCATTGTTTTTCTCTGCTGAGTAGTATTCCATTGTGTATATGTGCCACAATTTATTTATCCATTCTTCAGTTGAAGGGCATCAAGGTTGTTTCCACTGAGGAATCTGGATGCAGACATCCATGGCTAGGCCCCGGGTGGATCGCTGGGAGCCTAATTAGCGAGAAAGAGGAGGGTTTATATGAGCAAGAATTGTTGAAACCAAGGTTGGATAAAGCACAGGGATAAATAGCCAAACGAATGGAAAAACATGAACTATGAAACAAAGACTGAGGGGCCCCCAACTGGATCAGGCCCTCTGAATAGGTGAGACAGTCGATTGGCTTGATCTGTTTGGGAGGCATCTAGGCAGTGGTACCAGGTCCTGGGCTCGTTGCATGAGTTAGCTGTTTGAAACCTGGGACTTACACAGGGACGCTTGGCTCAATCTGGGAGGAGGGGACTGGACCTGCCTGGACTGAGTCTATCAGGTCGATCCCAGTCCTCTGGGGTGGCCTTGATCTGGAGGTGGTGGGAAAGGAGGGTGGGCTGGGGGGAAGGGGAGGGGAGCAGAAAGGGGGAGAACAAGGAAATCTGTGGCTGTTATGTAGAACTGAATAGTATTGTAAAATAAAATAAATAAATAAAAAAAAGAAAATAGTGTTCTACTTGCTTTGTTATATCCTCCGAATTTGGCCTTATGGATTATTTAATTCTATCAAACTTGAAACCTTGTCTGCCTTTGGCTATCTTTTCTTCCCCCCATAATTCTAGCAGTTTTATTCAACTCAGAATTTATTGACACATCTGCTGTGTCATTATCTGAGTACATTATAACATTAGCCTTCACATTTAATAGATCATCACCTAAGGGACAAAAGTGCTAATTTCAGAGGGTTACTGCTGCAAAACTGCACTCCTTAAGAATAACATTATTGCTGGGTTGTGGTGGTGCACACCTTTAATCCCAACACTCGGGAGGCAGAGGCAGGAGGATCTCTGTGAGTTCAAGGCCAGCCTGGGCTACAGAGTGAGTTCCAGGAAAGATGTCAAAGCTACACAGAGAAACCCTGTCTTGAAAAAAAGTAACATTATTAGGCCTGGCCCATTATGTATGGTGGGATGCTTTGCTCAGCCTTGATGCAGGGAAGAGGGGCATGGTCCTGCCTCAACTGATTGTACCAGGCTTTGCTGACCCCCCATGAGAGGTTATACCTGGAGAGGATTGGGGAAGGTGGGAGGGGGGAGGCTGTGAGGGAGCAGAAGGAGGGATGAGAGGGGGATCTATGGTTGGTATATAAAATGAATAAAAAAAATTCTTAAATTAAAATAAAGGCTCAGACATCCTTATAGTGTGATTCTCTAGTGTTGAGCATCAAATTTAGCTTCTTACCCTTTCTTGGAAGGTAAGTGAGCCACTATGGCTTTCCTTCTTAAAAAATTAATTAATAAATAAATACATAAATAAATTTGTTTGTTTGTTTTTAAATCCCCACCACAGTTTTCCTTTCCTTCCTCCCCTCCTTGTCCCTCCTCCATTCCACTTTTCTTCCTCCATTTCTCTTCAGAAAAGGTCAGGCTTCTCATGGATATCAACTTGCCTCATAAGGGCTTACAGAGACAACCAGGGAGCCTGCATGAACTGACCTAGAAACACTGCATATATGTGACAGTTGTGTAGCTTGGTCCTCTTGTGGGACTCTTAACAGCAAGGGCCATGTCTGACTCCTCTTGTGGCTTTTGGGACCCTATTCCTCATACTGGGTTGCCTTGGCCAGCCTTAATACTAGGAAAGGTGCTTAGTCTTATTCAAACTTGATGTGTGCTGTGGGACATCCTGTATGCTGTAAAGATATTTTGCTATAATTGATTAATAAATAAAATGCTGATTGACCAGTAGCCAGGCAGGAAGGATATAAAGAGAGAGGAGAAGTCTGGGGAGTAGAAGGCTGAGGCAGAGAGATGTTGCCAGCCACCTTGATGAGAAGCAACATGTTAAGGTACCGTTAAGCCACGAGCCACATGGCAGCGTATAGATTAATAGAAATGGGTTAATTTAAGATATAAGAACAGCTAGCAAAAAGCCTGAGCCATTAGGCCATACAGTTTGTAAATAATATAAGTCTCTGTGTTTGCTTGGGTCTCAGGGCTGCGGGAGCTGGGCACGAACAGGATAACTTCAGCCACAGATGTGCCATGTTTTGTTGGTATCCATAGGAACTCTGCCTTTTTCTAAATAGCAATGGAGGAGGAATAGATAGGGGGGTACAGAGGGGAGGTGTGGGGAAGGACTGGGTGGAGAGGAGGGAGGAGATACTATGGTCTGGATGTACAATAAATAAATAAAAACATACATTTTAGGCCCAGTGTGGCATTCATTCTATTCAATTATACTTTGGATCAAATTTGGCCTGTTTAAAAAAGACAGCAGGAACAAAAATGGTTTCTTTGCCAGTTACCCTATTGGATTCTCATAGATACTTATCTTAATGTAATGTGCTCCATAAGCCCTACAGCAGAACTACTTATGATGATAATGAGTGCTTGCTGTTTCTAAGTTCAGTGGGGTCCTAATTAGTTTTGACTGTACTGTGATACAAATCTTTAATATTCATCTTTTTGTTCATCACCAATATTATTTTATGAAAATATTATTTTTTGTTAGCTAACTAGTCAGAATTACTATGCTTAAAAACTAGAAAGGATCTGACTCAGTTCTGTCATTATTTATGTATCATCAACCTAAGTATGGTTTTTATTAAATTTAAAACATTTTACACAATAGGTCCAAATTATGGCTTAAATTGTAGAATATTATCACAGCAGTGTTAACTAACATAATTGTCATACAAGAACTCTGATTTTATTTCATTTTTTTTTGCTTAGGTATTGAGCATCTTTGTTTTTCATAGAAAATCAGTGCTTGCCATTCCTAAGCAACAGAAGTGAATATAGATTTACCCAGACACAGTGATGTCATAGCCCATACCAGTGACTGTTTTAAGAAACAGGGGCCTGGCTAATGCAATTATGGATAACTAAATGAGAAAGTACCAGTGGGCAGAGACATCTATGAAATAATTAGTCATGTCCACAAGATGAGAGATGCAGAAATGAAGATTTATTTCTTTGAGCATTATACTTGAAGGCAAGATGCCTATGGTTATTGAACATCTTTCAAGAGTAGCTGACATCCAGCAGTAGGCAAGGTATAAGAGCATAAATAGTCTGAATCCTTATTGACATATTTGAACATTCAGTGATATAAGAGTGGAGGTATATTTTTTAAGACTTGAGTTTAAATTGTCTCTTCTAAAGCTATTTGGTAAGTTGTGTGTGGCCTTCGTCTCCAAGCATCCTAACTGATGAAATTATATCAGCATCATTGGGAGCTTTATGAAACTGTTTACTTGAAGGTGATTGTGTTCTGGTAAATCTGGAGATTATTGTCAGCAAACCACATCTGTAACTTTCTGCACAGGAAATTGCAAGAACAGATAGGCTTGGAAAATATTGGAGCTTTTGAAAATGGTTATTTCTCTAGCTAATACCTTCTAAGATCTGGCCCCTGTAAACCTCTCTGTCCTAACTTTATTGTTCCTGACCCCATAAAAATGCATAAACTCTTCAAGTGCTGCTAGCTGCTTGGAAATTCACCACAATTGGCTTCAGAGCCTTGAGCTTTTCTAACACTGGTTTTCCTTTTGGATGTTTGGCACACTTCTCGGTTTGAAGGCTTAGCTCGGGCTTGTTCTCCTGTGATTTATCTCCTGTTATATATTGGAATGTGCTTTGTAGCTTTGCTCTTGTGCTACCACTTTATCTAGAAACTGTGTTTTATGTTATATAGGGACACGGCAGCTTAGCTGGCCTTACATGCTGTATTCTCTGTTAGGTCTAGAGTTCCTTGAGAGGAAATTGTAGTGTTCTATTTCAACTCAGGCTTTCATTTGTCCTACTAAATTAATTGTATACAGGTACTTATAACAAGTTTATGAAATAGAACTTAAAGAAGCCAGTGCCTCATCTCTCCCTCAGAGAATATGTTAGGAAATGAAAGTCATTATGATACCTTAGCAAAGCTTTGGCAACCTGAAAATAGATACAAGTCAACTATCCTTTGATTGATTGAAGTTTATGAAAATTAAAACAACAATATAAGATGAAAGAAGAATTTGCAATAATAACATATAAATATATACATGCTGCATATTTCATTTATATTCACTCTAATAAAAATGCACATTTTTATTGAAGTTAACTAATGAGAATGTTTAAATATTTACACTGCTGTCTTCCATATAGGGTACTATGTAGCATAAGTTACCTTGATCAACTTTCTTCTAATCAGTTGGAGAAAAATTATATAAAAAAAAAAAGTTTAATGCACCAGAGGGCTTGTGATATGTACGACAAATCAAGACTCAGGCAAATGCTGAGTTAGTAAGCAGAACACTGCAGCTGCTGTCTTCCCTGAAGGCATCTAGAAAATCCGACACAATTGAATGTCACTCACCATCGTGTTCAGCACTTTTATGATAAGATGGAAAAACACTGTATTATAGCTAGATTAAAGCTCCCTTTAAAGACCTGTCACTTCCAAGAATCTAAGGATATATTATTATAATACAAGGATATTAGCTGATTATCCTTTCTTAAACTAGGAAGAGTGTTCTGAATTGGCCAGTTGAGTCCAACGTAATCACAAGGCTAATTTAGAAATACAAGAAGAAAGCACAATTCTGAGTGCCAGAGTGATGAACTGTGAGAAAACACAATTGACTACTTCAGTCTTTCAAAGAGGAGAGAGAGGGTTACAAAATGAGGTATCTGGTAGTTGCACAGGATAGGGAGTTTAGCTGCCAGAAGAGAATGTAACAGTGGCCTATTTCATTTTGCTCATTTGCAGCTTTGGATTTATGGAACCATATGACAAAAATGTTTTATGGCTTTAAATCACTACATTTGTAGTATTTTGCTAGACTTTTCCAAAGAAACTAATACATACTTCTTTTTCCAAGAATAATTTTTGAAATTACAATATAATTACATCATTTTCCTCTTCTCTTTTCTCCCTTTAAGTGCTCCCATATATATACCATTTTCTCTCTCTCAAATTCATGACCTCCTTTTCTTTCGTTGTTATGTCATATCTATCTATCTATCTATCTATCTATCTATCTATCTATCTATCTATCTATCTCATCTATCTGACATTTTCAGTCCATATAATGTTATTTGTATGTATTTAATTTCAGGACTTACTTGGTATTAGATAACCAATTGTGGGGGTCCTCATTGGAGGAAGACTACTACTCTTATTGTCATACTATCAGCATATGTTATGTGTTTATTGCCTTAGTTCTTTTTCTAGGGCTGGTGCTAGAGATTTCCCACCAGTGTGATTTCCCCCTTCCATGTTAGCATCACTGGTGCTGTTGTCCTTGTTCAGGTCCTGTTTAGGGAGTCATTTTGAAAAGACTTAATGAGTGTAGCTTTTGGATATTTCTATGAGACACAGTATAATCAACCACAACCTTCCTTTTCCTCTGACTCTTACAGTCTTTCAGTCTTCACTTCTGTACAGTTCTCAAGCCTGAGTTGCAGGAGTTGTTTTGTAGGTGTGTAGTTGTGATTGGCCACCACATAATCACTTGTGACTAGCATTTTTATTGGTGGTGGTTTTCTTTAAAGGTCTCATTTGTTGAAGAGAGATATTTCTTTGATAAGGAATGAGACCTATATTTATCTGTGGGTAGATGAATATTCAAATGTAGTTAGGAATTATTCTTGTCTAGTATATTGATGTTTGTAGGTTCTCATGGAGTCATGGTTTCACTAACCATGAGCAGTTTGCTAGTTTTCCAGTAACAGGAATGATTTTCTTATTGAATGGGCTTTAAGTCCAATTAAAGAGTTGTTGCTTAATGCCAAGGTATGTGTGCCAATATTGTACCCTTGGTGTTATTGTGTTATGTTGGTCATTGTAGTTCATAGATGTATTAGCTGGATAGGACTGTTGGTTACAATTCTCCCTTGAAAGCTTACATGGCACCTTCTGGTACCATGGATGCTAGATCATAGAAAAAATGCTTTCTGGTCAGATCCAGCTCAGAGCCTCTGGGTCCTGTGTCTGAACACATGCATCTTCAGAAATAGGGGCTTACATTCCACTTCTTAGAGGTAACCAAGGCTAGTAGCAATAGCCTATAATGTTTGGGGCATCTCTTTGATAGCCCTGACCAAAAATTCAAAAAGTAATTCTCAAGCCTGGTTTTAGGAATTTTTTAGTTATTCCGACTCTGGGTGGGGCTATTGTCAGCCCATATGGTAAATTTCATCCTTCTCCCTCACTCTCTCCCTCTCTTTCTCTCTTATCCCTTTCCCCTCCTCTCTTTGTCTATATATAATATATGTATAATATTTATGTAAATGCATTATATATAATGTGTATGTACAGACTTATGAATAATATATGTAGTTTTAGGTAAGTAGATAGTAAATTCCTTCAGACCGCTAACTGCTATTTTATCTCTTCTTCTCTTTCTCTATTTATCTCTCTCCTCTCTCCTTAAATAATCCCATTTTTAACATTTCTTCCTTCAAATAGCTTGTGCCCTGTTATTGCTCCCTCTAGTGTTCTCCCTACCCACTCCTGGTCATCTTTTACTTTACTGTTTTCTGTGGTTATTCTAAATTGTATATACTCACATCTAAAGACTTGGATCTAGGAACCACAGATAAGAGAGAAAATGCAGTTTGTCTTTCTGGATCTGGTTACCTTATTCAATAGGATCTTTTTCCACTTCCACCCATTTACCTGCAAATTTCCTTCCCTGCCCACCCCGCCTTTTTTTTTTTTTTTTTTTTTTTTTTTTTTTTTTTTCATATAGGAGAGCAGTACTTCTTATTGAGTTGTGCTACATTTTCATTGTCCATTCATCAACTTAAGGGCCTTTTGGTTGTTTCTATTTCCTATCTTTTGTGAATAGAGTAGCAATGGGTATGGATGATGGAGTATTGGTGGAGTAGGATATCCAGCCATTTAGGTATATGCCAAGGAGTGATATGGCAGGTTCATTTGGTAGATAGATTTTCAGCTTTTTTGGGGTTATCAATCTTGATTTCTAGAGTGGCTAGACATGTTAGACATGTTGGCAATTTCACCAACAGTGAATGATGATTCCCTTTTCCCGAATCTTCTCCAGTATTTGTTATCAGTGTCTTGACCTTTGCCATTCTGATTGCTTCAAGATGAAACTTCAAAGTTGGTTTGATTTACATTTCCCAAATCATTTGAGATGCTGAACACTTTTTGCAACATTTGTTAGTCATTTTTATTTTTTCTTTTGAGGGTACTCTTCAGATAGCAAGCCTATTTATTGAATGGGTCATTGTTTTTTATTTTAACTCAGATTTTTTTGAGGTCCTTGTGTGTCTGAATATTAATCCTCTGTCAAAGGTATAGCTGGCAAAGATTCTCTCCCATTCTGTCTTTTTCATCTTCACTCAGTTTTGATTGTTTCTTTATCTGTACAGAGGCTTTTAGTTTTTTTGGTTTTCTTACCTCCTAATTGTCAATTGTTGGTCTCAATTCCTGGGCAATTGAGGTGTTCTATTCAGAAAGTCCTTTCCAACACCTATATCATATAGGGTACTGTGTGCATTTTCTTCTAACAGTTTCAGTGTTTTTAGGTTTTACATTTAGTCTTTTATCTATTTGGAGTTAGCTTTTGTGCAAGGTAATATATGTGGGTTTAATTTAATTCCTCTACATTGGGTCTTTCAGTTATTCCAAAACTATTTGTTGAAGATGCTATATTTTCTCCAGAATATGACTCTGGCATCTTTGTTTAATAGTATATGGCTATAGATATGCATACTCATGTTTTAATCCATTGGAGGACATATCTGTATTTGTTTCAGTACCATTTTGTTTTTGTTACTATGACTCTGTAATATATCTTGAGATGTGAGATCTAGAATAGCAATCCTTCCAGTGTTGTGCTTTCTGATCATGATTGGTTTGAGTATCTGTTTGGGTATTTTTTTTTTCGGCTGTTTTGTGGTTCCATATGAATTTTAGGTTAGCTTTTAAATTACTGTAAAGAATGAAATGTGGATTTTGATAGTAATTGCACTGAGTCTGCAAATGCCTTTTCGTAGGACAAACCTCTTCACAGTACTAATTCTACCATGAGTATGGGATGTCTCTTTTCTTTGTTTCTATTTCTTAAGAGACGAAAAATTTTGTGGAGGTCCTTCACTTGTATCCTATTGATCATTCTGGTAGGAATTATTGTTTTTCTTATTTACATGCCCACATCATCTGCAATTATGAATAGTTTGAATTCTTTCCCTATTTACTTCCTTTAACTTTTTTTTTCTTGACTTATTTTTTCAGCTAGTGCTTCAAGAAACGTATTTAAAAGGAGTGGGGATAGTAAATACTGTTTCATTCTTGATTTTAGTGGTAAAGGATTTATGGTTCTCATACTCTCTTTAGGACTTTTATGATGAAGACAGGTTGGAATTTGTCAAAGACCTTCTCTGCATCTATTGAGATAACCATGCAATTTTTGTCTTTAAGCCTATTTATGTTATTTATTACATTTATTGAATTGTATATGTTGAACTATACCTGCATTTCAGGGATAAAGACACATTGGTCATGGTGAATAATATTTTGATCTACATCTGTATTTGATTTGTATGTATTTTTATGGAGCACTTTTTAATCTATGTTCATCATATATATTGGCAATAGATTTTGTTACTATGGTGATTCTGGATTCAAATATGGAGTGGTGCTCCTGTTTTTTCTCCTCCTCCTCTTCTCCCCCCACATCTCTTTGGTATTATTTAAGAAGGATTGTTTGTACATATTCAAACATCTGGTAGAATTCTTCTGTGAATCCACCTATGTTTGGACATATTTTAGTGAAAATACATTTTACTACTTTTTCAATCACCTCAGTTTTGGGTCTCACTAGATTCTTAACTTCTTGGCTTAATTTTGGTGGTTTGGCTGAATCTGGAAATAGATAATATTTTTAGGTTTTCCAAATTAATGGATTATAGTCATTGACTGTAGCTTAAGTTTTTCCTGCCTTGCCCACAGTCAGGACAAATCTCTGTCACCCGCCAGTCCCACAGCCGCTCAGACCCAACCAAGTAAACACAGAGACTTATATTGCTTACAAACTGTATGGCCATGGCAGGCTTCTTGCTAACTGTGCTTATAGCTTAAATTAGTCCATTTCCATAAATCTATACCTCGCCACGTGGCTGGTGGCTTATCGGTGTCTTCACATGCTGCTGGTCATGGCGGCGGCTGCAGTGTCTCTGGTCATGGCGGCGGCTGCTGTGTCTCTGGTCATGGCGGCGGCTGCTGTGTCTCTGGTCATGGCGGCGGCTGCAGCCAGTCCTTCTGCCTCTCTGTCCTTTTATTTCTCCTCTCTGTTAGTCCCGCCTATCCTTCCTGCCTAGCCACAGCCGATCAGGTTTTATTTATTAACCAATCAGAACAACTTGACATACAGACCATCCCCCAGCACAGCCAAGTGCAGACCATCTCAAACACCTGCACTCA
Source organism: Peromyscus leucopus (assembly GCF_004664715.2). NCBI lineage: Eukaryota > Metazoa > Chordata > Mammalia > Rodentia > Cricetidae > Peromyscus > Peromyscus leucopus. The sequence continues at coordinate 45,930,328 of NC_051076.1, forward strand.
GGCCCATGGTCCTAATCATCCTCTATACTGACCTGCTGGGTAACGCCACAAGGAACCCAAGAAGGGCTCCCACAGGACATACAGAACATCCCACAGCAATTGACACTTTCCTTTTTAATATTCTGAATTCCTTTTTAATATTCAGAATTTAATATTCTGTTGAAATGTTTCCCTGTTCATTTCCAATTCTGTTAGAGTCCTTTATTTCTTTCTTTTGGTGAGTTGGTCCAAGGGTCAATTGATCATGTTTGTCTTCTCAAAATACCTGTTCTTTTGATTCATTGATTCTTTGCATATTTTTGTTTCCATTTCATTAATTTCTGTTTTGATTTTTTAAATTATTCTTGGTTTAATTTCTTCTTGGTTATGCAACTATTTGATATTCATCCTTGATTCATTTGTATTTTGCTTTTTTAAAAATTTTTTTTGATGTAGACACTTAGAGCTGTAAATTTCGCTTATAGGACTACTTTCAATATGTCCCAGAGTTTGGTTGTGCTGTTTTTTCTTTTTCATTTAGTTCTAGAGAATTTTTACTTCTTTGAATCATTCATCATTCAGTAATGAGTTGTTTAATCTCCATGAGTTTGTGTGTTTCCTAGAGATTTGTTCTTGTTCTGTAGATATGTTATGCCCATATATGTCTTTATGATGTCATGTAATTATGATATATCTTAATTTCTGCCCAGGTGACCTGTCTACTGGAGAAAGTAGGGTATTGGAATCATCTGCTATTAATGAGTTGATGTTAATCTGTGTTTTAAAATTAACAAATACATCTTTTTATGAAATTAGAACCCCTAAACATCAAAGGCTATTGCCAAAGCTATTGGTAGCTCCCACAACCCAGTGGTAAAGCACTATTGTTGAAGGCAGCACTTACTCATGTTTAAAAAAAAATAGGAAGGTCAAGCTGATGCTCAACTAAAAGCTGTATCTCTACTAGGTAGCATTCATCATACTACAGAAGGATCAGGTTAATCACCAATATTAACTAGCTATAAATCTGGTGACCTCCAACAGTGTCCTGTCTTCAAAATATTAGAAAATAGTAGTATATATGTTATGTGAGTGACCAATTGCCTTGGTGCTTAGAGTTAGTTTACACTCCATGAGATGGAACCAGTATTTGACACTGAAAAAGTGGCCAAAACCCTGAGACTAGATATGTCATGAAACCGGGTAAGAACATACTATTAATATTTTCCTAAAGTATCATAGCAATAAATTGACTCATAATGATATATTGCTATACACATGGATTAGTACCTCACTCAACCCTCCTCAGCAAAGTTCCTTTTTGTAGGAGACAGAATACAGGAAGGGTCCCACTGGAGAGTGCACAAAGAGTGAGAGATTTTGGAGCACTAAATCCTAAATTGGATGTCTTTATCAAAACCCTTCCCTCAAGGTTCACAGATCCATGTGCAAGAGAAGGAAGAAAGATTGTCAAAATCAGAATTCATTGAATATTGTCAGTTAAGAGTGAGAATAACAATCTGATTTTTTTTTGGTATCAAATTGTCCTACTTTAAGGAATCAAGAGGCCTGGGAAACTAACTGTCTCTATAACTCTGAAACCCTAAAATATAATTTTAATGAATGTGCTATTGTGTGGCAAGTGTAAATATAAATGTTTTCTAGGAAAATCCACCCTTAAGGCTGACAAGCTTGTCAAGAAACAAACAAGGAAAATCCAAACTAGGTTGATTAATAGAAATAATCAGAATATGCAGAATTGGGTCCATACAGAATCATAATGTGGGTGTAATAAGACAGGTTAAAAAATGAGAAAGCCTTAATTAAGACACTGAAAGAAATATAAGGAAGTGAGTTCCCAGCAGAATCCAGAGGACATGAAATCAGAGGATATATTTGAAGTCAAAAGAACAAGCTGTGGAAATAAAAGAAAAGCCTTTTAGAAATGATATTTCAGTGAGCAATTTCATTTTTTCTGTTGCTATAACGAACTACCAAGTAAGGTGCAAACTCTTCATGAAGATTCATTTATTTTGGAGGTCTTGATGCCAGGAAGACATAGTGCAGAGCACTAGCACTACTCAGCACCTGGAGAGGTCCTTCTTGCTGCATCCTGACACAGTGGAGGTCACCTGGGGGAGTAGCTGACCAAGTGTGTCTAGAGAATTCACTTTTTAAACAAAGCCATTTAAGTAGGAACCCATAAATGTGGTCCATTACTCCATTTATTACCTTGCAGAAGTACAATCTACAAACACCATAAGTGAATGAATCTAGGGACTCATTTTCTTCCACCTGACACTTTAGATATAAACTCAAAGCAAGGCAGTTAAGTGAGGAATATCTTATAAGAAAAGTTAACATTTCAGATTTAAAACCTTAAATATTCATTATTTTGTATAGAGATACCATACCATGAAAATACTGAATATATATTACAAGAAATAGAAAAGAATTTAATTATGCATGCAGTAAAATCTCCACAACTTGCTATATTCATGATAGTAAGCTAGGCTTTGTGTAATCAACAGATAAATCAGATTTTATTCTAGTCCTTGGTGAACTTTCATTAAGCTTACAGTCCACATTTACAAAAATTTGAGAACATGATTATTTATTAATAGACTCCTCTATTTTTACTATATGTATCTGGCTGCTTAGGTATTTCCATCTCCTCAAATAAATGAACAAAAGAAAAGAGAAAAGAGGTGAAGGAAAGAGGAAAACTCACATGTTGTAAATGGCAATAGACTAATGATTGATTTTATTGATCTCATTGGATATTTTGAATTGTATGTATCTATAAAATCTATGATATCTTCTTTGTTTTCCCCGTGTATGTAAAAAAGTTGATTAAAAAATTAGGTGCCTACATCTGTGATATCTTCTTTTCTCTGGTGTGTGCAAAAAAATTGGATTAAAAATTTGATATTTATCACTGTTGATATATCCCAGGGCTGTCATGTGCCTCAAAAGAAGTGACTATATAAATATAAAAGTAATGTATTTAACTGGCTCAAGATAGATACGATTTCCTTGATTTAATTTTCCTGGAAATCATACAGGAAATGATTAAGTACATTCAGAGTGTGCATTGATTAAGTCAAATAGTATTTTAGTGAGTTGTGCTCTATTTTGTTCAATCTCTCCATGTCTGCATCACTCATATGTTTTGATTTAGACTATGTATGTAAATGTGTTTTGTACTTAATTGACAATACTACTAAAGTGCTTTTGGGTGAACACAGAGAAAAGTGATGTGCTTGATGTGTTTCCAATTTAGAGTGTACTGCACAGGACAATCTTACACATCCTTGCACATTCACAACTGCCCTCTTGTCATCTTAAAGAAACTTGGGCTTGTCTGTATCAGCATAGCATCTTCTGCATAACCTGCATCCAACTTTTATAAAGCTTTATGATCACTCTGATTTGTCTCTGCCACTGCCCTTGGACAGTTCAATGACAGGAGACCTCAAAACTCTCCAGAGGCTAGTTAAGTAGTAAATAGAGTGACATATTTGGTAGCATTGAAATTAAAATTCAATAATGTTGAACTGAGCAAAAGTTTTAAATATCAGTGATTTGCTAGTGAATTTTGAGAGAATGCAAAATTATAAAATTTTAAAAGAAAAATATGGCCCAGATTTCATTATATGTTCTTTTTAAAATTTTTGTTTATTATGTATGTATGTACATATGAATGTATGAATGCATGATTTTGTGTATACATGTGTGTGGGGAGGTATGTGTCACTGGATACATGTGGAAGTCACAAGAAAGCTTTGTATAGTCAGTTCTCTTCTACCACTTTCCACCTTTATGGGCTTCTGAGAATTAACTAAGGTGCTCAGGCTTGCATGGTGAAAGTTGTAACTACTGAGCCATCTTGCTGGTCCATTATTATATGACAAGGCTTTTCCTGGGGAAACAGATTGGGAACCCATAGCATACCAAAGTTCCAACACAGCCCAATTGATGAACAATGATTTTTTTTATTAGAGTTACTGCCAGAAATATGAGTGAGAAGATACTTAAAAAGGAGTAGAAATGCCTCAAAGACAACTGTATCACCAAAACCCACCTCAGCATGGATGTCAATCAACAAAGGCTGAATATCTGGAGCACATTGCATGGCCTGCAGGCAGCTCAACAAACTGGGTGTTCTTTCCAGGTGGCTCAGTTGGTATATACATCATCCAGGCAGCTGCGCTGGCTTTTACTTCCTTCAGGCTACTTGGCCCCTGCTTCTTATTTGCAGCTTGGCTAATCTGAGAGTCTTCTTTACAATTTAGCTTGTTTGAGAGGGACTCTCAGATTCCTTCTTTTTTGGTCTTGGAAGGGGAGTAGTGAATCTGGTTAGTTTCAGGGACTTCCTGAAGCTATTTTGAGTTTTATCTTGTGTTTCAAGGAGCTTCCCTACCAGATGGAATGCTTGAATCTTGAAGGGAACTGCTTCATAACCCAGGTGTATGTGTTCTTGATGGTCAGTAGCAGATTTATTTGAAGGCTGAGAAGATGTTATGTACAGTTACCACTGTGTTATGAAGAGGGGTTGGAGGAAAGTTTAGGGTATTTGGATGTGAAGAAACCTATTTCTGATTCTTTGGCAGTTTTATTTTCTTATGAAATATTCTATGATAATGTCTTATATTGAAACTTACCTTGTATGTTACTAACAGTGGCATATTTTATCTCTTTCATTTTGTATGTGTTACTATTTTTAGTTTTTTAGCCATTTCCTTATAGTAAGGGTGACTTAAAAATGTCACACAAGGGAGACCGGCCCCCAGCTCCCATCCTGCCCCTGACTTCCCTTCTGGACCAGAGGTGAGTATCCGGGTCCAACCCGGACCCCATCCCTGGGCACCAGCCACTCCAGGAAGACCTGCCCAACTTGTCCCCAGGTTCTGACCAGCAGGCAGGTCCCCTTCTAGCCCCACCGGGAGGGATCCCCTTTTCCAAGCCCCCCCAGCAGCCCCTGCAATCTCTGCACCCTGCCCCCACGCCCATCTGCCGAGACCCCAGCCACTTCCTGAGACTTAGAGACCGGCCCCCAGATCCCATCTTGCCCCCGACTTCCCTTCTGGACCAGAGGTGAGTATCTGGGCCCAACCCGGACCCCATCCCTGGGCACCAGCCACTCCCGGAAGACCTGCCCAATTTGGCCCCAGGTTCTGGCCACCAGGCAGGTCCTCTTCTAGCCCCACCGGGAGGGATCCCCTTCTCCAAGCCCCCCAGCAGCCCCTGTAATCTCTGCGCCCTGCCCCCACACCCATCTGCCTGAGACTCCAGCCACCTCCTGAGACTTAGAGACCGGCCCCCAGCTCCCATCCTGCCCCAGAATTCCCTTCTGGACCAGAGACTTCCAGTCCAGATAAGAGCTTCCATCCTGCCCCGGAGTTCCCATTTGGACAAGAGAACTCCCATCTGGACAAGAGAGAGAGACTTCCTGAATCTGTCAGCTCTTTCTGAACCAAGTACACTGATAAGACCAAGAAGGAACCACAAGGAGATGGGCAGACGTCAAGGCAGAAGTACATACAACAAAATGAAGAGCAATACAGCATCACCCGAACCTAGCCCGCCTCCAACATCTAGACCTGAACATCAAAAATTAGAAGAAGCAGAAGAAAGTAGCCTTATGAGTAACATCATGAAGAAGGTAGAGGCTTGTGTAGAGGAAAAGACAAGAAAATTGGAAGAACGCTGTAAACAACTAGAGGAAAGGGCAAACAAATTAGAAGAAAACAATAAAGTCCTGCAAGAAAGCAAGAAAGTCCTGGAAGAAAACAATAGTCTTAGAAGAAAACAATAAAGTACTGAAAGAAAACAATAAAGTACTGGAAGAAAACAAAGTATTGAAAGAAAATCATGAAAAAACAATGAAACAAACAAAGGAAACAGTCCAAGACCTGAAAAGGGAAATTGAAAAAATAAAGAAGACACAAACAGAGGGAATGCTGGAAATAGAAAACCTGAGTAAAAGATCGGGAACTTCAGATGCAAGTATAACCAACAGAATGCAAGAGATGGAAGAGAGGATCTCTGGCATTGAAGATACAGTAGAAGAAATAGTTTCATCGGTCGAAGGAAACACTAAAGCCAACAAAGTCATGAACCAAAATGTCCAAGAAATTTGGGACACCATGAAAAGACCAAACCTACGAATTATAGGGATAGAAGAAGGTGAAGAATACCAACTCAAAGGCACAGAAAATATATTCAACAAAATTATAGAAGAAAACTTTCCCAACTTAAAGAAGGAAATACCTATGAAGATACAAGAAGCCTATAGAACACCAAACAGACTAGGCCCCCAAAAAAGTCCCCTTGACACATAATAATTAAACAACTAAATGTACAGAATAAAGAAAGAATATTAAGAGCAGCAAAGGAAAATGGCCAAGTGACCTATAAAGGCAAACCCATCAGAATAACACCCGATTTCTCAATGGAGACTTTGAAAGCCAGAAGGACCTGGACAGATGTAATGCAGACACTAAGAGACCATGGATGTCAGCCCAGACTAATATACCCAGCAAAACTTTCAATCATCATAGACGGAAGGAACAAGACATTCGAAGACAAAGCCAGATTTAAACAATACCTATGCACAAACCCAGCCCTACAGAAAGCACTAGAAGGAAAATGCCAACCGAGGGAAGTCAGATACACACTCGAAAACACAGGCAATAGATAAAGCCACAACAGTAAACCCCAAAGAAGAGAAGTACACACACACTACCACCAAAAATAACAGGGATGAACAATCACTGGTCGTTAATATCCCTTAATATCAACGGACTTAATTCACCTATAAAAAGACATAGGCTTACAGAATGGATAGGAAAGCAGGACCCATCTTTCTGCTGCATACAAGAAACACATCTCAAATTCAAAGACAGACACTATCTAAGAATAAAAGGCTGGGAAAAGACTTTCCAATTAAATGGTCTTAAGAAACAAGCAGGTGTAGCCATCCTGATATCCAGCAAAATAGACTTCAAACTAAAATCAATCAAAAGAGATAAAGAAGGGCATTACATCCTCATCACAGGAATGATCCACCAAGATGAAGTTTCAATTCTGAACATTTATGCCCCAAACACAAGGGCACCCACATATGTAAAAGAAACATTACTAAAGCTTAAACCACATACAAAACCCCACACATTAATAGTGGGAGATCTCAACACCCCACTTTCACCACTGGACAGATCTCCCAAATCGAAACTTAACAGAGAAATAAAGGATTTAACTGATGTCATGACCCAATTGGACCTAATAGATTTCTACAGAACATTCCATCCTAACAAGAAAGAATATACCTTCTTCTCAGCAACCCATGGAACTTTCTCTAAAATCGTCCACATACTTGGCCACAAAGCAAATCTCAACAGATACAAAACAATTAGTATAACCGCTTGTGTTCTATCAGACCACCATGGTTTAAAGTTAGATTTCAACAACAACAAAAACTACAGAAAACCTACAATCTCATGGAAACTGAATAATGCTCAACTGAATCACCAATGGGTCAAGGAAGAAATAAAAGAAATTAAAGACTTCCTAGAGATCGACAAAAATGAAGACACCACATACCCAAACTTATGGGACACTATGAAAGCAGTGCTAAGAGGGAAATTCATAGCACTAAATGCCCACATAAAAAAGTTGGAGAAATCCCACACTAGTGACTTAACAGCACACCTGAAAGCTCTAGAACAAGAAGAAGCAAAGTCTCCTAGGAAGAATAGATGCCAGGAAATTATCAAAGTGAGAGGTGAAATTAATAAATTAGAAACTAAGAGAATAATACAAAAAATTAATGAAACAAAGAGTTGGTTCTTTGAGAAAATCAACAAGATAGAGAAGCCCTTATCCAAACTAACCAAAAGACAGAGAGAGAGAATCCAAATCAACAAAATCAGAAATGAAAAGGGGGACATAACAACAGACAATGAGGAAATCCAGAGAATTATCAGGTCATATTTCAAAAACCTCTGCTCTACAAAACTGGAAAACCTAAAAGAAATGGACATTTTTCTGGATAGGTACCACATACCTAAGTTAAATCAAGACCAGATAAACTATTTAAATAGTCCAATAACCCCTAAGGAAATAGAAACAGTCATTAAAAGTCTCCCAACCAAAAAAAGCACAGGACCAGATGGTTTCAGTGCAGAATTCTACCAGATCTTCAAAGAAGAGTTAATACCAATGCTCTCTAAATTGTTCCACATAATTGAAACAGAAGGGACATTACCAAACTCCTTCTATGAGGCTACAATTACCCTGATTCCTAAACCAAACAAGGATACAACAAAGAAAGAGAACTACAGACCAATCTCCCTCATGAACATTGATGCAAAAATACTCAATAAAATACTGGCAAACAGACTCCAAGAACACATCAGAACAATTATCCACCATGATCAAGTAGGCTTTATCCCAGGGATGCAAGGGTTGTTCAACATACGAAAGTCCATCAATGTAATACACCATATAAACAAGCTCAAAGAAAAAAACCACATGATCATCTCACTAGATGCAGAAAAGGCATTTGACAAAATCCAACACCCCTTCATGATAAAAGTCTTGGAGCAATCTGGAATACAGGGAACATACGTAAACATAATAAAGGCAATTTACAGCAAGCCAACAGCCAACATCAAATTAAATGGAGAGAAACTCAAAGCAATTCCACTAAAATCAGGAACGAGGCAAGGCTGTCCACTCTCCCCATACTTATTCAATATAGTACTTGAAGTTCTAGCCAGAGCAATAAGACAACATAAGGATTTTAAGGGGATACAAATTGGAAAGGAAGAAGTCAAGCTTTCCCTATTTGCAGATGACATGATAGTATACTTGAGTGACCCCAATGATTCCACCCAGTGCTGTGGGATGGTCTGTATGTCAAATTGCTCTGATTGGTCAATAAATAAAACACTGATTGGCCAGTGGCCAGGCAGGAAGTAGGTGGGACAAGGAGAGAGGAGAATTGTGGGAAGCAGAAGGCTGAGGCGGAGAGACACTGCAGCCACCACCAGGACAAGCAGCATGTAGAGACTCTGGTAAGCCACCAGCCACGTGGCAAGGTATAGATTTATAGAAATGGGTTAATTTAAGATAAAAGAACAGTTAGCAAGAAGCCTGCCACGGCCATACAGTTTATAAGTGATATAAGCGTCTGAGTGATTATTTTATAAATGGATTGTGGGACTGCAGGGCTTGGGGAACCTGGAGAGAAGCCCTCCAGCAACAACCCAGTAATTGATAAAGCTTATAAACACATTCAGCAACATAGCAGGATACAAGATGAACTCAAAAATTCAGTAGCCCTCCTATATACAACGGTCAAAGAAGCTGGGAAGGCAATTAGAGATACATCACCCTTTACAATAGCCACAAATGACATAAAATACCTTGGGGTAACACTAACCAAGCAAGTGAAGGACCTATATGACAAGAACTTTAAGTCCCTGAAAAAAGAAATTGAAGAAGATCTCAGAAAATGGAAAGATCTCCCATACTCATGGATAGGCAGGTTTAACATAGTAAAAATGGCAATTTTACCAAAAGCAGTCTACAGATTCAATGCAATCCCCATCAAAATACCAACACAATTCTTCACAGACCTGGAAAGAATAATACTCAACTTCATATGGAAAAACAAAAAACCCAGGATAGTCAAAAGAATCCTGTACAGTAAAACAACCTCTGGAGGCATCACAATTCCTGATTTCAAGCTCTACTATAGAGCTACAGTAATAAAAACAGCTTGGTATTGGCATAAAAACTGACATGTGGACCAATGGAATTGAATTCAAGACACTGACATTAACCCACACACCTATGAACATATAATTTTTGACAAAGAAGTCAAAACTGTACATTGGAAAAAAGAAAGCATCTTCAACAAATGGTGTTGGCATAATTGGATATCAACGTGTAGAAGGCTGCAAATAGATCCATATCTGTCACCGTGCACAAAACTTAAGTCCAAGTGGATCAAAGACCTCAACATAAATCCAGCTATTCTGAACCTGCTAGAAGAGAAAGTAGGAAGTAGTCTTGAACGCATTGGCATAGGAGATCACTTCCTAAATATAACACCAGTAGCACAGACACTGAGACAAACAATCAATCAATGGGACCTCTTGAAACTGAGAAGTTTTGTAGAGCAAAGGATACTGTCAACAAGGCAAAGCGACAGCCTACAGAATGGGAAAATATCTTCACCAACCCCACATGTGACAGAGGACTGATACCCAGAATATATAAGGAACTCAAGAAATTAGACATCAAAACGACCAACAGTCCAATTGAGAAATGGGCTTTAGAACTAAACAGAGAATTCTCAACAGAGGAAACTCAAATGGCTGAAAGACATTTCAGGAATTGTTCAACATCCCTAATCATCAGGGAAATGCAAATCAAAACAACTCTGAGATACTACCTTACGCCTGTCAGAATGGCTAAGATCAAAAACACTGAAGACACTTTATGCTGGAGAGGATGTGGAACTAGGGGAACTCTCCTCCACTGCTGGTGGGAATGCAAGCTTGTACAACCACTTTGGAAATCAATATATGGCACTTTCTTAGAAAATTGGGAATCAATCTCCCCCAAGATCCAGCTATACCACTCCTGGGCATATACCCAAGAAATGCTCAATCATACCACAAGAGCACTTGCTCAGCTATGTTCATATCAGCATTGTTTGTAATAGCCAAAACCTGGAAACAACCTAGATGCCCTTCAACTGAAGAATGGATAAATAAATTGTGGCACATATACACAATGAATACTACTCAGCAGAGAAAAACAATGACATCATGAGGTTTGCAGGCAAATGGATGGATCTAGAAAAAAATCATTCTGAGTGAGATAACCCAGACTCAGAAAGACAAATATGGTATGTACTCACTCATAGGAGGATGCTAAATGTGGAACAAGGATGACTGGACTGCTACTCACATCACATCACCAGTGAGGCTACCTGGAAAACGGGACCCCAAGAAAGACACGGAGAAATGGATGAGATCTACATGAACAGCCTGGACATGAGTGGGACCAATGAAGGGCAACGGTTGAGGGAAAGACAGCGGGAGATTCTAGCTGGATCAAGAAAAGAGAGGGAGAACAAGGAATAGGAGACCATGGTAAATGAAGACCACATGAGAAGGGGAGGAAGCAGAGAGCTAGGGAGGCCCACGGAGATCCACAAAGATACCCCTGCAAAAAACTGCTGGCAATGGTCGAGAGACAGCCAGGACTGACCTACTCTGGTGATGGGATGGCCAAACACCCTGATAGTTGTGCCATAAACCCCATCCAAGACTGAGGAATCTGGATGCAGACATCCACGGCTGGGCCCCTGGTGGAGCGCTGGGAGTCTAATTAGTGAGAAAGAGGAGGGTTTATATGAGAATTGTTGAAGCCAAGGTTGGATAAAGCACAGGGACAAATAACCAAATGAATGGAAGCACATGAACTATGAACCAAAGGCTGAGGGGCCCCCAACTGGGTCAGGCCCTCTGAATGGGTGAGACAGTCATTTGGCTTGATCTGTTTGGGAGGTAGCTCGGCGGTGGTGCCGGGTCCTGGGCCCTTTGCATGAGTTGGCTGTTTGAATCCTGGGACATATGCAGGGACACTTGGCTCGGTCTGGGAGGGGGGAACTGGTCCTGCCTGGACTGAGTCTATCAGGTCGATCCCGGTCCTCAGGGGAGACCTTGATCTGGAGGAGGTGGGAATGTGGGGTAGGCTGGGGGAGGGGGAGGGGGGCAGGGAGGGGAGAGCATGGGAATCTGTGGCTATTATGTGGATCTGAATGGTGTAAAATAAAAATAAATAAATAAATAAATAAATAAAAAATGTCACACAAGTGCTATGTAGTGTTCTCTACATTTTTACAAGAATATTAGCTTAATGTTCCTAATTATTAACTCTTCCTAATTAACTCTTCCTAATATATTTAGATTTAAATTTATTTATTTTTTTACTATTCTGTCTCTTTTTGCTTCCTCTCTGTTCCTTTCCTTTGATGTTTTTGTATTCCACCTAATTCCTCCATTAGCACTTTTACTATTCATCCTGGTATTAGATTCTTGGTGATTACCCTAGAAACTGAGTGATTTTTACAGTACTGTGAACTGATATAGTTTGTGGTCAACATAAAGACTGCATAAGACTGCCATTTCTGCTTTGTGCTATTATTTACATATAATTTACTCTTATATATTTAACATATCAAATATATCCTTTTACCTTGTTGATATTCCTCAAATAAGAATTATATCTTATTTTCTGTATATCCAGTTTGTATTATCATTTTCTTTTCTTTCTTCCCCTTAGCCTGGGATCTTTTCTGTATTATTTATTTGCCTTTGATAAAAAGATGCTTCTGAGGATTTCTAAATCTATAGATATGTAGAGGAAATTATTTCATTATTTATTGGAATACTTATTTTATTGCTTTCATATTTGAAAGACATTTGATTTGGGTTTGCACCTGTATTTACATTCATGAACACACACACACGCACACACACACATACACACACACACACACACACAAAGGCTTTACTCAAGTTTGTATATTATGTTTCCATTTGAATCATGCTTTATTAGCCTCTATTTGAGTTCACCATTCTTTCTCTTCTTTGCATCTAATATTCTATACGTCCATTAAATGATTTCCTCACTTTAAGTGGACATTTTAGTTCTAGAGTTCTTCAGGTTATTTAAAAGTTTTTTTTCCACTTTAAATTTTCTGTGATTTTTAAATTTTTTTTTAAAGTTTTACTTAAATTTACTTATTTACTTAGCAGTATTTTTATTAATTTGAGAGTTAATAAAATTCCCCTAGCTGACCTTAAAAGGGGCCCGTGTGCTCCTTTCGGGGTCACCACTTTGTACAAGTGGAGGCCCTGCATGCTGGAATAAACACTCTTGGTCTTTGCATTCTATTTGAGTCTGGGAACTCTCTTCAGCAATTCTCAGACACTTACAGCAGATGGCAATTAACATTATAATGTAGAGACTCCCAACTGGTCAACATGCAGAGAAGAGAATAAGGTATAGTGCTCAGCCATAAGTGGACCATCCAATTCATACTCCACCCCTCAAGGTTCAGGGATCTTTGGAGAAGATCTGGGGAATGTTCAGGCCCTCAATTCCTCTTTCTCTCCTCTTCACCCACTCATCCTTCTCACTCATCTTTGAGGTTTCTTCCTGTTTTCCCTGTCTAATTTGTATTCCCCAGCTAGTCTTAGAGGTGGGATGTGCCCTGGTGTTTGGTCAATCTATCAAGGGTCCCATCATTAAAGAAGACTAATCTTCCCTTGCCAGAAACTCTCAAAGGCTAACAGCTACTCAGCTAGTGCTAAGTCCGCCTTCTCTCTATGCTAGGGTTTTGTGTGACTGGGGCTTGCTCAGGTCTTGCCCTGCTGTTGAAATCATTGAGTCCACAGACAGATGTGCATCTGCCCTGTTGTATCTGAAAAATGCCATTTCCTCAATTATAAGGACTAGCTCTGGTTTTTAAAATTGTTCTACCACCTCTTCTCCAAAGATCCCTGAGCCTTGAGGGGAGGAGTATGATTTGGATACATGTTGACCAGTTGGGAGTCTCTACATTATGATGTTAATTGCCATCTGCTATAAGGGTCTGAGAATCGCTGAAGTTCATTCCCAGATTCAAATAGTATGCAAAGACCAAGAGTGTTTATTCCAGCATGCGGGGCCTCCACTTGTACAAAGTGGTGACCCCGAAAGGAGCACACAGGCCCCTTTTAAGGTCAGCTAGGGGAATTCTAGGAACAGTTAGATCATCTCAAACATACTTGATTAAGCAGGCTGTAGCTACATTAGTACAATTTTAGTTGGCTGTGGTTATAGTTTTACCATGTTGGGGCATACTTGGGCAAGGCAGGATATGTTTTAGGGAGATTACAGAACTGTTCATTTGGTCACTGCCTTGAGGTACTGTGGGACTGGCTCAGGCCAGGTACATGCTATCTCCTTTGATGTCCTTTTAGGAAACTGAAAATCAGGCCCAGTTGTAAGATGGGGAAAGTTCAGACCTTTAACTGCTACAAGGAGAAGCTTCTCTTAAGAGGGTTGACTGATGCTCTCTTTCTGATCTATGGGCTAGCAATATGTCATTAGGAGTCATTTTAATACTATGCAAATTTAGCCGAATATTAATATTGGGTTCTATCCTAGGACCTGTGACATGTCTTATCACAGGTTAAGAGTGATAAGTATGACTATAATCTCATGGAACAGGTCTTAGATTCACTTGTAAAGTAGTTGGATGTATTCCCATGACATTGATGCCACTATTATTATATCACTTAGCATATCTTTTAAGGCCAATCTAAAAATCTTATTTTCAAAAGACATTATTGCATAATGTACATAGAATTATATGTAAATAGTTAATATATATGTATATACATAGGTAACTACTATTTACTTTGTTTGTTTCTCAGTGTTATCAACAGTCATTTTGTCTAACATTTTATTACCTTAATATTTCTAATGAAATTTTATTATATATGTTAAATGTGCATTAAAAAAGTAACAGTGGGGACTGAAGTTGTTTAGGTAGGTACAGTAAGGTAGTTTCATTGTTGTGTGTGATTTTACTTTAGGGGTTCATCATTCTTATATAATGAGGAGCAGAGATAAATCTGGACTGAATTAATGGTATTAGTTTACTTTGTTGTTTGAAGTCTTGGGGGTGTGGAATCAGAGTGCTTCCACTTAGACAATTAGTATCAAAAAATGCTTTTCCAGCCTTTATCTTATAATTCCATGTATTCCAGGAAAGTATAGTGAGTTAAACTAGGAGAGAAAGACAGACTTTGTTTGGGGATCCTTGAATTTATTAGTGTCCAGACCATAACATGGCCTTGCTTATTCTACTTTTCATCAGCAGTGCTTTTTCCTGGTTAAAGACATGAACTCCAGGTTGTTCTTCAGCGTACAAGTGCTCCCCTTCGTATCCAAGAGCTTATCTTCATTAGTAACCTCTTGCTTCCACAGTTAGTGACTTTCAAGAAACAAATGTTTTATTTCAACACTGTGTTCTTTCAGAATTAAGGAAGAAGAATTTATTGTCTGTGAATAACATTCCTAAGTAAAGGAATTCTCAATAAAATATTTTTAAAATTCCCTAAATTAGAAAAACTGACATTTCAATTAGCTTATTAAAATTTGAAATGTTTCATTGTATCCTTTTTGTACATGTATATAAGGGTTTACACATTTCTCTCTCTTCCACCTTGCCCCTGTCTCACTCCCATGGACACCCTTCCTCTTTCCAATATGTTCTCATTCTACTTTCAATTGCTTCCTTTTCATGGCTTTTTTTCACCCAATGAGTTTTCTTTTAATGATTATTCTGTATACAAAATTGTTCTGGGTTCAAGAAATATAGCTATAAGCAATATATTGCAAATACCTATGGTACATATATTCCAATAGACTAAAATGTCACTTTTGAATACATGATCAAATAATATATTTAAATGATTAGGTCTTGAAGTGAAACCGATTTTTTAAAAAAAATATCTCTCACAAGACATGTGTAATAGTCTGTTATTTCCTATTAGAGTTCTAATTTAAAGCATTATTAATAGAATTATTTGAGTACTAATCAAAATTCCTGACCTTATCTCTGTGTTCCCCTTTTCAAATAATATGTTGGGTTCAGAAGTTGAATTTGTAAAGACTAGGCTCATGTGGCATATATGCACTTTACCTGCTTAGTTTGCCTTTTCTGCCTCCAAATTACCTTTGCCAGAAAGCTATCTCTTAAGAAGCTCTGAGCATTCTGTCTGTTCTCTTGGGATCTGAGAAGCACAATTTGAAGCCAATTTTAGTAGACCAACCATGCAGGCAAGAGACTTTTCTATTTCCTTCCTTTATTACCATTTTCTTCAAATTTCTGAGAAAAATTAAATGCTTAGATGAAGTTAATGGTTGGTTTGAAATTAACTGCTGATAGATATATTGGGTATACAGAGTTACTTAATAGTTCTTTGGGGGCTTTCCTCAAGCTCTCCTTCATTGAATTATAGAACCTCCAGAGTTAGAAATAGCTTTGGAGATAATTTAGCATAGCCTCCCACTCAATGAGAGACTCCTTTCCATAGCATCCCTGACAGATGGTCACTTAGAATCTGCTTGAACACTTCTGGTCACTGAGTTCATTTCTTTCTACAATGATTACATGGATAACAGTTCTTATGATTTAGAAATTATTTCTTATACCCATTCCAAATGTGCATCATGGCAATTGCTAATCACTGACAAAATTATTCTCCTAGTATCTTTAATCTCTTCTCCATCTGACCTGATATGTTCCACTTTTCTCAATGTGTGCTCTACAGTAGCAGCATTTATTTCTTTATTCTCAGTGGGGACTCTTGGAGATTGCACTGAATTTAATGAATATATGCCAATGATAAATATGCTGATAGAGTAACTGTGAAACATTTTAGAGGAATTTTGTCTGAAACGTCAGGATCCAGCAATTCAATACCCAGAACCCATGATGGGTCCCTAGCCAAGGTCCTTCTTATGAGCCACTTTACTTAGAAAGGAAATAGGGAGAGATGTGGAAAGCACGCCTCTATGATTGGGTAGTCTTATGAACAGTTACAAAAGTGAATTCCTCTAAATCCTCAAAAAATATGTTATTTATACTTAGTAATTTAAAAATGAGTCAAGTCAAACTAGAGGCTGTGTTAAATAAGTATATCATTTTAAAAAGATGATGTCTTCAAGTTTAGCCTTTTATCCATGGTAACAATACCTAAAGCTTAATATAGCCATAAAACATATCCTAACAGTGTTTAAAAATAATTTAAAAAATTATGTGTATGCCCATCTATCTATCTATCTATCTATCTATCTATCTATCTATCTATCTATCTATCTATCTACCTGTTATCTTGCCTGTCTCTCAGGTGTGAGTGTTTTTCTTGTGTGTGTGTGTGTGTGTGTGTGTGTGTGTGTGTGTATGATGGGTGTGTTTTGTCACGGTGTATGTGGATGTCAGAGGACATGTTTCAGTATTTGGCTCTCACTTTCCACTTTTATTTATATGATCTCTATTGTCCCTTGTCTCTGTGATATACACCAGTGACCTTCCAGGCCATTCCTCTGTGCCTGCCTCTCATCTTGCCCTAGGAGTACTGAGTATACAGAGGTGTTCTTACTCCTCTCTGTGAGGAAACTGGGGGTCTGAACTAAGGTTGCCCAGCTTGGTCATTGTAGTAGTTTGAAAGAAATGTGCCCCATCGGTGTCAGGCATTTGAATCCTTGCTCCACTGTTTGGGTAACTGTTGGGAAAGATTAGGAGGTAGGGCTTGTTGGAGAATATGTATCACAAAAGAAGAGCTTTCATGAGCCTCCTGTCATCTGGTGAGCTGTTTGCCTTCTGCTTGTGGTCTGAGCTGTGAGTTCTCAGCTGCTTCTGCTGCCATGCATTCATGGCACTATTATGGATTCTTGTCCTTCAGAGCCATACACCCAATTACACCCTTTATTTTATAAGTTGCCTTGGTCATGGATTTTTAACTTCCCAATAGGAAAGTCACAAGTACAGTCAGCAATTGCTTTATCCAGCAAGCCATCTGCCTAGCCTCAAATAGGATTTTCCTTTATGGGAAATTGCCTCTTTATTCACATAAAGTTCAAAGTGTCATTATTGCCTGTGAATGAGTGCCATCTATAGTATTCTGCTATGATGACTAATCTTGTTTATCAACTTCACTCTATCTGGAATCAAACAAAACCCAAATGGCTAAGCAGGCACGTGAAAAATTTTCTTGATTAAATTATTTGAGGTGGGAAGACCCAGCCTAAATATGAGCCACAATTTGTAGTGGCAGCCCACATTAAAGGACATGGAAGAAGGAAGCTTTGGGTTTTTGCCTACTTGCCTTCATTCACATTGGCAAGTACATCTGCTCTGTTGCTGCAACTGGGATTTTAAGATTGATTGAAAACCAGCAGGTCTCTGGGAATCTTTCTAGACTCTAACATCCAACTCAGATTGGGACTTCTGAGATGTTCAGTCTCTAGGACTGAACAACTACTGGATTTTTGGCCTTTCTATTAAGAGACGGCCATTGTTGGACTATGCAGTTATCAATGGGTAAAACACTCTAATAAATACTCTTGTGTGTGTCATCTATCAGCTCCTTTCTTTTAGAGAACCCTCATACACACACACACACACACACACACACATACACACACACACACACACATATATATGGAGGAGAACTTCCGCATCCTGAAAGGCATGTAGATAGTGTCACATTGTATTGTAACCATTTAGTTCTGTGTTTATTTAAAAATGTCATTGATAACAGTAGATCAAACCAGATCATCTTCCCTAATATTTATACATAATTTGTGTCTCATGATTTGAGTTTTGCAAGTTCTACCATTTTTTGTAAAGTTTTAAACTATGTTATAAACATATGTATCATTAAGCATGATATTTGAAAGGTAGTGTTTGAATCTCCTTGCAAGTATAATTAAATATGGCTGTACTTTTTTGTGTTAACATAGAACTTATATTGATGTCTGCAGTATTTTTAACATTGGTGTACAGTTATGCTTTATTTTTCAAATATTAAACATTTTACATTTTTCGGTAGCATACAAAGTAATGGCTTTCATTGTAAAATTGTTGATATATATAATTATACACTGTACTTACTCTACTGTTATCTTCCATTTCTTTTTCCTGGTCTTCTTCTCAAATAGTACTTTCTCTGCTTTCATTTGGAACATCTTAACAGCTTAAAACTACCTTCCTCCTTCTTTATTAATTACCCTTCCCTTCTTCTCTGATTTTATATGTGTATGTATAATGTGTGTGAGTAGTGTGTGTGCATGTGTGTGCATGTGTATGTGTTTGTATATGTGTATATGCATGTGTATATGTATATACATACATATATGTGTAAATCAAGGTTCTACATATGAGAGAAAACAGGCACTATTGAATACTCTTTTCTGGCTTCTTTTTTTTTTTTTTTTCGAGACAGGGTTTCTCTGTGCAGTTTTGCACCTTTCCTGGAACTCACTTGGTAGCCCAGGCTGGCCTGGAACTCACAGAGATCTGCCTGCCTCTGCCTCCCGAGTGTTGGGATTAAAGGCGTGCGCCACCACCGCCCGGCTTTTTTCTGGCTTCTTTTGCTTAACATAATGATCTCTAGTTTCATGCCATTTTCCTACAAATACCACAATTCACTGTTATTTAAGACTGTATAAAATTCCCTTAAGTACACCTGCAGAGATATTTTGAATTTATAATGAAAGATTAATATTTTTCAAATTTTTCCTAGACTTTAATAAACCATGTTTCTCCTTTTAATACATCTATATCATTTTATGATGGTGGCAATTTTCATCTATGATCAATATAAATACCTACAAATATTTGTATTATTTGTATGACTTTATATATTCTTTACTCTTCATATATACATTTATAGCTATAATCTTAATCATAATCACCTATTCTCTCCAAATTAATTTTTTGTTGCCTCTCTGAAAGTCCTCTGGATCTTTCTCAGTTTGGGCATTAAGATGTCAATTAAATGTACTTAATTTAATGGAATACATTTTTGGTACTTAATTCTGCCCTATAGCTGTTTGTTATGGTTATATTTGCTCCTAAAGCACAAGAGGGCTTTACATGGTTGTCCCATGGATACTCAAAGTTAAGCTTGCTTTGCATGGACAGATGATGACAAACCCTTTGCTTCTGCTGAGTCTAGAGTTAATATTACAAAATTAAATATAATCTAATATTTTTAAAAATTAAATTATAGCCATAGCTAGCTCATGCGTAATCAAATCATTACATAGAAAGATTTCATACTGTGTTCGGTGGAATCCATAAGCTTTTTTGGAATCAAACTATATTTCAATAAATACTTGTGTTCATTTTACCAAATAAAAACTTAGTTCAAGTATTTTTCCTATAAAATGACCTCTATTTGGGGATGCCCCATCAAACAACAGATTGAAAATTTACAATGTGTTTGCCAACATTCAAAATTCCCCAAAGCTCAGATTAATTATCAAATGCTCCTGCAAGATCAGCAGCAACAGAACCCTGAGCTCTACAGACTTTATTTTCTAAAGAATTGGCATGTTTTTGAACTTTGTGAACCCTCTGTAGACTTCTTATTCACAGCATTCTTGCTCCTTCATAGAGAGTTCATTTTGTAATTATTAAATGTTAGTTTGTATCTATAATCAACAAACTATTATAAAATGTGAGAAATGTCTTAACAGTTTTACAACATACAAAGGAATATGTGATTTATATATGACTTTTAAAACAGGAATTAAGTTTATAATTAGACTTAATTATTTACTTCATGTTACAATTATGAACAATGACTGACTCTCATAATCATAAGCATCCATTGTTTCCTGAGAGTCCCTAAGTTCACCTATCCTTGCTAGTGTTCATGATTAGTTCAATATCTTATGATGCAAGCTGGTGTTTGTGTGAGGCACAGAGCAAGTATTGGAGGGCAGACATTTGCTTGATTAACCAGAGTATCCAGAACAAAGCTCAGTGTTTCCTAGAGAGAGGTACAGATGAGGGAGCATAAGACAGAGAAGTCAAGGCCAGAGCCAACACTGCAGAGTATCAAGAAGACCAGAGATGGCATAATATGTGGAGGTAGAAAGGCATGGAAAGGTCAGGGCTTACATATAGTGTGTCTTCTGGTGTGGGAAAGGCTGATATTATTGCTAATTATAGGAAGTTATTATTGAGGGTGTGTTATATTATAGTGTGAGGTTTGTAGGTAATCCTAACTCAGATAACATGGGATTTTAAACTTTGTATAACAAAGATTACATTTTACTGGGTCTGCTCCATAGTTGGTGAGTATTAAAGCCGTGTTGTCTCTTCAGCATGCAGGAGTGAGAGAACCTAGGTGAGTTGCCTGACGTTTCTCTTTGCTATCTACTCTCTCTTCCTCTGATGTCCTCTCTCCATCTCCTTGCTTACTTCCTTTTACGCCGTATTCTTTTTCTTTTCCTTCTTTCTCTTCCTTCCTATTTTATCCTAATTAATGGATTAATTTATATTTTTTGTGCTAAGTCTGATATAGAAAAAGTATTTTAATATTTTATAATATTTCCACCTCCAGAATTTGACAATTTCAAGTAAGGTGTTATCCTAAACAACTTAAAAGTAAATATTACTTAGACTTCATTAAATAGCATTTTGTCACATGTGCACCAAACATAATAAAATGCAAGATCATCTCCCTGAACTATTTGAAAATATCAAAACAAGACTAAACATTATTTTTAGTGCTGCAAATGTCTCTGATTTTAGAGAAATTACCTGAAATCATTAAAATGCAATTAGAAAATGTAACTTTAATGTTTTTACCATATTTTCATAGTAAAGATTATCTGTGCATTAAATCTGTTTTTATGGCTATCCTTTACTATTTAAACTTTTAAATATATCACAAGTTTACTGAATATTTTGTAGATGATCAAGATGTACTTGACATTTATTATCTTTTTCTTTGTATAAAATTTACTGATGTACTTAAATCCATCTTATATGGGACATTATTTAATTCAGGAGTTACAGAGAAATGATAGACATGTATATTAGAATTAATCAATAGGTGTTCAAAGAATGTCTCCCTAACTCAGGATAGCATGAGAATTTGGAGAGATGAAATTCAAGGTTGAAAGAGGTGAGTATTAAGTCAGGGAAATTAAGATATTTTATTTGAAAAACATTATGTGAAATTCACTTTTTTAAATTATGAGCTCAGTTATTTAATTCTGCCATTTCATTCTACCTGATGTCGAATTTTATGGAGCTATGCTAAATGCATATACTATTATTCATTTATTACTAAACAACCACACACTTGTGTGATAACTTGCCTCCAATCATTATTTCTCAGTCTCAGAGCAGGTCCCTTGGCAAGTTTGAACCAAGATATTTTATTTTCAAAGCCCTTAATGAAGTTGCCTGTGAATGAGACAAACAGTGCTGCGTAGGAACTGGATAATGTCTAAATATTGATTGTGGTGTCTGTCACAGCTTTTCAAGTACTTGTATTTAATTCAGTTTAAATAAATCAGGAGTTAGAAACTGGCAGATGAAGACAGCACATTTAACTTTTAAAACATAATTCAGGATATTTGTGGGTAATACTAAGAAATGTGAGCCGAAGTTGACTTAATATGATAACCTACTACATGTGTATCTGGCCAATTTGTATCTCTTTTAATATGTGTTTTCAAGTCTCCAAGAGTACAGGTAGTAGCTGTTTAACAGAAATATTGGCTGAGGAATATATTCAGACCCCAGGGTAACTAGGCTTATAAAACCTTCTCTGTGCACTCAATACACTGTCTTAGTTGCTTCAATGAAAATAGTAGACCTTAGGTGGTTTCAACAATGTGTGTGTTTGTTTCTCACAGTTCTAAAACTTGTGAATGCCAAGATCAAAGCACCAACAGATCATGTAGCTGTGTGTTCCCTCTTTGTAGAAGTGTGTAGGCTGGCTTCCTGCTCAATTTACCTTCCCTTGGCAAAAAGAGTCTCTTTAGTTAGTTACAAGACACTAATACTATATACAACAGCTTTACCCTCATGGCTGTTAGCTTACTTTATCCCTGTCTTTGAGTAGCTTCATATTACAAATTAATCTTCATCCAATCCATTTGGGAGATAAAGAAAACTTCATCAGTAGCATTTACAGGTTTAGAATTATATATATATATATATATATATATATATATATATATATATATATACACATTATACATATAGACATTATATATATATCTTAAAATTTTATTGGATTAAATAACTTAAAATATATTAAACTTTGCTGGTTTGTGGAAGATTCAAAGTAGAAGAGTTAATGGTACAATAAAGAGAATCAGTATTAGTTTTAATTTAGGGGATCAAACAAAGAATTAACTTTATGAGTTTGTTAAAGTAATTAATATATAAATCAAATAGTACCTAAATATCCCCCACAGGCTTGTGTATTGAATGTTTGGTTCCTAAACTCATGATACTATTTTGGAAATTTATGAAAGTTTAGGAGCCAGGGCTGTCTAGAGTGAATGTGTTACTAGGCTTAAACAGTTCTGTGTAGACCCCAGTTTCCTTTGACTGCATTCTTCTTTCTACCTGTTTTATGATGAGCAGTTTCTGCTACTCTAGATCCCTACCAACCTGATGATCTTGTGCAAGAGGATGGGCTAAGCAACTGGGCATGCAACCCTCTGAAAGCAAGAACTGTAGTAAATCCTTACTCCTTCAGCTGTTTGTGCCAGGCATTTTGTTATAGCAATGATAAAAGTAACTAATACATCACTGATGGATCCCCAGTGAAAAAAATGTGGAATTTCTGATAGCTTTCTCTCTTTGTATAATAGCTGAAACTCTGATTAGTCTTTTAAAATTAAGCTCTATGAAATCTATATGAAAGTGACTACAGCACACTAACAGCATATCTAAACTCGTAAGGAAGTTGGAAAACTACCTGGAGAGAAAAAATAAGATGATGATGACTCTTCATGCATTGTTATTCTATGCACATTTGTTGAAATCAATAGAAATGTAGACATTAATAACAAAGAAAAGACTAGAAACAAAGTATTGGCCAATCAGGAGAGAAGGATTTGGAGATGAAATGTATTCTCATGGGTGATCCTTTACCAGTTTTTTTTTTTACAGCAAGCAAGGACAAGCCTTTAATTCAAAGAAAAATATTACTGAAATAAATTAAGGAAAGTCTAAGTAAACAGAGGAACGTGTAATGTTCAGGTATCAGACACCAAATACCAGATAAATCTTACTTCTCCATAAATTGCTGTCTGATTTCCCTTTAGTCTTTACATTTCAAAGCAGAAACTTAAACTTTAGAATTGGTAAGTATATTCTTTATATGGAAATTTAAAATGTATGTATAGATGATTGTCAATAGTTTTAGCAGAAAAGGATTAACAACATATCATACATGTCAAGAAATAATACATAGAGAGTCATTAAAAGTGTAACATTTCATAGGCTGTTGAGGATGACAAATGTAAGTATGGATGTCTGGAAATTAATAAGTATACAGAATCTTCATTTATGATGAAAGTATCGAAGATTCTAAGACAGTAATGTTTACTATGTGCTGAATAGTCATTGAATATCCATATGGAAAAAAGTGAATCTAACCACATACAAAGTTTAAACTTGTAAGATAAACACATGCAGTGCACTGATTATAAGCCTAAAAGTGCATCAGTAGCAGGATACATTAACCCCTGAAAGAGGAAAGATTTCTAAAACCAGTAGCAGTAATCATGAAGAAAAATGTGTATGTTGGTATACAATGATTGCAAAATCTTGTCTTTATCAGAAAGGTAGTATCAGAAAATGATCAGTCAGCCCACTTAGGTTCATATTTAAAACTTAGTAAGGACTTTTATAATTATGAGAAAGGCACTCCTGTAAAAAAAATACAAATCCAGTTCCAGGATTGGAGTGTTGTTACTACTGGATAAGAAGAAAATGGAGTTATTTAGTATACCTTTTAGCATGTATCCTGATAGACATTGATCATCCTGTTCAGTGGCAAATCCTATAGTAAAAGCATTGTCTCTAGCAATGTGGAAGCAGGATATATGTGGAACAAATATTTGGCTTCTGAGAAAAAAGTTTAGAAAATGTGTAAATCTTTACTTTGAGCTAAGTTTGTCATGGTATCATCAGAATGTGATAAATTTACAAGAGTTGGTTCACTTTTAAGCAGTGACGAAAGGGATGCAGAATGTTGAGAAACCTGAGGTTTTAGGAAACTTGAGAAAGGCAGTTGATTCAAACTACTAACAGTGTGAGAATATGAAGTACATTCAAAACATCTTTTCATGACCTTGTCATATTAAAGCTCAGCCTATATGAAGACTGAATTATGGTTTCTAAACCTGTCATTTATAACATGCAGTGGATTATTGCACTTGAAGGCCAGGTTCAAGTGTTTGGGAAATGGGGCCAAACAAACACTTTTAATTTCATAAAATTAAGTGATTCAGGATAAAGTATTCTAGGTTATTCTTTAAACAAATCCCCAAATTTCAGTCTATAGCTGTTAACATTAGAAGCAGTCTTAGAAACAGGAATGAAAAGAAATAGAGCCATTTTCTTTCCATGCTAAATCGCCCTCCTCCCAAAACACAACAACAATAATAACACCACCCCACCAGTATTCTTATTGTAGTTCTAGGCACATGAAATAGATTGGGATCATGTAGCTATTAAAATTGCACATTTTGGAAGGATCATTCTTCCCAAATGAGCCACGAGTCTATGACCCATAGTTCAACTCATGATATCCATTTTCCCACACTTATTTTAAAACATTCCTCTTTACTATTCAGGAAAGCTTACTCCTGATGCTTAGTTAGGATGTATAATATTAGCTGGTGCAAATTTGTATGTCACACAGAGCCTGAAAATTTCTAAAACACAAGTTAAGCAAGCAAATAAAAGGTTTTAAACACATGTATGGCTTAATGTATAAGAGCCAGACTAGACATAAAGTTGTGTATAATGTTGAATTTCATGCCTCTGTGTTTTATTTTGGGACAAGAGAGAAGGCACAACAGTTAAGCATGTGTGGTACTCTTGCAGAGTATCCAAGCTCAATTCTTAGCACCCACGTTGGGTGCCTCACAACTGCCTGGAACTCCGGCTCCAGGAAATCTGACACCTCCGGTCCCTTAGGGAAACTGCAGTCACTTGCACACAACTCCCACATACTTGTAATTAAAATAAAAATCTAAAAACTTGTTTTTATATTTTAAATGAGCTTGTAAAATACAAGGTTTCCATGTGGAGTTTTCATATTTATCTTTATCTCCCTCCCTTGTTCCTCATCTACCTGCTTGCTCTTCCCTGTTGCATCTACCATCTCACTCTTACTGTTTCCTCTTCTGTTTTGTCTACTTCCCCTTCACCTACATCACCTTAAACTCTTCATTTCCGGTTACATGGGTCCCTTTTGAGTTATCTAGTCTTTACCTGTATTAACTCTCTTCTGCATATATATATTTAACAGTTAGAGGCTAGGATACTCATATGGCATGTTTTTGTTTTTTTGTTTTTTCTGAGCCTCAGTTACTTTGATTCAAAGGATGTTGTTCAGTGCCATCCATTTTTTCTACACATTTCATAATTTCCTTTTTTTCATGGATGAACAAAATTCTCTTGTATAAATACATCATATTTTCATAATACATTCATCTGTTGTTGTATATCCAAGTTGATTCCTTTTTAATAGCTATTATTGAAAGAATGGAGATAAAAAATATATAGACATGAGTCTCGGTTGTAGGATGGAGAGTCCTCTGTTTTAGAGGTGCTCTAGCAGTTTTTAGCTTTCCTGAGATTCTCCATACTGATCTATAGTAGCTCCACTAACTTTTGTCATTAACTGTATATAGGGATTCCTCTTTTCTTACATCATCACCGTCATTTTGGCATCTGTTTTCTTCATCTGACTATTGTTACTAGAGTGAGATAGAATCTCAAGGTACTTTTGATTGGCATTTTTGTGATAGCTAGAAATACTTAACGCTTCAAAAATATGTTGGCCACTTGCATTTCTTTTCACAACTGCATGTTCAGATCATTTGTTAACCTGTAGATTGGCAGTTTTTTTCCAGTATTTAAAAAATTATTTAATTTTAGATATTAACCTTTTATCTGAAGTATAGTTGAAAAAAACTTTCTCCCATTTTGTATGCTGCTTGTTCATTATGTTGATAGATTCTTTGGCTGTGCAGAAGCATTTGAATTTCATGGAATCCTGTTTGTCAATCCTTAGGGCTGCTTCCTGTTCTCTCAGGTTTCTATTCAGAAATTTGTTTCATCTATGTCCTGAAGTCTTTTTACTATTATATTAGCATTTTCAACATTTACAGTTTTGAATTAAATTCTTTGATGCAGTTTGAATTGATGTTTGTTCAGAGTAAGAGAGATGAATCTGATTAATTCTTCTGCAGATGGATACCCTCCTTGGCTGAAACCATTTGTTGAATAGGTTATATTTTCTTAAGTGAATGATTTTTGACACCTTTTTTTAAAAAGTAGCTTTCTGCATGATCTTTATGACTGTTTTTGGACCAGTCCCTTGCTGAGATTATCATTATGGATCTAGTTTCAACTTCGTTTTTTGCTCCTTAAAAATTCTTTGGGTATTATTTGTGTTTTTTTTATTTCTATATGAATTTTAGAGTTACTTTTCTAGTTTTGTGAAGCATGTCATAAATTTTTTGTGAGAATTGAATTGAATCTACACATTGCTTTTGATAGCTTAATCATTTTCACAGTATTAATCTGTCAATTCAAACATTTTCATTATCTAGTTACTTCTTCAACTTTGTTTTTCTGAAAACTTTTTGAAGTTTTCCTTAAAAACACATTTCACCTTCTTCATTTCTTCTTACATATTTTTGTCTGTGGTAGGTGGTTATGAATACAATATTTTTCTTGATTTCTTTTTCAGCAAGTTTGTTGCTGATATGCATGAAAGCTATTGATGTCTATATGTTTTGGTTTTGTACAATGTTACTTGACTAAAAGTATTTATGATATTGGGAAATTGTTGGTGGAGTTTATGGATTTCTTAAAATATATATGATCATGCCAAATAGAAATAATAATTATTGTCCTTTATATCTTTTTCATTTTATGACTGTCCATTATATCTTTTTTGTATCACTCTGCCATATATTGAATGAAAACAGAGAGAGCGAATGCCTTATATCATGCTAGGTTTCTAGTTTATTCAAGAATTTTTATTATAATTATTGTGTTGTATAGAAATTTGTAGATTTTTCTGCATTGATTGAGATCATGTGATTCTTGTCTTTAAGTCTATTAATAAGCTGTATTACATTTATTGACACATATGATGAAGAGACCTTGAATTCTTGGGATAAAATCAGCTTAGTTGTGATACATGAGCTGCTTGATGTAATATTAAATTGAGTTTGCCAATATTTGTTGATGAATACAGATGCAAAAACCCACAAGAAGATTGCTCTGTAGTTTTCTCTGTTGTGCATTTTATGTCTTAGAACCAGAGTTACACTGTCTAATAGAATGCATTTGATAGTGTTCTTTCCATTTCCATTTTGTGGGACAGTTTATTAGGTTCTGATAGTAAAACATGCTTAAATGTTTGCTAAACTTCAGTAGGAGGGTTGTGTTCTTGACCAAGATATTTGTATTTTTTGTGTGACATAATATTTTTTAAATATTTGAGAATTTTCAAACTGCTTGTGATATGTTTTGGTAAAATTCACCCCATTCCTTCATCTCAAGTTTCTCCCTATCATTCTCCTCACTTTTCCCTGTCAACTTCTTGTGCTCTCTTTTTAAAGCACAAATTTCCCTCTTGCTGCCCCTATGTGAATACCTGTAGGACCATCTGGTAGAGCTTCAAAGGAGCCAGATCCCTGATGAAAACTAATAGATAAATGGATAATGAAGCTATGTTAAACATACACAATGGACTATCATTCAACTCTGAAGAAAGCTAAATTATGAATTTCATGGGTAAATTGTTGGATCTGGATATAATCATTCCTTGTGAAATAAGGTAGACCTAGGAATTCAAAAACTTTCATGTTCTTTCTCTTGTGTGGATGATCATTTTGAATGTTTAATTCAGTGGTTCTCAACTCATGGGTCACGACCCCTTTGGGGTTGAAGGATCTTTTCACAGGGGTTACCTAAGACCATCAGAAAACACAGATATTTACATTGCAATTAGTAGCAATAGCAAAATTGCAGTTATGAAGTAGCAACAAAAATAATTTTATGGTTGGGGATCATCACAACATGAAGAACTGTATTAAAGGGCTGCAGCATTAGGAAGATTGAGAAGCACTGCTTTTGATATATGTGTTTAAAGTGAAGTAACCACAGAATGAATGAAATTAGTAAGGGGCCATAAAGTAGGGGGAGATTTCAATGGAAAGTGGATGAAAGTCAGATGGTATAAATGGGGGAAAGGGAATAATAAATCAGGGGGAGTCAAATGGTATACAAAATAGGATGGCCTGGTAGAGAAGGGAGTATGTGAAAAGATAACACTAAAGAAGTTTGGAAAAGATATATGGAAAGCTTCCACTGTGGAGGCTTCCTAAAATATTCACATGCTCATATATACAAGTAGTTTAAATGGAATTACTCTATAACTGGGTGAGGGGTGGAGAGTACTTCTCCCACACACCATAAGCTATCAAATTAAAGGTCCAGTGCTTGATGTGAGCCACTGCCTTTCATGCTGTTGGTCAGTGGGTCTCATAGGTTCCCAACACTATAGACTATTGCCATGGTTCTTTATTATATTAACCCATTTCAGCAAAATAAATACACATTTAGTAAAAACATACACATTAACCATTTCAATTTTTCAGTTTAGAATTTAATGGAATGAACTTCACAGAGAATTGCATCAGATAGGAGCTCAGAGGTCTCTGTCAAAGGATGATTCATGATGCTATATGTTAGAGTAGCCACTCTTTGGGTCCCTTAAGATATGCACATTATGATCATTTCACAATCTAGATGCTGAAAAATTTAACTATAAATACATGCTTTTTGACAGCTGTGAAGCCTAATGCGTTTAACAACTAAAGTAGATATAAAGGAAACATGAAGGAGCATTGTATTTTCAGATTATTTAAAATTTTAATTGTCAGGTCATATAAATAAAGCTAAAAGTAAACCCCCACACACACACAAAAGAAAACAAACAAACAAAAACCCAAAGGCTCTTTTTATACCCATCGTGTAAGAAAAGCTCAGTAGAAAAATTGTCACTTAAAGTAAATTGACATTCTGAGCACAGCAAATTCTTATTTTTTTTTTTAAAGTACAGACCAACTGAAGCATGAGAAGCGAATGTGTGTATTTCCCCTAATGCCTCATGAATACTTTGTAGAGCTTCTTCAAAGGTCAAAACCACATAAGCAGTGCCATGCCAATTAAAACTGTTTACAGATTAAAATGCCTTTTGGCTTGTGTTAAGTTCCTCTAAATAATTTGGGATGCCCGAAAGGGTCAGTTATTGCACAAACCTGAACTGGGGGCCAGTTTTCCAAATCAGGCTTATTAGTTGATCCTAGAGGCTAAGCTGTTTTAACATATTAAAAGACATAAAAGTTTATTTCATGTCTGTAATATTCACATGTGCTAGTTTTACTTGTGTGCACTGGAGTCCTCTTGCCTGGTTCTGGAACTTCACTGACTCTCTGGACATGATGGTTTCCACAGCTAAGAGAGAAGAAAGCAATTGTCAAAGCAGTCACTGGCTGGTATCTTGCAGGAAGGGACAAAGTGATTTCTGTTCTCTTTTGGTTGATGGTCGTGACTCACAGAGCCAACTTTGCAGTATGTAGAAAGTTTAAACCTCCTTCAGGAACAGAATCAACAAAATGGAATATATTTAATATGCTTGGCTGGTTACCATGCAGATTAACTATGCACATTCAAATTGTTTCAGGAACCATTTTTTAAACTATTACTTGTATTTGTGTCTCTGCATGTGGTGTCTCATGGCACACATGTGGTATGGAGGTCAGAGGACAATTTGGGAAGCTCTTTCTCTCCCTAAACCATCTTGGGCCCCAGTAATTGAACTTAGGTCATTAAGTCTGGCAGCAAGTTCCTTTGCCTGCTGAGCCATTTAATGCTATATTTTACACATCTCAAAAATTTTCAGCATCTGAAATATTTTGTTTTGTTTTTTTAGTTTTAGAGCTAAGTAGATGAGCATCCCTGTCATTTATGGACTCAAGTACAGTTTTTATTGTAAATTGTGGTGGTATTGTGTTCCCCAAAATATTGTGCACCCTAATAAAATTATCTGGGGTCAGAGAACAGAACAGCCACAATATTAAACATAGAGGTTAGGCAGTGGTAGCACACGCCTTTAATCCTAGCATTTCAGAGGCAGAGATCTGCCTTGATCTCTGTGAGTTCAAAGCCATACTGGAAACAGCCAGGCATGATGACTCATGCCTTTAATTCCAGGAAGTGATGGCAGGAAGCAGAAAGGTATATAAGGCTTGAGAACCACGAACTAAAGGCTGGTTAAGCTTTTAGGCTTTTGAGCAGCACAGTTCAGCTGAGAGGCTTTCAGTCTGAGGAAATAGGATCAGCTGAGGAATTGGCAAGGTGAGGTAGCTGTGGCTTGTTCTGTTTCTCTGATCTTGTAGCATTGACCCCAGTACCTGGCCCTGGGTTTGTTTTTATTAATAAGACCTTTTAAGATTCGTGCTACAGTAAATTTTCTGTGTGTTGCTATTAGTTTTCATGGCTACTTTTGGATTCACAATGAATGAAGTGTTAGGTAATTAAGAAATCCTAGAAATAAAGAGGGGGTTCATTTCCTGATGCTGTTGAAAGCTCATCTTCCAGCACTTATATAAGTATTGGCTATGACTCTGATCCCTGATGCCTAGGGGCTTTCTTCTGTTTAAGGTTTTAAATTACATTGATTCATTATTTATTTATTTGTTTATTTATTTGTGTGTGCATGTGTGTGTGTGTATTGGAGTGGTTGTATGAACGTCACAGTTTGTGTGTATGTGTGGAGGTCAGAGAACAACTTATAGGTGTTGGTTTTCTCTTTTTTCTCATGTGGCTCCTGGGACTCAGAAACAAGAGCCTTTACCCACTAAGTCATCTCACCAGCCATGTCTTTGTATCTTCAAAACTGAATGTAAGAATGAGAGTAAGTGTTCAGTGTGTACAATTAAGTGCAGACCTTTTAAAAAGTCCAGTATCAGAAAATCAGAGAATACATTTATATACTCTGATGCTGTTTTTCCTTATATGAAATATTCATTCACTTTATTCAAGATTATGAAATTTTTGCTAATAGAATGTGACTTATTAGGACAAAATACCCCAAAATGAACTGATAGCCAGTTGGTAATTTAGTTAATAATATTTTCATGTTCTGTTTTCTTTGAATTGTTATATGGGTGTCAAACTTCATATATCCCTGTAATTTGTTTAGTCATTATTATTTCTTGTTCACATTATTCACCCTGACAGAAAACCTAAAGTTTTATAAAGAAAACTGAAGTGCCTTGTATTTAAGTAAGAAAACGAATACTTTCCAGTTCTTTTCTATTTTAATAGATAGTAAATGATAAATGTTATACCTTTTTTCAGTTTTTATTTTAAATTGTACTACTTTTTAGATTCCTAGTTACTTGAAAGTTGGGATTTTAAAAGAAAGCTATAAGAGAAACTTTCATACATTATAAATCTTTCAACACTATAAATGTTTATAATGCTGAAATTTGATTATTTCTTAATGTTTCTAAGCTTAAACTTTTCTTTTATTGTCAGTTCATTCCTCAAATTATGCTAGTCATAAATCTTAGAGCTATTTTTTCATTGTATTTCACTCATTATATTCAATGTCATAAGTTTATTTAAAATACTTAAAGATTTTTATTTTATGTCTATGGCGACTTTTCCTACACATTGGTCTCTTTACAACTCTTCTTCCTAGTGCCAGGGGAGGGGATACATAGGGGTAAGATACCCCGCAACTAGAGTTACAGAGAATTATGAGCCTCTTGGAACTGGGACTATAGATGGTTATGAGATACCACATGACTTCTGTAGATGGAACTGTGTCTTCTGGAAGAATAGCTGGTAGTGTCAAAATGGAGCATATATGTTTATCAAAAAAAGTTATTCTCATTAGTATATAAATAAATTTTATTGAAGTAGTAAAATGAGATGTATTATCATCTGTCATTTTAAAAGTGAGTTATTTTAATTCTATATTTTTATTAAATTTATTCCTTGACAATTTCATATACATTAATATCATATATATCTATATAATGAATTCTGATTACTCTCATCCTCATTTTTCTTATCTCCTTCCCACCCTGCTAGTCTTCACATTTCTTTCCCAAAAGTTTCTTTCCCATATTTGCATCTCTTTACTTTGTTCTGTGACCTACTTAGTTGAGCCACATCCATCTGCACGAGCAGGAATAGAATTATTTATTAGAGAATAGCATATGATCTTTCTTAGTGTTCTATAGCTGTGGAAAGACACTGTGACCAAGGCAACTCTTAAAAAGGAAAATGCTTAATTTGGGGCTTGCTTACAGTTTCACAGCCTTCGTCCATTGACATCATGGTGGGGAATATGGTGAGTGACTGGCATGGCAGCATGGTGCTGGAGAACTTGCTGAAGAGCAACATCTTGATTCACTGGCAGAGAAAGAGCCTGGACCTGACATGGGCTTTTTAAACCCAAAAGCCCACCCCTAGTGACACACCTTCTCCAACAGACCATATCTCATAATCCTTCTATTCGTATCAAATAGTTACATTCTCTGGTGACTCAGCATCCAAAGTACGATGTTACATATCATTAGTCATCTGGGAACTGAAACCCAAGATGCACTGAGCTGGGTACAGTGGTACATACATTGAATCATTATAATGGGGAGGCAAGGCCAGAAAAAACATTCACTAGAGGCTATCCTCGCCTCAATGAAACAAAATAAAATAAATTTGGTGGACGGACTCAGCATGTAAGGATATATGTGACCTGGAATCCATAACGGAAGGAGAGAACTGATTATCCCAAAACTGTTTTCTGACCTCCACATGGAAGCCATTCATATGCATATCTATTCTGTCTCTGTCTCTGTCTTTGTTTCTGTCTCTGTCTCTCTCATTCCCCCGCCCCCCGAAATGAGAAACTAAAACCTCTTCAGTATGATCCAGTGATCCTACTAATGTGTATATTATATGTTAATGAAAGGAGCTCAATCTATTAAGAAATCCTGTTCCTGTCTTATTAGAGTACATTTCACAGAAGCCAAGACAGGAATATATTCTAGATGACAATTGATTAAAAATGTGAGATACCTATCTATACATTGATGTAAATATATTTATAGCTACTTACCTCTGTATCTTTGTCTATTCTCCTGTGTATACAATGCTATATAATTTAGCTATAAAATAATAATATCTTTTTTGTATCATCAGTAGACTTGAAAGGCAGTATGTTAAATGTAGAGTCCAGATCAGACATATAGGGACTTAAAATCTTGGTCTTATAAACATAGAACATGGAAATGTTGCCAGAGTCTGGGAAGAGTGAGACACCTATGGCATGAAGAGAGTGATTGAGAGTTATGATAGTGTTCATTGTCAACTTACAGAATCTGAAATCATCTATGAGATAGGTCTGAGTATTCCTATGGAGGATTATCTTGATTAGTTCAACTGAGTTAAGAAAACCTGCCCAGTATCATGGCACCATTTCCTGACTGGGATCTTGGACTGTATCAACTAAGAAGGGGAACTGAGAACCTTATGCATTAATTGCTTGCTGTTCCTGACTGTGGGTATAATATTGCATGCTGCTTCCAGCCTTTCTTCATCATGATGGACTGACTGTACCTTGAACTGTGAGTTAAAATAAACCCATCATGCCATATGTTACTTTTGCCAATATATTTACATAGCAATAAAGAGGGAAACCAAAATGGGTATAGATGGATGGGAAGAATAACTTTCAGTACTCAAGAGTACATTCTGTAAGGTAACTATCATTGACAAGAGTTATCAGAGTATTTCAATATAGCCAGTAGAGGGGATTTTGATTATTTTTACCTCAGATAGTTACACTTTCATGTTTTTACATTTTAGGTAGCAAATAATAGTTATTCCTCTATGACTTGACTAATTACCATTGCTAACCAATTATTAGTTATGTTACTCATATTCGTGTATCTTAATGATATGTAGAATAGTTCAATTATGTTCCCTGCTATGGGCTTGATTTTAACTTCAGTTACCATACTCCCATGACTATGACAGCATCTGGTTTACTTGCCATTGGTTCTTCATTTCAGTTCTGCTCTTATGAACAACAGTGTCCTGGGCATTCGTTTGTCAGTTGTATTATTTAGTATTCCACACATTGAAAAACATTTGAGATAATGACATAAACAGAATTTTTTTTACTTTTCATCTCAGTAGGGGGGTTGGATGAGCTGATCAATTGACCTCTTGATTTTAGACAAACAGCAAAGTGGGAACATGACGCCAAGACAAATTCTTCACTTCGTGGCTAGTATACAAAGCTGGGAAGAGAAAGGGCCTAGGATCCCACTACCTCCTTCAAGGGGAGGTCTGCAGTGACCGAAACATTTTCCTAAGTCTTATCCTAAACCCAATTCTTTCCTGCTAATAGCACTGGTAAGTCTTAATCACAATGGCCTTCTTTGGACATTTAATATTTAAATTATAGTACCTGTCTTCAGTGCAAGATTTCTTTTACTAGATTTTTTTTCCTTCTGGCATAGCTTAGAAACACTTATGTGGTGCTGTGGGATGTTCTGTATGTCCTGTGGGAGCCTGTTCTTGAGTTCCTCATGGCTTTACCCAGCAGGTCCACATAGAGGATGATTAGGACCACGGGCCTGAGTGCATGTGTCTGAGATGGTCTGCACTTGGCTGTGCTGTGGGATGGTCTGTATGGCAAGTTGCTCTGATTGGTCAATAAATAAAACCTGATTGGCTGTGGCTAGGCAGGAAGTATAGGCGGGACTAACAGAGAGGAGAAATAAAAGAACAGGAAGGCACAAGGAGTCACTACCAGCCGCCACCCTGACAAGCAGCATGAAAAGATGCCAGTAAGCCACGAGTCATGTGGCAAGGCATAGATTTGTAGAAATGGATTAATTTAAGCTATAAGAACAGTTAGTAAGAAGCCTGCCATGGCCATATAGTTTGTAAGCAATATAAGTCTCTGTGTTTACTTGGTTGGGTCTGAGCAGCTGTGGGACTGGCAGGTGACAAAGATTTGTCCTGACTGTGGGCAAGGCAGAAAAATGCTAGCTACAATGTGGTCACAGCCATTTCACAGCTTTGTCTAGTTCTAAAGACTTTCCAATATGACCTCATTTAATCTACCCACAGGCTGGGACTGGATATTGGCTGAAGAAAAGCAGCTGTCTGCTGTGGATATCGCTCTATATAAATAAAACACTGATGGCCAGTGACCAGACAGGAAGTATAGGTGGGACAAGGAGAGAGGAGAATTGGGGAAACAGGAAGAAGGAGAGAGGGACACTGCAGCCACCGCCAGGACAAGCAGCATGTAAAGATGCCGATAAGCCACAAGCGATGTGGCAAGGTATAGATTTATAGAAATGGGTTAATTTAAGATATAAGAACAGTTAGCAAGAAGCCTGCCATGGCCATACAGTTAATAAGTAATATAAGTGTCTGAGTGATTATTTTATACGTGGATTGTGGGACTGTGGGGCTTGGTGGAACCTGGAGAGAAGCCCTCCAGCAACAGCTGTCTTTCATATGGCCTTTCTTCTTGAGGAGACTTCCTGGGATTTTACTTTACATAGTAGTCTTTTGACTTCAAGTGAATGAGAACTGTTTAGAATGTTAAAGGTGTGTTATATTTGTTTATGCTGTGGAATATTTGCATAATGATACAAAGATATGTTGCATTATTTTATGTTGCATTTGTTCAACTCTGTGAAGCTGTGTTACTGTGTCTATCTGAAACATGTGATTGGTCTAATAAAGATTTGAATGGGCAATAGAAAAGATAGGTTGGACTGGCTGGCAGAGACAATAAATAGGAGGAGAAATCTGGGAGGAGAAGATCAAACAGGAGCAAGAAAAGGAGGAGAATATCAGGTGCCAGCCACCCAGCTACACAGCAAACCACGGAGTAAGAAGCAGAAATATAGAAATAGAGAAAGATAAAAGCCCAGAGGCAAGAGGTAGACGAGAGAATTTAAGAAAAGCTGACAAGAAACAAGCCATGCTACAGCCAGGCATTCATAAGTAATAATAAGTCTCCATGTGTATTTATTTGGGAGCTGGGTGATGGGTCCCCCAAAGAGTAAAGAGTAAAGAGCAACTAACTACAGAGTACAAAATATACATGTTTCCCTAAAGCAGTAGTTTTCAACCTGTGGGCTGCCACGTATTTGAGGGTCTAACAACGCTTTCAGAGGGTTGCATGTCAGATATCCTGTATTTTAAATATTTACATTACAATTCATATCAGTAGCAAAATTATAGTAATGAAGTAGCAATGAAAATAATTTCTAGCTGGGGTCACCACAGCACACAGAACTGTATTAAAGGGTTGCACTATTAGAAAGCTTGAGAACTATTGCATTAAAAGCAAGTTTATGAAAATCTCATCAATTCTCTGGTGAAAAAAAAGATAAAGTTCAATTTTCATTTTGCATGTAGGATACAAGAACAGTTTTAAGATAGAGAGGAGTGTGTTTCTACCAATTAAAAAACTTGAAATTATAATGATCTCCACCTACTATAGCATGTGCAGCTTTTGTTCTAAAGTCTCCTCCAATGTTAGCAACATATATAATTATTTAATGTTTAAATTGTCACCAATAAATAATTGATGTTGGGGTGGAGAGATGGCTCATAGGTTAAGAGCCCTGGCTGCTCTTCCAGAGGTCCTGAGTTCAATTCCCAGCAACCACATGGTGGCTCACAACCATCTGTAATGAAATCTGGTGCCCTCTTCTGGCCTGTAGGCATACATGCAGGGACAACACTATATACATAATAAATAAAGTTTGAGGGAAAAGACTTTTTTAAAAAAATTGATGTCTCAGTCATTTAAATTTTTTTCTGCTTTAAATAGTATATTTCTCTGAATCCACACAAAATGTTGTGTTTTAAAAATTTAATAACCTTAAAGTCTTTAAGCATTCTTTTTTCTTATTTTGTACTATGAATCAGTTTAGATGCTAGAACACAACTTTTAAGGTTTTCTTTTCATCAATGCACAATAATTGCACATACTTTTAGAGCCAGGTATGGTGTTTTTATATTTGCATGCTGTATAATGATCAAAATAGGATCATTAACATGTGCAAATACTTTAACTTGTACAGATACTTTCAGAAAATTTCAATACATGTCCAATTGTTTATTGAGGTTAGACCATATTAATATCAGCTTATTCTACTTAATGCCCTCCAAATTCATTTTCATTCTCCATAATGGCCTTACTAATTAGTATTCCCACTGACAATATATGAGGATTTTATTTGCTCCATATACCCAGGACAAATTATCTTTGGATGTTCAAAAAAGTCATTTGAATTATAGTGAAATGATATCTCTTTGTGGTTTTGATTTATATTTTTAAAAATTACTAATGTATATTTTCTGTGTGATTTTGGTGTCATATATCTTCTTTTGAGAATGTGTGTATTCAGGTCTTTAAAAAATAGTTAACTGGGGAGCAGGAGGAGGGAGGAGAGTGGGATCTGTGGTTGGTATGCAAAATGAATAGAAAATTTAATAAAAGAAAAAATAGTTGTTTTTATTATTTGTTTAAAGTTAGCACATAAACTGTTGTGTTTCACTAGAATCTTTTCATCCATTTATATCATTGTTCTATTTTCCTTATTAATTTTCTCTTTCATTGACCTCTCATATCCCCTTTCCATCATTCTTTTTGTTTTTTTTCCACAGAAAGTCTTCCTTTATGTTTTCATGTCATACATATTATATCACCCTCTCTTGTTTCCCATTCTTAAGGTTCTTTCTTCCCCTCTGTGGCCCCTTTCTAGTACAAAATCTGAACACACACACACACACACACACACACACACACACACACATATTCTGGATATGAACTTCTGGTTAAGTGAATTCCTTAGAATTATTGTTTCTTGTGCTATGTTTCTCTCTGCAAATTCTTCTTTTAGCTGTACAAAAGCCTTCAATTTGATTCCATACCTATGGTTTGTTAGCTTTGAATTTTGTTACCCTAGGTTTTGAGATCTTTTGTGAAAATTTGTTGCCTACTTTTATGTCATGAAGCACTTTCCTTTTTTTTTTTTTTTATTTTGGGTGATTTCATAGTTTTGAGTCATATTTAAGTCTGTCCATTTTGCTTTGGTATTATTTATGGTGATAGATATGGTCTAGTATCTTGCTTATATGTCAGTATTCACATGGACATTTTCATTTGTATGTTATAGAATTTACTTTGTTTTTGTATGTTATGAGATTTACTTTGTTTTTGTTGCTTAGATTGCCTATAATTGTAAACTGTGTTGTGCTGGGCAGAATGATAGTTCTTGAATTCATCCTATATTCTTTCTAATAGGAAATATATAAAAATGTAGAAACATGCACTTTCAATCAATACAACCATTAACTTTGGTTGTACAGTACAAAAACTGTATAACCAAAACTTTGTTTGATATTGACTAGCAAGTATTCATACTTAAACCTATATTATTTTCATAATAAACTTAATGAAAATATGATCCTAATTCTAATGGAATTTCTAGTGTTAATTTTCTCTAATTATATTTTAATACTAAATATCTAATTTTCTCATGTTGAAAGAAAATTCAAATAACAACAACATATAATTATAATGCAGTTTCTTTTAGATTTCCTTAAAGAAATTTTGCCATAAATACTTTATCACTATTTATCTGATTAACATAACTTCTTACCTTTGAGGCTAAATACATTTTTTATTTCATGCTGTATTTTAAGTTTTTCCTGAAATTACATGCAAAATATTTTGTTAAAACTTTGTAAGTTGCTGGGAAATGTTATTTATATGATAAAACCAAATTTGAATGTTTTTTGTTCTAGTTTACATAAATTACCCTGTTTTTCCAAAAGTGGTGAGCAATGAGTTTTGTAAACAATTGTGATACGAAGTATTCTTGAGCTAGATGAACTATGACAAATGTCAGTTCGCCAGGGATATTAACTTGGAGGCACTGTATGATAGACATAAAACCATAGCAGGGTAAGAGCAGTAGATAGTGACTTTAATTCACTATTTTCTCTCTAATGTTATTAAAGTAAATTGTTTTAATTTTCCCCCTACACACAGAAGAATATATGACTCTGTTAATATTAGTGAATACAGAAGTGTGAAGTTTTGTTCAGTGAGTAGACAGGATACCTCAGGCTATAGAGTGACCAAAATAAGTCAGTGATCTATTTTCAGATGATATGATTGGATGGACTACTGAATTTGTGCCTCTGTTTTCCACTGAAGTATAGCAGTGTTGTCTTTTAGGGGACAGTCAGAGTTATTAGAGCTGACTATAGTTGAGATGATGTGATTGTTCTCTTTCTTTCTGTGCTGGCTGCTTATGGAGATGCTAAGGCTGAGCCTTGGGCTTCTTAAAGACAGAAGAATCATATGCAGAGAAAGGACAGTCAGGAAACCTAGACCTCCCCTCACTGTCAGAGAGACTCTCTAGGCATCCTTGTTCTTACTCTGCCCCCTGACCAGGGCCTACAAGACTAGTCAGTCACTGCCTGGCTACTAAAGAGCATTGAGCAAGCATCAAGACCCCTTCCCATTTGCACCATAGTTAATTCATGAATTAACTTTTCAGCTCAAGTAACTGAGAATTAAAAGTATTTACTTATATTATTGTTAGACTTGCAAATGGCCTCATTAAAATGCAAGGATGATAAACTCTACCCTGACTAACTTCAAGGAAAAAAAAAAAAAAAAAAACAGAACATGCACAATGAACTGGCTTCATTATCAGCCAAGTACAGGCTTTGCCTGAGTCCCTGAAGCAGGTGACAATTTGATTTTTAAGTGGCTCACTGATACTTTGCATTGATGTAGCATCATTCAAAGCAAATCTAAAAGTGCTCTACAAAACATTAATTAATGACAGCTCATAATATCCCACAGAGGATGGTACATTTTGTAGCTGTCCTTTTCAAGAGAAGATTTGCAGAGGTTAAGAGGCTTGGTAAAGTCATACTTCAAAAGCATTTGTGAAGCTATGAACAGAGGTCGGATGTGAAACTATTACTTACTAGCTATATCAACCATGATTCACTACCTCTTACTGTGTGTAAATAATCACAATAGTTGTTGACCCTGTTTTTTTATTTATTCCTTTATTTATTTATTCCTTTATTTATTTATTCCTTTCTTTCTTTCTTTCTTTCTTTCTTTCTTTCTTTCTTTATTTATTTTTGAGAGCTTTAAAACAAAAGTAGCACAATACAGGATGTGACAATGCAGGATGTGAATAGTTCTGTGCTTCAGAAAAGCTTTCTACACAGGCCTGATAATGGCTCTTACTTCCAACCCAATGCAGAAAGAGTTGAACAATAAAAACAATAAGAAATCATAAAACAGAACCTAGAAAACAAAAGAATGAAAAAAAAAAAGCCCGCAAAATAACCAACAACAACAAGGGAAGTCTATTTGAAAATTATTTCTATCTTCATGCATGCTTTGACAATGACACCCATTTAGACAATAAATGCTGATAAGCTCCATCCTCACTCTATCCCTCTAGTCTCACCTAGGACCACTCCAGGACATATCCTTTCCCACTGCATTTCCTCTGTGCTTTAGTTTTGAATTTTAATAGTATATTTCTATCCCACTGACTTATGCAATGCTTCCCATATGTGAACTGGGGGGGATTCATCTCCTGAGGCACAAGCAATATACCACTGGCTGCCACCACTACAGGAAATGATTCACACTTCCCCTTAGCCACCCAAGGCCAGTAGGGTCCTCAGGTCAGGGTGGGACGTTGAGAGCTATGCTACAATCTTAAAAACTATTTTTTATATTTTTGGTTGTGAGCCTAGCCTTTAATGGCTGAGCCATTTGGCCAGGCGGTCGTGGTGCATGCTTTTAATCCCAGCACTCCGGAGGCAGAGGCAGGCAGATCTCTGTGAGTTTGAGGCCAGCCTGGACTACAGAGTGAGGCACAAAGCTACATAGAGAAACCCTGTCTCAAAAATCAAAACAAAAGCTATTTTTTTTTACTTTTATTATTATTATTATTATTATTATTATTATTATTATTGTGCGTGTGTGTGTGTGTGTGTGTGTGTGTGTGTGTGTGTGTGTGTGTATGCATGTACAGGTGCCCAGAGAGGCCAGAAGAGAGTGTTGGTCAAACCTCCTGGAACTGGAGTTACAGGCAATAATGAGTTGCCAAATGTGAGTACTGGTAAACAAGTTCAGGTCCTTAAGGTTAAATTCTTTTAACTACTGACCCGTTTCTCCAACACAAAATGCTGGAATTTTTAACTTCCCTCGTCTTGTACAGGTAGTCACAGTTGTAAGTTCGTGTGTGCTAC
Source organism: Peromyscus leucopus (assembly GCF_004664715.2). Taxonomy (NCBI): domain Eukaryota; kingdom Metazoa; phylum Chordata; class Mammalia; order Rodentia; family Cricetidae; genus Peromyscus; species Peromyscus leucopus. Next base: position 45,972,602 of record NC_051076.1, read on the forward strand.
TACCACGGCATGATGGGGGAATGTCTTTCTGTACGCTGTGAATATGTGTTGCTCTGATTGGTTGATAAATAAAGATTTGGCCTATGACAAGACTGCTTAGAGGAAGGTGGGAAATTCAAAGAGAGACAGGAAGAAGGCTGAGAGATGTCAGGAGCCACCCAAGGGGCTACATGTAATGGGATGCGGGTAAAGCCACCCAACATGTGGAGATACATAGATGAATAGTTAGGGGCTAATTTAACGTATAAGAGCTAGCTAGCAAAAGGCTTGAGCCGTGGCCATGCAAGTTATAATAAATATAAGCCTCTGTGTGTTTACTTGGGGGATGCAAGTGGGAGAGATTTGTCCAGACTGCCAGCAGGCTGGGACACAGGAAATCTGGCTACCATAGCAAGTCTAGAAAACATCATTTCCCAGCACTCTTCCCCATTCTCTGGCTTTTTATTCTTTCTTACCAGAAATGGAGTCTTTGTTATGAAGGGCACCATCCATTTAGAAATTGTTGGGAGGGCTAAATTCAACACTATCTGTTCAAAAGTTCAAAACAAAGTGTAGGGATACATATTTGTAACTAGCCTCTAAAGACAGTTGATTGGCTTGATCTGCTTGGGAGGCATCTAGGCAGTGGTACCAGGTCCTGTGCTCATTGCATGAGTTACCTGTCTGAAACCTGGGGCTTATGCTGGGACACTTGGCTCAGTCTGGGAGGAGGGGACTGGACCTGCCTGGACTGAGTCTACCGGTTGATCTCAGTCCTCGGGGGAGGCTTTGCCCTGGAGGAGGTGGGAATGGGGGGTGGGCTAGGGGGAAGGGGAGGGGGCCAGGAAGGGGGAGAACAAGGGAATCTGTGGCTGTTATGTAGAACTGAATGGTATTGTAAAATAAAATAAAAGGAAAAAAAAAGAGCATGTGTCATACAGAAGTTAGACCACAGGCTTTGCAGGTAAATATACTTGAATACAAATATTGGCCCTGTTTTCAAATTGTCCTTTTTGTCTAAGGTTTCTTTTCCTCTATACTAGAGGTAGGTTCTACATCAGTTCATATAAATGGATACTATACATACTATGTGTGAAGGAGATTCTTTCTTATCACTGAGTACCTCTGGCATGTAATTTCTCACTTGTGTGTCTAGTTGAGACTCTAAGGAAAATTTTTGTCTCTCTCAATTTGTGGCTGTATATTTATGCAAGTAAGTTTGAGAAAAGCAAGATCTTTCTTTACTAGACCCACCACTCCACCTGCAGCCTCGCTAATACTTTCTGATTAAGTTCAAAAGCCAATCCATATGTGTATTTCGAATGTTTGTTATGGATTTATTGACTTACAGATGCATTTTATTTACACACTCATGTAATTAAAATTGTTATATCTAATATGTATTGTGTATGAGCTTTGTACTATGTGACAAAAATATATTAGAATCTAATGGATTAGACACAGAGAGTAAAGTCTTCTTAAGTCTACAGTTTTAGAAGCTTAAGGGCCTAGAATCTATAGTAGTTTAAAACTGTTGAGAGCCAATGACGAACACAGTATCACATAGTGCACTACATGCTGTCTCCTCCCTCAGGAGACAAGGGAAAGAGAATATATAGGACTAGGTGTGTTCATTGTATATTAGCCTTATGAGAACTATCTTGCAAAGCCATAAATCCACAGTGATCTAACAACTTTCCCCTAGGATCTACATATCAAATATTCCAGTACTAGCCAGATATACCACTGTGTAGATGCTGCCTTAATATAGAATGATAACTAGGGGAGCAATAACTATACTTAACCCTAGGCTAAATTATCACTTTATTTCTTAGAAACCATTTAAACCTTGTATGCTTAGAGTATATATGTATTGTCTATAATATATAATGCATATGTAAATTTTAGCATTATTGAAATCAAACCTAGGGTTTTGTTTATGCTATGCAAGAGTAAGCTGTTCTACCACTGAACTACATCCCAGGCCCACTTCTACCAAGACAGATGCTTACTACATTGCCAAACTTTACCTCTCACTACATAGTTGATCCTTGCACAAATTCATGTTCCTCTTGCCTCAAAATTGCAGAGCACTGGGTCATTTACCACCATGTTTAACAGTAGCTATCATTTAGACTTTTTTCTTTTCTTTTTTTGAGATTATAATATAGTTACATTTATCCCTTCCCTTTCCTCCCTCCAAATGATCCCATATATCACTCCTTGCTTGCCTTCAAATGAAGACAGTATGATCACAATGAGCGGTCTTGTTTAATGATGTTTGTAAAGTGATTGTTACATAGTTTAAAGATCACAATATAGATTCCTAGCATATATGTAAAGTCTGGGTGGACATATCATGTTGTCTGTGATTGTAGCATTGGGAGTCAGAGACTAGAAATCCCTGGAACAAGACAGCGCACTGGGCTACCTAACTCAGCAATCTCTGTGTTCAAGTAAGAGATCCTGCCATGATATATGAAGTGGAGAGTATGAATCAAAACAAACATGCAAAAACAGTCTGTTTCTGAAAGCACAGTGCAAACTGTATAAACATCTGCCTTAAGCATTAATTCTCTCTCACTGGGAAGGGAAAGCTGCCCTAACGATGCCAATCCTTCTGAGATGTAACATCAACTGTTCTCTCCCATTCTGATTGAAAAACTTTTTCCCAAATTCCTCCTCCTCCATAAAGAGCTCCACTTTCCTATTTCTAATAGTCATCTACTATTTCTTCTTACTAGGTTGTGTTATTAGCTGTCACAAAGTTAAAAGATAGTAATTTGTCTAGACTTTTGATAGGATGAATAATTTGTGGTAAATATCTTTATATGCATATTATTGTTGTACAAGCACAAAGATATATCACTGTTTTAGACATTTAATATAGACTATAACAAAATTCTTTGTCAAGGTTGTATGTGTTTAGACTTTTGACATGTATTTTATATTTTATTAGACAGTAGTTTTCAAATACAGTGGCTCTGCTAATTTCTCTTTATAAGTTCCAATACTGTTTACAAGTATTGTCTGAATTTCACAGGGCAAAAGCATTTAGCTTTCAGAATTTTTATATTTCAAAAAGAAAGTATTGTGGAAGACTAGAAAGGAAGTGTGTGACTAACAGCTATGGCCTGTTAGAATTTCTGGGGAATAAACCAGGGAAACTGGGATAAATGCTATCTGGAGTATCAGGTGATGCCTAAATAGCTCTAGTTTTTTTTTTTTTTTTAAACAATGGATTTTTATTATAGTACTTCCATGAATATGCCACTGTGCTTATTCTTTTTTTAAGATTTATTTATTTATTATATATACAGCATACGTGACTTCAGGCCAGAAGAGGACACCAGATCTCATTACAGATGGTTGTGAGCCACCATGTGGTTGCTGGGAATTGAACTCAGGACCTCTGGAAGAGCAGTCAGTGCTCTTAACCTCTGAGCCATCTCTCCAGTCCCCTAGCTCTAGTTTTTATAGCAATGTAAAATTTGGAAAAACAAACTAGGGTCTTTATCCTCTCCACTCATATTCAACACAAAGCTTGAAGTCTTATCAAGAGTAGTAAGACAAGAAAGGAAATAAAGGGGATATAAATAGGAAACAAAGAAATAGAGACAATAACTTGCCAATGATTTGATTCTATTCATAAGAGACTCTAGAGACATCACCAGAAAGTTCTTAAATTTGGTGAACTCTGTAATTGGTGTTGCAGGATACAACATTAATATATACAAATAAGTGGCCTTACTATATACAAATAATAAACATCCTGATGAAGTCATCTGAAAAATAATCCAATTTACAGTTACCTCAAAAAAAAAAAAAAACCTTGAAATAGCCAGCCAGGGAAGAGGAAGACCTCTATAATGACAACTTTAATGTGTATAAGAAAGAAATTAAATTTATTAAAAGATGGAAATAACCCCATGTCCATTGATTAGAAGAATTAACATTCTGAAAATGGCCATACATTTGCAGATTCAATATAATATCAATCATAATCCCAATTCCACTTCCACAGAAATATAAAAAAAGATGTTAAAATGATTATAGAATCAGAAAAGATCCAACATAGCCAAAACCATCCTAAGCAAAATAGACAATGCTGGATATATCACCTTACCTGATTTCCACCTATAATACAGAGTCTTATTAACAAAAATCAACCTGATACTGTCACAAAAATTCAAACCCATGCAACTGTAGGTACATTCTTTATGACAGATGCTAAAACTATATGGTTGTGGAAAGATAACCTCTTCAATGGATGGTTCTGGAAACACTGGGTCTCTACAAGCACTCTACACAAAAAACAAATCCAATAGTTATTTATTAAGACTCACATTTACAGGAGGAAGTGTCAGAAATGCTTCAAGATACAGGTATAAGCAAGGACATCTTTACTAGGTTTTCAATCATTGATGAAATAATGACAAGAATCAACAAATGGGGCCTTGTAAAATTAAAAAGCTTCTGCCTGGCAAAGAAAACAAAAAATAAGGTACTAATGGTCAGTAAACATATCAAAAACTGGTAACCCCGTTACCTATGAAAAGAATGCAAGATAACACTTGTTTAAGATTCCGTATTTCAGTCAGAATGGTAGTCATTAAGAAACTAACTGCTGGTGAGGGTTCAGACAAAAGGGAACCTTCATATGCTGCTGATGGGAATGTAATCTATTACAGGCACTACAGAATGAGTCTAAAGTTTCTCACAAACCCCCAAATAGATTTCCCATATTACCTAGCTTTACTTGTCCTGGATATTTACCCGTAAGTCTATAGAAGTCAACATATCATAGAGATATTTGCATATAAATATTTGTCACAGCATTATTCACAATAGCTAAATAATGGAACCAACATAAGTGTCTATCAACAGAGAGATGGATAAAGAAAAAAAATATCTGAAAATTTTCAGTTTTAAAAGAGAATAAAGCTATATTATTTGCATAAATGTGGAAGCAACTGAATTTGTTCATATTAAACAAATTAAGGCAGCCACAACAAAACAAACACCACATACTTTCTCTCATTTGTGGGTCCAAGGGTTTTTATAGATAAATAAGATCATGTATATATAATAACACTAAGTAGAATAGAAACTGCCTTGGGGAACAAAAAGGAGGAGCCAAAGGGTAAGTAGTGAGCAAAGGAAGTGTGCAGGGGTAAGAATGGGAACAAACTTAGAGTACATGTTAGATCCTATTTTTCTATTTGTATATATGTGTGCATCTATGTTTGGTCTACAAATGAGGTATGATGTGGAATTTTCTACTTGTGTTGTCATATCAGAACTAAAAAAAAAGATTTGGATTTTGGGTTAAAGACTATTTGAATTGGCAAATTTTGACTTTTGCTAATCTTATAGCTATAAGTGTTTTTCATTTATTAGACTACAAAATACTAAAATTAGAATGTCCTTAGAAAGACTGCAGCTATTTTAATGACACCTTATTGTATTAAGTAGGCATTGTGTGTGTTAACTCCAATGACTTAAACATCCCATCCCTTCTGTATCAATTCCTAGAATTAGAGCTATGTTGAATCAAAGTGTCTAGTAAAGTGCAATCACAAAATTCATTGTAAAAATGTCCCAGCTGCTTTTCAAGGATCCTATTCTATTCTTGTATTTTGAGTGATATTAATGTGACACAAGGCTTTACAATAATTCCTATGATCTTAAAGTAACCCTAATTTAACTTAGGAAAGACCATTTACTAGCCGTATGTACGTAACAAGAATAATAGATGGTATATTTCATCCAAATTTTTGAAAACTTAAAAGTTTGCAGGATGAAAGTCTGGCTCTTTCAGCTTATATGTGCATTTGTATTTCTCTTTTTGTAGAAATGAAGTTATTTTGGTCACAGATGCAATCTGTGTAAACAGATTCATGTGCTCATGATTTTATATCCATGGCTGCCTAACTGAGATAGTAGAAAACATGCCCACTAAAGTCCCCTGTGTTTTTATGAGATAGGATTTTAACTTAATATTAACTCTGTTCCTGAAAGATTGGGTTTGATGTTACTAAAACAAAGGCTCATTTTACCTGTGTACAAGATAAAAGCTTTAGTCAACTATTGCTGCAATTCTCTGACCTTAATTGTCCTGATAGTTCAAACAATGCTCGCCTTAGCCTAGATTACCTCAAAATTGAATCATTCCTCTACTTACTCTTTCATCTAATGCAGGGAGCTCATTTTTTTTCTGTGCTTGGAAGTGTATTAATAACAGGCTTGTGCATTCTGTCATACACACTGTGAGTTCAAAAGAACAGCTGCCCTATTGGTTCTGCAGGACACTTTTCCTTCTGTTTATTTATTACTTATAGCTCATACAGTCTCTTCACTCCATCTTCCTCAAAGATCCATGAGCCTTAAGAAGAGGGAATATAATATGAATGTTCCATTTAGGACTGAGAATTCTACTGGTTCTTATTCTCTGCTCCTTGGCCAATTGTGGTTTTCTGTGTTAAACTTGTATTGCAGATAGAAACTTCCTTGATGACCATTGAATTATTCATTGAGTACAACAATAAATCACTAGAAGTCATTTTAGTACTTTGACCATTTAGCAGAATAATAGATGTAGGTTACCTGTATAGCTAAGGGTTCTTGGCTCAACAGTGGTACCAGGTATTAATTTCATCTTGTGGAGTAGTCCTCAAATCCATTCAAAGTGGTTGGCTATTACCTTGGTGTTGTTCCACTATTGCTACAGTGGTCATGTCTTTCCAAGATAGCCAGTATTGTATTGTGTTGTGCTGTGATGTGATGTGTAGTATATCAGAGGGTTTACAACCGGGATAAGAAGGATCATGACTTTTTGCCTCTTTCTAGAACTATCAAAGCTAACCAGTGGATATAAAGCTGTAAAATATTGATTTGGGATATTTATAGTCTCCAAAATATCTCTTACCTATAATGAGTTGCTTAGAGATTAACATATGTCCAATTTATTTAAAATATAATGATTTTTGAGATGCCAAGGTGCAGATACATATATTGTGTCCTTTCAGACTGTCACATGCTTTCTTCTAGACAGTGAAAGGGTGTAGATCATATAAAAGGCATATTTAAAGACCAACCATTCAGAAGAAGACATTTAGTTTACTGGATATTCTCACTCCCTTTGGCTTTGGCAGAACAATCAGAGTCATTACTCCTTTGAAAATTGTCCCATTGCTGGGCCTGCTGAGGCCACATCTCTCTACATATATTTTACAGTGCACATTTGTCCCTTTTGAGGGACGCTATCTCTTTGCCATCATCTGCAGGATCCTTCAGTGAAAAATGGCCAGTGGTTATGTGAACTTCTTATTCTGTATGGAGACTGCCAGGGACTCACAAATGGAATAACAACTCCTTCTTCAATAGTATTAAAACTGAGCTTCATTGGTGTGTGTTTTTCACTGCCATATATACCCCATTTATGGTTATAGAATATATTTACATTTTAATACTCTATATGTAACATTTTGAAAGTGAGATTTTAGCTAGCTTCATAAATACTATATATGAATGCATTAGTGTTTTACCTTAAATAACTAGATGTTAAGTTGCTTAAAGCAAAACCAGAAACGATAGAACAGTAACATATCAAATCACTCAAACAAGAAAGCTATATAGTGTTCAGGTGGGAGCTTTGTATAAGAAGGATATCATAAAATCATTGTATGAAAATGGGAATGAACATGAGCTACCCATTTTAACTGGATAGAAGTGCTTTTAGATATTGTTCATTTAAAATACAAAAATAGTTTAATAACCTGTCAGCATTTCATATAGACATGCCATTTTATTTACTGCTTAAATAATTTTATTTCACCATTAATATGTTGTGATCATTTGAAAGCTAACACATTCAAAATCCATGATTCTACTATTCAGTATCAACTGTGAGGTAACAGGGTAGGAAATATGTGTCTCTGTTTTTGTAATGGTGAGACACACAGCTCCTTTCTCAACCCCTGCTGTATGCTGACCCTGGACTAAGTGTGTGCTGTTCTACCTAATACACTCTATTCTCTAAGCTGACTGTATCATTGAGGCAGGCCCACTTATTTATGTTAAGGATAACCATTTCTTTACTCATACCAACCTTTCTTGTTCTAGGACCTGGTACTTTGTTTATCTTTCCTGACCTCACATAGTCATCTCACTATCATCATCACCAACTATTACATATAGTTCTTCATGTTGAATTATATAGGTATGCTATGCCAAAGCTAGGGGATTTCAGGTACATAAATAACTAACACGTGGATCAGAAAAACTTCCATTTCTTTCTGTGATCTGAGATGCCCCTGTGGCTTGACAAAGAGTAATCACATATACAGAAAGCCTTGCATTTGTTGTGAGCTGCCAAGCATTTTTGATAACTTTAATAGTATCTTGATGGTTTTACTTTAAGGACTGATTAGATCTTGACAGGTGACTTGCAGTTGTAGCTAATATGCAATTGTATCAAACACTCTGCCATAATCAAAATAAACGTAACAATTAGGATAGTATTCTGTGAACTGTTCTAAATTTGTAGAAAGGTTCTACTTAAAAGTAGCATCATAATTGTTCACTTATTAGAGCATCACAGGAAAACAGGAATTGTAGGGACTTTCTGTTTACATTTGAATAAGGAACTTAGTTGTAAGTGCCCAAGAGAAACTGCCTGTCAATCTTTTCACAAATTACCCTAATTGTATAGTTATATATGGCCCCTAAAATTGAGAGAAAAAAAACACATTGAAGGGCAGTAGATATAAATTCTAAAATTAGTAGAAGCAGCAGACTGAAGCTGTCTCTCATTCTTTTCAGGAAAAAAATGCATGTATTTGTTATCACACCGAGACAGTTCATCTTCCAGAAGTCCTTGAAGCTCTTAATTTTCTATTTTCTTTATTTTCCCTCATCTCTTCCTTAATCCTTGACTAAGAAAAGAAAATTGCTTCTTGACTTAGTCTCAGAAGTTATGTAATTCTTCAGTTAACAGAAGGGAGAATAAAACCCCGAAATTATCTCTTCCCTAATAGTAGACCGGTAGTTTTGTCAAAACACTCTTAAGAAGGGTCCAGTTTTCCCCAGGGAATCCTTCTCATTCAGTGGTCTCCACCCATAAGCAGCATTGTCTTTGTTAGAAAGGACATTTATCAGAAATTCACAGAACAAACACCTCACCCAGATTGAATAATTTACTAACCATAGAACACAGCTTCTTGAGTCTGTGACTTTGCATGGTGGTTTGGCATCCACACTTCAGTTCTAGAATATGGATTATGTGGGGGAGAATAGAGAATCTACACAGGCTTATGTTATGTGGCACTTGGTTTCATTTCCTCAGCATCACAGAAATCCTCCAGAGTATGGTGAAAATGTAACTGGAATAGTTGATCATATAGAGAAATTACAAAGTGGGATTTTGCCAGTTTAGAATCATCTGTGTGACAAGTAGAGGTGGTTCTACTTGTCCTCAAACAGGACTAAAATAACATGTTTCATGTTGGTTACAATGTGAAAGTAGTTAACATTTATTAAAGGCCACAGAACATACAGTATTCAAATAATTTATGCATCGATGAATGCCTGTGTGGGAAATTGCACACTGATTGGATGACATTTTTCTTATCGTTAGGTAGGTGATGGTAGAGAGGAAATGGTATATAACCATTTTCTAAGTCTGCTGAACACAATTTGATTATTTCCCCCAATGAATTTCCACAGACATTCCCTGTCTGTTATAGAATGTTCTTTGATTTGTAGACATGCATTATGCATAACCAAGAATGGAGACATTGAGAAGTTGTTGATTCAAACGAACTTCAAAATTTTTGTCATATGGTTGTTGTTGATTGAATTTATCTAGCTCAACAAGAAACTAAGATAAGATTTTATTCAGAAAAAAAATCCAAATCGGCTGCAAAATATCATTTTGTAGAAAGCTGTTAGCTAAGATTCTAAAGAATGAAGTAACAGGAGAAATGCAAATAACAAGAGTGTAATTAAACTGTCAAGTGTGATAGCACAATTCATGTGACAATGCATGTAGCCCCAGTATTCTTTCCCTTTTTTGCCCCTAGTTTTTAAGGCAAGATCAAAGCAGTTACTTCTGAGAATATTTATAACCTGTCAAGAAAATAGACTAGAAACTGTGACTATTTATCCCTGAAGGAAAATGTTAGTTTCAAAGCACCATTGATGTAAATATCATATCTTTGCTATTTTGCAGAATAGGTTGTTAGGATGATAAGTTTAATTGTGTTAGAATTAATTATCAAAGGCCAGTGGCATTAAAAACACTAGTGTATTTTTATAATAGAATTATTAATGTGGGATTGTTCTTAATAGCACTGTTGCTTTCTATGTGGAATAGAATTTGATAGTAACAAATGATATTTCAGAGGAAGTTTAATATGGTTGGTAGAAGATGGTTTTAAGACAGATTCTAGGCCAGGAATATTTCTATTTTGCTATGCTCTACACAGATTGGAATGTGTCTAAATATTCATTGTCATATAGCCATTCCTCTCTGTGATTTTCATTTGCTTTTATATACACACTAAGTCTTTTGCAATATAAAGCAGCACAATTCTTCTACAACAATAAAATCAAACAAATTACATCATAAGTAACTATATCTACAATTTATTAAGACATGTATTTTGAAAACTGGAAAGAGAAACTTACTGCCCATGAGGACAGTTACATACTGTCTGTCTAAAGGAAGAGGTAAGATAAAAGAAACAATGTAAATAACAGTAGCTATAGGAAAGGAGTATATGTATCTGTGTCTATGTTATTTATTTAAAAGTATAATTTTGGTTGTATTGAGGGAATGTTTCATTTGTGAAAGCCATCAGCAAACTGTAACAAATTTCATCTGTTAAGGGATGAATAAAAAAACCTGTATTTGCAAGCAGTTTTGTAATGTTGTCTTGTGACTTATGTTGTATTGGATCACTAATATAAATTCCCAATAACAGCTCTTTTCACAGGTTTTGTGAAGACTGAGTAAGAAAGATTCAAACACATGGCATGAAGTTGTGCATATAAAGTATGTACACATTTCTCAGCATGTTTAGAGATACAAAATATTCCTAGTATAGCATCATGGCAGGCATCTATTAGATGAATGTGAGCTGTATGGTTATGATGTGTCTGAGGCATCCACATAGATCACACCTGTTCTCTAATTCCACTCAGATGACAGTGCTTCATATTTTTTAATGAAATAATTTATAGTTCTTTGTTTGATCACTTTTGTAAGAGCACAGGAATGCATGGTTTCACTTTGTAGACTAGGCTGGCTTTGAATTTGAATTTGAATTTGAACAGCCCCAGCCTCCCCATTCTGCCAAGTCACTATTTCTGGCTATTTGTTTCTAATAAAACCTCCAGAGAAGAAAATTTAAAGAAGAGGAAAAGAAGGAAGGATAGGGAAGGAAGGGGATGGAGATATTGATATTATTTTTTCACCATGGCTAAAGAACACTAAGGACTGTCTCCAAAGCTATGGGTCTCTATATCTTAGCTAAATCTAGGAACCACCAACAGTTCTTAATTTCCTTTATACCTACATCTGTTGAGGTTCCTTCTTCCATTTCATCATAATCCTGCCCAAGAAACCATTGCCTAAAAATGATGGCTTAATAAAACACAACCATTTAATAGGCATGCTGCAAAGCTCATTTCTTGTGGTACAAGGATAGTCTGTTTTATTTCTCTTAGGAAAGTAGTCACTGACTGTTGTTACATCACTTAAAATTGGAGACTGAATTTTCCTTTGTTATAAATGAGGAGACTAGCCGGGCGGTGGTGGCGCATGCCTTTAATCCCAGCACTCGGGAGGCAGAGCCAGGCGGATCTCTGTGAGTTCAAGGCCAGCCTGGGCTACCAAGTGAGTTCCAGGAAAGGCACAAAGCTACACAGAGAAACCCTGTCTCGAAAAACCAAAAAAAAAAAAAAAAAAAAAAAAAAAAAAAAAAAAAAAAAAAAATGAGGAGACTATTAGAACCTCTCCTGTTCTTCCTCTCACATTTTTATTTGCTAACTTTGTGTTGGCTTTGTTCCAATCAGCACAATGCCTGTTATATTTGAGAACTGAGAATCCCAGGTCAAAGCCTAGAACTTAAAATATTTCCTTTGTCAGCTGAGGAACTTCCGGTTGTGCTAAATCACTCACGTAATGACCAGATCCACACACATCCTTCCTTGTGTTAAATCACAAAGGGAGGAACTCACATCCAATACATGAGGTGCTGCCACCCAACATGAGCTCTTACACACACACACACACACACACACACACACACACACACACACACACACGTAATGACTCCCCATGATAATAATAGCAATAATGGAACACGGTACTCTAAATGTTTTTTGGAGGCTTTTAAACTATTCTAGAACCTCACTACCTAACCATGTAGATATTGAATATGAGTAGGAAAGCTGTGTTCATGTGGTAATATAAAGTAGGCTCCGTTAATATAATTTATGGGTATTTATTATGAAAACTCTCTTGAAAGTGAAATTTTAACAACTCACAAAATGTATTACTTCTCTTTTTGAAATGATAAAAAAAAACCAGTGATACCAAGGTGATAAGCCTCTAGCAACTGGCAGTATATATAGAGGCTTTTTTGAAATCTGTATGGGTTATGATATATCCCATACCCCACTGTTACAGCTTAATTATAATCCTGAAACTAGTAAGTAATACTGCTGAAGTGAAATCCATAAGAATTAGCCCTATGTTTGAAGCTTAGAATAGTATGTTTGACATTTTAGCAAACAAATGCTGGATTGGCCTGCAGAAAGTCAATCCAGTGTCTATGTTCTCTGCTCATTTTGTTTGTCATCTTAGTATAGATCAATAAGATCACCGTGTTCATCTGCTTTGAACCTGAGATATTGATCTGAAAACAGATAATTCCATTTTCATGATGGGCATAATTTCCCTATCTGTGTCCTTGGTACTTACTGAACATTGACATTTCTACTGGAGGGTTATAATGGTCTGTCTTTGACCCAGTAGGTCTTGCTAGTTCCTCTACCCATGCTTACATGGGCTGTGTGAGAATGTATGGTAGTGATGTCAGGGTTGTCGGACAGTGTGAAGGAAGGGGTTACAAAATGAACCAAAGTATTATACATAGCAATAAGAAATACCACAGTAGATAAGATCAGATGGCATGCCTTGTTTGGGGTTCCCACACAATTTTCAAAACAGCAGGATTCTGTTCTCAGATCTCGAGTTCTTACAGCCTGTGAACTCTTCATCAACATGGAAAATACAATCTTTTTGCTCTTTCTGAAAATGTGAAAAATCTTTTGAAGTTGAGTTTGCTTGTAGTTAGTGCAAAAGGTAAGGAAGAAAAATGAAGGAATTTTAGCCAAGCAATTTGCAAAATCTCATTTAAGGGTATTTGAAGACTCTATTTATTACCTTGTGTGAATATAGAATGATAATTAGAGCTATTTTAATAAAAATGATTAAAGATTGGAGAAAACAGAGCAGTTACTTTATATATATATATATATATATATATATATATATATATATATATATCACATTACTTTAAATGACCTTTCTGTAAAGAGCAAGGTTTCAACACTTTCCAAGGCTGATATAAGTGTCTGGTCAACAACCCATAGTGCTATCAACAACCTTCAACAGGTAGAGCCTAATGGAAGGAACTTAGGTCACAGGGAGCCTACCTCAAAGGAGTTATTATTGAGAATCAGGCCCTTCCTCTTTCTCTTTGCTTTATTACTGTCATCTGCTGTTAAGCTCTTCTACAGACTTCCCTAATACATGGACTCTGTGCTGCCACAGGCCTCAAACCAGTAGCCCAAGTGACTATGGACTGAAATCACAAGAGACAATAGATCTTGTCTTTTCAAATGTTGATTGTTGGCATACTTTGTCACAGAAGGTCAACAAGATTTGGAGTTGCATTTGGAAGACTACTCTGATAGTGGCATTTAAAAGTCAAAGTCAAAATGAAAACAAGCTCCTAGGAAAACAGTCTGCATCAAGAAGGTACCATTCCACACTCCCACCCCCACATATCTTCCTCAATTGTTTTACTTTGTAATCTCACATTATTTCTTTGGCATTCTGTAAGTTACAATCTGTGCTCACACTATATTTAAAATGATGAAAGCAGATTTTCTGTCTTCCTCATTTCTCTGCATGAAGTCTATACACTATTCATTAGTTTTCTTAATGTAGCTACATTGAAATTTTATGTTAGAGGTTATTATGATAATATCGTTTACCCACTGAATAAACTAAACAATTATTTTCATTTATATCACTGTCTAGGAGAATGGAATATGTTTCTCCAAACACAAAGAATTAGTGACAAAGACAAGCAAGTGCTAAATCCGAGTCTCTCTCTGCCTACAATACCAATCCTCCTAAAAACAGAGTAAGCAACCTCAGTTGTGCCACGAACAGGGAGAACCAAAACCAATCACCGAGGAAGTCTTTAGACCCTCATCATCCTTGGGAATTTGGATGAAGAAGTTTTAATAGGTGATCTTGGTCTGCCATGTTAATCTTCCCCTGTTGCTGCTCATACTTGTCTGTTTCTGTGGCCTTACCTTTTTGTCTATGGTCATGTTCTTTGTTGGTGCTTTGGGAGCTGGAATTCCTGTTTGCTTCTTTGAGGACTATCAATTGTGTGTGTGTCTCCTCTTATAACATTTCCTGGGGCGATGTGAACAAATGTCTATACACTACAGGCCACTGATGACCAAACAAAGAGACAACTTACAGGCAGCTTCATAGTCTTCTTTTCCCTGTGATTGTCGAGTGCCTTGGCAAGGAAACTGGGAATCTTTCCTTTTTGAACCTCTGGAGGTTCTTATAAGTGTCCTGGGCTTCCTGAGACTTTAATTTCATTACCTGAGTCTTAAGCTGTATAATAGTGTTTCATTTCACATGAAATGACTACACAACAACATTCTTATACTGAATTACACCTGTGGATAAACACATTCTCCTTATTCATCAGCACTTTGATAGTCAAGACCTCTTCCAGTTACCAATCTTTGGGATAATTCTCTCCTATTTAAGTGGAATTTCCAAGGTAATGTGGCTGACCAAATATCCAAACTTCAGGAATAACACAGTTTTATCTATTTAGTAAATATTAATAAATAGGCCTAAAACTCGATAATGATTTTCCATAGAAAGTTCTATCTTAAGTGGTTTCTTATTTTTAGATAAGATGTGCGTTCATGGTGAAACTTAATGATTCCAATTTCACATTTTGAATATATCTTTTTTATGACTGTTTTATGGGACTAGTTGTTACTTATTTGTGGTGTTATTTACCAGGCTAGAGAGAACACGAGGTGCAATGGAACCCACTATAACAATTTAATTAGGGGAGAGCAAAGGGGAACGTGAATAGGTCTACTGGAAACGAAATAGTGCAAGAGGTTCAGAGAGCAGGTGGAGTCTGCTTTTATTGCGTCACCTTGTGCATGCGCATATGGGCTTACATAGCTATGCCAAGCAGGCACATAGATTACATGATCACGCTTTGCTCAAATTATGTGACCATGAGGCACATGAGTTATAACATAGGATGTAAGGCCCTGGAGTGTGGTGATATTGTGTGCCCCAAAATATCGTGTACCTTAATAAACTTATCTGGGGTCAGAGAACAGAAAAGCCACTAGTTAGGCAGTGATAGCACACACCTTTAATCCTAGCATTCCAGAGATAGAAATCCCTCTGGATCTCTTTGAGTTCAAGGCCACATTGGAAAAAGCCAAGCATAGTGACACACGCCTTTAATCCCAGAAAGCCAGCCTTTAATCCCAGGGAGTGGTGGTAGAAAGCAGAAAGATATATAAGGCATGAGGACCAGAAACTAGAAGCATTTTGGCTGGTTAAGCATTTGGCTGGTTCAGCATTCAGGCTTTTAAGCAGCAGTTCAGCTGAGAGCCATTGGGATGAGGACACAGAAGCTTCCAGTCTGAGGAAACAAGACCAGCTGAGAAACTGACCAGGTGAGGTTAGCTGTGGCTTGCTCTGTCTCTCTGATCTACCAGCATTGACCCCAATAACTGGCCTCGGGTTTGATTTTATTAATAAGAACTTTTAAGATTCATGCTACACTGGAGTCATTAAGCATTTTGCCTGGCTGCTGGACAGTGCATGTGCGGTCATGTAGCTATAGAGTACCTAGGAATGATAACACCAGTTAAGGGGCATTTCCCTGTTGATTACCTAAAAAAAATTCTTAAGGAATATTTTATTGTTTTATGTGTATGGGTATTTTATCTGTGGATATTGCTTTGCCCACAGAAATCAGAGGAGTGCATTAGATTCCTTGGAGCTGGAGTTACATGGGATTGGGAATCTAATTTCTGTTTTCTGGAAGAAAGAACAGTGCTCTTAACCATCAAGCCGTCTCTCCATCCCTACACATTAACACTTCATATGGCTTAGGTGTGCATGTGTAAAAATGGGGCTGTTAAGGTACTCTGTTGGACCTGGTTATTGTGAGGATTAGCAATATAATTCACACTGGTACATTTGGGACACATATTTAGGGTGTGATGTAGATTTTAGCTCTTTCTGGAATTCTCATTACATTGTCTGCTTTTAAAGGTTTATAGACATATTTTCTTGCCTGACCTTCTTACGAGCATTATGCAGCAGACAATCAAGGTCATGCAACCAAATTTAAGAGTGTAAAGAACTGGGTGGTTTATTTCTATAGGATCTGAGCAGTCTTACAAGAAGAGCTTGAATAAAGGAAAAGCCACAGAAACACCCTTTGACTGTCAAAGCGACAGAATTAATGATAAAACCAGGACTTTAGTTGGATGGAATGTGAGTCTAAGATTTTTTTCTCCTACTATGTATATCTTTAGATAGCTAGCCCCAAAAGATTACACTGTATAAGTATACAGCCACAGGAAAACTTTATGTAAATCAAACCAATTTTGATTGAAAATACCTGTTAAAGATTTTAATTATCATTTTTAAACCAACATTAATACTTTGAAGTAAATCTTCCTAAGGATGTAAAAATAATTATCTTACAGGTAAAGGAAAATATAAAGTCTCCTGTCAACAGCACTCTTAACAAGGTTATATTAACAAGTTACCTACAACATTTTCCCTTAAGATATTAAACTAACCGGGCGTTGGTGGCGCACGCCTTTAATCCCAGCACTCGGGAGGCAGAGGAAGGCGGATCTCTGTGAGTTTGAGGCCAGCCTGGGCTACCAAGTGAGCTCCAGGAAAGGCACAAAGCTACACAGAGAAACCCTGTCTCGAAAAACAAAAAACAAAACAAAACAAAAAAAAAGATATTAAACTAGGCTTAAAAAACTGGATAGTAATTTTCCAAGAAAAGCCCTATCTTAAAAGGCCCCTTATTCTTACATAAAATGGGCATTTATGTTAGAAAGGTATGATTTGGTATTGATGCGACATAAAACAAAAACAAGTGCAAGACTGACAAAACACTTTCTGATTAATCATTTATTAAAGTTGCAGAGCAGAAGATTTTCCTTGTCTGCTGTTTCCTTGAATGCAACATAGACTCTGTGCCAGTCACTATTTACAGGAAGAGAATCCGTGATACAGCTAATTTGTATGACGTATTCTGCCAGTTACTTTTCTGAGTAGTAGCCATAGTGCCTTAAGATACATAAACCAGGGCATTAAAGAACTATAGATAAAACCAGACGTAGTCCCAGTGAGTAGGTATCTCACTTAAGCCAGAAATTACTGCAAATGCTCCATCACAAGAAAGTGTGTCATCAAGGATCCACAAGTCTGGAAAGTATCATTAAGCACAAAACATGCTTGAGACACTGAGAGCACCTCTGCTGCAGATGAGTCCTTTCCTGCCATTTGGTGGCCTTACTTCTTTAGATGGAGGTTGAAGAGTCGGTAGCAGCAGAGGTGGGGTGG